>NC_056746.1:1364763828-1365123828 GCF_019279795.1 Protopterus annectens
AAGTATGAATTGCATAAATGACATACATACAACTATTAAGAACAAGACAAAAAAAATGTAAATATACATATAAATATACATACAAGGTACAAAGTGCAACTCAGTGCAAGAAACAACTCTGAAAGAAACAAGTATTAATATGTGAACAATACTGCAGAATCCTCAAAGGCTTGGGAAAAAGAATACCCCAACCTAATAAGCTGAGTTAACTGTTTATGAACTTGATGGCCTGTGGAATAAAACTGTTCTTATATCTGCTTGTTTTGATGTGTAGTAATCTATAATGCCTGGCTGATGGTAATAGTTCAAAAAAGATGGTGGCCTGGATGTGAAGGATCGGTGATGATTTTCCCTGCGTTTTTCATGACTCTGGAATAGTACAGGTCCTGTAAGGAGGGCAAACTAGCACCACTGATATTTTTGGCAGACCTGACTATTCCATGTAACCTATTTCTGTCATGATAGGTTCATAGGTTCATAGGTTTATACTAGGCTATCTGCCCTAAGGCATTTATAAGCCTAGCCCAAATTTTTGTGGCTTACACCACCCCTTATATGAAAAAATACTGTGCCCATTAGTTTGTTGTGCCTCTGTCCAGCAGTGACACAGAGATGATTCCCGGTTTAAACCTACGATCTCCCATCCACAGGTCTAGATTTCTCTTGAACAGAGTCAGCGAGGTGCTCTGCCTCACATGGACCGGGATTTTATTCCACAGCATAGGGAGTCTCTAAGTGATAAATCTATCCCTCCAGCACATCCTATTTATATCCGTGCTAAGGTTTAAGTCGCTTGCTCTAGTGGTTTTGGTGGATTTGGATTTTTGAGGTGGAGCATGTCCATTAATTCCAGGTTGGACATGGCCTTGTATGTCAGGCACATGTCACCTCTGAGCAGATGGTATGCGACTGAATAGAGCTGGAGTTTCTTCAATCTGGCAGCATATGACAGATTTTGGAGTCCCTTTATCCTTTTGGTGAGGAACTTTTGGGGTCTCTCCAATTGCTGCAGATGTCTGGTGAGATACATCCCGAATGGGGCATTGTACTCGATCATTGGTCTGATAAGTGAAGAGTACAGGGGAACAATGACCTCACTAGATCTGGATGTGAATCCCTTCATGATCAGGTGGGCAATGTAGAAGGTCTTTCTAACCACTTTAGCAATGTGAGTGTCAAAAGAAAGGCCACTGTCAACCTGGGTCCCCAGGTCCCTGATAACCTCTTCTGTGCTTAGTGGATTGCCACCTATATGGTAGCTTGGGGTTACCTTGTTTTTCCCAAAGGGTATGACTATACATTTTTGGCGTTTAACTTCAGGCCATGGCTCTGGCACCAGCTATCTGTTTCCGTGAGTCCCTTCTGAAGGATATCCGTGTCCGATGCACTTTCCACTATGGCCCAGTTTGCAGTCGCCTGCAAACTTTGTCAGCCAAAGTCCTCCCATGCTGGCCTGTACTTCTGAGAAGTAGATGCCAAACAATAGGGGCCAAGGACCGAGCCCTGTGGGACACCACTTGTAACTGGCTTGGAGTCTGACACAGCGCCAGCAACTCTAACCCTGTGGGTTCTGTCCTTAAGCCAGTTTGCAACCCATCTTGTGACATATGGGTTTACATTTAAGCTGGTAAGTTTTTCTACAATACCAGTGGGGTATTGTGTCAAAAGCCTTTGCAAGGTCAAGGTAGGCTGTATGGACTGCCTTTCCCTCATCAATGGCCTTGGTGACTGTTTCGAAGAAGTCGACCAAGTTCAAAAGGCATGATCTTCCCTTGACAAAGCCAAACTGGGTCAGGTCCAATGTCTGCAAGTCCCCTATATCTTTGTTTATGAGCTCCATTATGATCCTCTCCATAGCTTTGCAGACTAGACTTGTTAAGCTTATGGGGCGGTAATTACCAGGGTCCATAGAGGCGCCGCCTTTGTGGAGTGGGACCACAGTTGCCGTACGCCACTCCTTGGGCACGTATCCTGTGGTAAGGCTGAGATTAAACAGCTGCCTTATGTGCAGGGTTAATTCCTCATTTAGCTCGTGTAGCACACAGCCGGGGACACCATCTGATTAGACAGAGATCCAAACCACACTGTTATGTATGAGCTGAGAACAGAGAATGTATGTCATTTATGCAATTCATACTTGAGAGTCAACGAAACCGGAGTCAAATTCCTTGACTGCTGTGTAGAACTGAATCAACAGTCGCTGTGGGAGGGTAAACTACCTCAACTATCGCAGAAAGTACAGTCCCTGTTGTGCCTTTTTTATGAAAGACCCTACATTAGTCTCCCACTTCAAGTCCCGGGAGATTATAGATCCTAAAAACTTGAAGGATTCCACAACTGACACAGCAGTATTAAACATAAAGAGGGGGATCATATTGTAGTACCAGTCCTAAAGTCCACTGTCATCTCCACAATTTTAAGAGTGTTCAGTTCCAGATTATGCTGACTACACCAAAGGGCCAGCTGCTCAACCTCCCATCTGTATGCAGATTCATCACCATTCTTTACGAGGCCAATGACAGTTGTATGGTCTGCGTATTTAATATGTTTGACAGGGGGGTCCTTAGAGGTGCAGTCATTAGTGTAGGGGGAGAATAGCAGTGGGGAGAGCACTCATCCCTGGGGGGCACCTGTATCGATCAAGCGATAGTTAGATGTAAATTTCCCCAGTTTCACCTGCTGTTTTCTATTGGTTAGAAAATAGGTGATCCATTGACAGGTTGAAACAGGAACAGAAAGCTGGGAGACTTTCAAGTGAAGAGGTTCCAGAATTATTGTATTAAATACAGAACTGAAGTCTACAAACAGAATCCTTGCATATGTCCCTGGGTTGTCAAGATGCTGTAAGATATAGTGCAGGCCCATATTAACTGCATCATCCCCTGACCAGTTCTCTCCATAAGCAAACTGAAGGGGATCCAATGGGGGAGCTGTAAAATCCTTCAAGTGAGCTAACACCAGCCTCTCAAAAGTCTTCATGACCAGCAATGTCAAGGCAACAGGCCTGGACTCATTCAGTCTTGTTACAGTGGATTTTTTAGGTAGTGGCATGATTGTGGCTTGTTTGAAGCATAAGGGAATTTCACACAGCTCTAATGATTTATTAAGAATCCAAGTAAAAACAGGAACCAGTTGATCAGCACAGGTGTTTAAACAGGAGGGTGAAACCCCATCTGGACCAGCTACTTTCTTAATTTGCTGTCTTTTTAAAAAATGACACACATCCTCTTCAGAGATAATGAATGCAGGTTGAATGTGATAATGTGTGGAAGAGAGAGTCATATAAGTCTGAACACTGACAGAGCAGGTTACAGAGTCATTTGTAGCCTCAGGCTTATCAAGCCTGCAGTAAAAACACTCAGGTCCTCAGCCAGGTGGTAGTTAGTTGCAGTGTAGGGGGATGGTTTCCTGTAGTTTGTAATGTTTTGTAGACCTTTCCACACTGATGCAGGATAATTGGCTAAAGACTGTTTTTGTTCAGCTTTTCAGAATAATTATTTTCAGACACCTTTATTTCTTTTGTCAGTGCGTTCATTGTCTGTCTAAAAAGTGTTCTATTCCCACTTCTATAGGCATGTTCCTTGGCTTTGTGAACCTGCTTCAGTTCATAGGTTCATAGGTGTGTACTAGGCAAATGGCCCTGGGACCTTTACAAGCCTAGCCATAGGATTACCCTGGCATAGTGCCACCCAGCCTTAGTTCCCAGTACTTCTGTCGAGTAGAGCCAGTGGTGTTATCCCCGGGGTGAATTTTCTGTTTCACATCCATTCATCAAGATTTGTCTTGAAGAGGGTCAGCGAGGTGCTCTGCTTGACATGTATGGGAAGTCTGTTCCATAACATGGGCAGTCTCTGGGTTATAAACCTGTCCCT
This sequence comes from Protopterus annectens, assembly GCF_019279795.1. Taxonomy (NCBI): domain Eukaryota; kingdom Metazoa; phylum Chordata; order Ceratodontiformes; family Protopteridae; genus Protopterus; species Protopterus annectens. The sequence goes on from NC_056746.1 coordinate 1,364,767,701, forward strand.
CCAGTATGTTCTGTTGATTGTGGTAATGAGGTTGAGGTCACTGGAGTGTGTGGTGTGGAGGGATTGGGATTTCTTTAGATGTAGCATTTCTAACAGAGCTGGGTCAGACATGGCTTTGTAAGTCAAGCAGAGATCGCCTCTAAGTAGGCAATATGAGACAGAAAATAGTTGGAATTTTTTGAGTCTGTCCATATAGGACAAGTGTTTAAGGCCTAGGATCTTCTTTGTGAGGTACTTTTGTAGCTTCTCCAGTTGTTGCAAGTGTCTAGTGAGGTACATGCCAAATGGGGCATTGTACTCGATGATTGGCCTAATGACTGAAGAGTAGAGGGAGACAATGACCTCTTTCTTCCTGGATGGAAAACCCTTAGTAATGAGATGTGCCACATAAAAGGTCTTTCTGACCACAGTGGCAATGTTGTGATCAAAAGAGAGGTTGCTGTCAACCTGTGTTCCCAGATCTCTTATAATGCCTTCTGTGTTCAGTGTACTACCATCAATGTGGTAATTCATGGGAACCGGGTCTTTTCCAAAGGGGATGACGACACTTTTTTGGCATTGAGCTAGGATGTCAGCATCACTTGGGGAGTTAATAGCTCCCAACTTGCAATCATCTGCGAACTTTGTCAACCAGAGTCCCTTCATGTTGGCCTGGACCTCAGAGAAGTAGATACCAAACAGGAAAGGACCCAGGACTGAACCCTGTGGGACTCCACTCGTGACTAGTCAGCAGTCTGACTTGGAGTCAGCTACTTTCACACAGTGGGTTCTATCTGTGAGCCAGTTTGCAACCCACCTAGTGATATAGGGGTTGATGCCAAGCTTAGTGAGTTTTTCTATGATTCCTGAGTGGGGAATGGTATCAAAAGCCTGGCCAAATCAAGGTAGGCTGTATGAACCACCTTGCCTTCATCAACAGTGCTGGTGACTGACTGAAAGAAGTTGACCAAGTTGAGCAGGGATGATCTACTCTTCACAAAATCAAACTGTGTGGGATACAGAGTTTGGAGATTCCCTATATCCTTGTTTATTAGGTCCATGATGATGTGTTCCATAGCTTTGCATATCAGAATCATCCGGCTAATGGGATGATAGTTCTCAGGGTCTGTAGTTGCTCTTCCTTTGTGGAGAGGGATGACTGTAGCAGTGCACCATTCAGCAGGGGCAAAGCCTGAGGTGAGGCTGTGATTGAATAGGGCACACAGGTGAGGTGCCAGTTCATACTGTAGTTCATGTAGAAGACAGTCAGAGATATTGTCAGGCCCCATAGAAGCTGTATTCTTGGCCTTGGACAGTGCTGTTTTAACCTGTGCAGCAGTAATACTGGGTGCCTGGCAATCTACTGGTATTGTGATTGGTCCTGGGGGGGGGTAAAGTTGGCACTGAATTTGTTGGCCAGTATACTGGCAATATCTGTTGGCTCCGTATAGGAGGTACCATTGTGCAGTAGCTCAGAGCAAATCTGGGTATTGCTGTGGAGATTCTTTACATAACTATAGAAGGCCTTGTTGTTGTCTTTACTATCTGCTGCAGTTCTGTTTTCATAGCTAGCTTTAACGGATTTGATGAGGGATCTCAACTTTTTGTTGAGGCTGATAAGGGAGTTTTTCCAGTCTTGGGACTTCACCTTATTCTGCATCAGTTTCCTCCTTCTGTTGTAGAGTTTGTTTATGGCAGGGGGCCACCAGATTGGCTTTCTTTTTTTGGAGGAGAGCATCTTGGTTCTATTGGGTATGGCGAGATCCATGCATTTGTGTATGTGTTCGTTTAGCAGTAAACCAGGGTTTGCTGTTGTTAAATTTTAACCAGGCCTTAGTGGAGACACATATCTTCATAGAAGCTAACATAAGATATTACTGTGTTTGTCAGTTCATGCAAGTTATCAGCAGAATCATCAAAGACACTCTAATCCATTCAATCAAAGCAGGCTTGCAGCTTCAGCTTTGCCTCTATAGTCTACCTTCTTGTATTGATCACAGGTTTAACAGATTTTAACTTGCTCTTATAGACAGGAAGTAAATGAATCAGACAGGGTCAGAAATGCCCAAAACTGCACGGGAACAGCATGATAAGCATGTTTTAACACCATATAACAAGGATCCAGTGTGTCCCTGTCTGGACACTATATATGCTGTGTAAATTTGGGAAGTTCATGGCGAAATTTGCTTATTAAAATCCCCCATAATAGTCAGAAGTGAGTTTAGATAATTATGCTCCAAGCACATTATCTGATCAGAGAGTGTTTGTAGTGCCGCCCTCAAACAGGCTTGAGCCGGAATGTAAACAGTAATTAGAATAAATGAAGAGAACTTCCAAGGTGAATAACAAGGCTTACAATTAACAGAAAGCATTTCTAAGTCAGGGCAGTGCATTTTACTTGACACTGTGGCATCATTACACCAAACTTCACTGATATAAAAGCAGATTTCACCTCCTTTACTCTTCCCTGATGTCTCCAATACTCTGTCCTCTCTATAAAGTTGAAAGCCGGGCAAATGTAATGCAGAGCCGGAATGGATTAATATAGCCAGGTTTCTATGAAACACAGAAATGGCATTCATCTTCATGTGTTTCTATTACTCAGCCATAAATCATGCCTAGATATATTTACCCATATAGGCACCTTCCCATAACATCTGCTGACGCTTACAGGCACCTTCCCATAACATCTGCTGACCCTGATAAGCACCTGCCCATAACATCTACTGACTCTCATAGGCACCTTCCCATAACATCTGCTGACCCTATAGGGACCTTCCCATAACATCTGCTGACCCTGATAGGCACCTTCCCTAACATCTACTGACCCTTATTAGAACCAAATGGAGAGATGATAAGCCAGCAAGCAGAGTAGTATTCATAGGTTCATAGGTTTATACTAGGCTATCTGCCCTAAGGCATTTATAAGCCTAGCCCAAATTATTTATATGAAAAATACTGTGCCCATTAGTTTGTTGTGCCTCTGTCCAGCAGTGACCCAGAGATGATTCACGATCTCCCATCCACAGGTCTAGATTTCTCTTGAACAGAGTCAGCGAGGTGCTCTGCCTCACATGGACCGGGATTTTATTCCACAGCATAGGGAGTCTCTGAGTGATAAATCTATCCCTCCAGCACGCCCTATTTATATCCGTGCTAAGGTTTAAGTCGCTTGCTCTAGTGGTTTTGGTGGATTTGGATTTTTGAGGTGGAGCATGTCCATTAATTCCGGGTTGGACATGGCCTTGTATGTCAGGCACATGTCACCTCTGAGCAGACGGTATGCGACTGAATAGAGCTGGAGTTTCTTCAATCTGGCAGCATATGACAGATTTTGGAGTCCCTTTATCCTTTTGGTGAGGAACTTTTGGGGCCTCTCCAATTGCTGCAGATGTCGGGTGAGATACATCCCGAATGGGGCATTGTACTCGATCATTGGTCTGATAAGTGAAGAGTACAGAACAATGACCTCACTAGATCTGGATGTGAATCCCTTCATGATCAGGTGGGCAATGTAGAAGGTCTTTCTAACCACTTTAGCAATGTGAGTGTCAAAGAAAGGCCACTGTCAACCTGGGTCCCCAGGTCCCTGATAACCTCTTCTGTGCTTAGTGGATTGCCACCTATATGGTAGCTTGGGGTTACCTTGTTTTTCCCAGGTATGACTATACATTTTTGGCGTTTAACTTCAGGCCATGGCTCTGGCACCAGCTATCTGTTTCCGTGAGTCCCTTCTGAAGGATATCAGTGTCCGATGCACTTTCCACTATGGAGTTGCAGTCATCTGCAAACTTTGTCAAAGTCCTCCCATGTTGGCCTGTACTTCTGAGAAGTAGATGCCAAACAATAGGGGCCAAGGACCGAGCCCTGTGGGACACCACTTGTGACCGGCTTGGAGTCTGACACAGCGCCAGCAACTCTAACCCTGTGGGTTCTGTCAGTTTGCAACCCATCTTGTGACATATGGGTTTACATTTAAGCTGGTAAGTTTTTCTACAATACGCAAGGTCAAGGTAGGCTGTATGGACTGCCTTTCCTCATCAATGGCCTTGGTGACTATTTCAAGAAGTCGACCAAGTTCAAAAGGCATGATCTTCCCTTGACAAAGCTAAACTGGGTCGGGTCCAATGTCTGCAAGTCCCCTATATCTTTGTTTATGAGCTCCATTATGATCCTCTCCATAGCTTTGCAGACTAGACTTGTTGCTTAAACATGGGCCACCTTTGTGGAGTGGGACCACAAGTGTGACGCCCACCTCTTTGGCACGTATCCTGTGGTAAGGCTGAGATTAAACAGCTGCCTTTTAATTCCTCATTAGCACACAGCCGGGGACACCATCCGTCCCATTGATGCTGTGTTTTGAGAGAGCAGCATTTGAGATGTCCGGGAGGCTACACTCGGCTGGGATAGTTATCTCTCCTTTAGGGGAAGTTTGCACTGAACCTGTCTGCCAGTATGTTGGCAATGTCTGTGGGTTCAGTGATTTTGTATCATTTTGGACTAATTCTGAGCATATCTGTGAGTTTCCACCCAGGTTCCTAACATAGCTGAAAAAGGCCTTATGATTGTCCTTTGAATCCATGGCAATTTTTCTCTCAAAATGGCCTTAGTTGATTTTATGAGTGCTCGTAATTTTTTACTAATAATGATCAGGGTGACTTCTTTTATGGATTTTGTTCTATCATGTAATAGCTTTCTCCTCTTATTGTAAAGTTTGTTAATGGCTGGGGTCCACCAGACTGGACTTTGCCCTTTGTGGAAAGAGTCTTGGTTTTATTTGGGATTGCCTGATCCATGCAGTCCTGGAGGTGTTCATAGAAGGCATTTGTAAGGGCTTCTTGGGTTGTGGTTTCCTCTGACTCAGGGCCTTGAAGGATACCACACCAGTCTTGAGTAGTGTGAAGTTTGCTTTAGAGAAGTTCTTCACTATGGTCTTTTATGTGGATTTCCAGTGAGATTAGTTTATGATCAGATCTCACCAATGAGGAGCATTTTGTCCCCATGTTTGTGACAATGAGATCTAGTATATTTTCTCCTCTCGTGGGAACAGTGACTAGCTGTTCCATGGCATTTGAATTTATGAACTCCAGGAACCGTTGGCTAGAAAGTTAGGGCTTGAGTAATGTTCCCAGTCTATATTCGGAAATTGAAGTCACCCAATATGATGGTGTTTGGAGATACATTTATACCTCCAGTGTCTTCAGGAAGGCTGTGTGGGGTTCCTGAGTTTGAGAGGGTGGCCTGTAGCATGCTACAATTTGTAGAGCAGTTTTGCCTATTGTTAGTTGCACCTGAACCTGGAGGTGTGAGTATCCTTTATGAATATGGATACACCCTCCTTTGTGGAGTGGTCAGTTGGGCCGGAACGCATGATATGAGGTAAAACCGTGCTCTCAGGAGCCTTGAACCAGGTTTCAGTTACAGCACAGACATCGATGTTCTCCATACTGAGAAGGGCCTGCATTTTGAGATTTAGACTTCTGGCATTGAGCAGCATTACCCTCAATTTCTTCCCATTTTTTTTTCTAGGGTGGTAGGTTTAGAATTTGAGCCTTGCCTAAAAAGGCACTATGGGGTGGCAAGAGCCTTAGCCAATATATCCGACCCAGGGTGACAGGTGCAAGCCGTTGTCAAGCATGTCATCCCAGGCAGACAGACACTGGATCCCCTTTGAATGACACCAGACATTAAGCCAATTGTTAAAGCTGATCATCTTGTCTCTATATTGTGGCATCATTCTTGGTGAAGGAAGGATACTGCTCAGGGTTTGGGTCATACCTGCCTGGGCTACATAATCAGAGAGCTCCTCTATGTCTCTTTCATGCAGTCCAGGCGTCTCAGGTCGCTCACACCAGCATGGACAATGACTGTGTCATTGTACTTGCTGTGGAGTGACCAGTGCTTGTGTGTGTGTGGGGATTATCTAGCCCGATAGGCAGCTTACTGTGACCCTCTCCTTGTTCAGCCTGGTGAGTGGGACGTCAGTGTGTCTGACTATGGAGTCACCTATGACAAGTATGTTTGGTGTTGTATTTGGCCTTAAGGGCTGTGACTGCTTTGCACACTGCTTTTGTGGTTTATGTGTTGCTTTTGGGGTGTCTTGAGGTAGCAGTTGTTTGGGTGTCTGCTACCTCATGAGGTGGATCCTGTTCTTCACAAAACCTCACCAAGACAACACTGATATATAGACTGTATTTATACAGCATATATCATGGACAGAAGTAGGTCAAAAATTAAAAAAGATAGCTGGGTGCACAAGGCCCAGGATAAAAAAAGTACCCAATCCTGGTAGGTGCACTGGTATCAGGACTGGAAAAAATGATAGTGCAGAATCTTCAAAATACGGAAACATTCCTACAATGGGACCAGGCCAGGCCCGGGGAGAGGATGCCCCCTTGTTGTAGAAAAAAGTAGCAGTCCACAAAAATCACAAAAACTGATAGGCCAAAGAAGAGCCATAAAGATGACAGAGTGTACTATTGAGGACAAGAAAGAATTACGTATTGTTACTATTATGTAAAAAGCCCAGAATTTCCAGACAAGATATACAAAAAGATTAAGAGAGAAATTAGAGGAAAGAAAAATACTTCCACAAAAAAACTGTCAGAAACCTCATATAAAAAACTGTGTTCATTAATACAACAGACTTGTGAAAAACATCACATAAACCAAGAAACATTGATCTGCTTGGAAAAAGAAGCATCTCAAGAAGTGCAAAATATAAACAACAAACCCTAGAGACTTTTGTAAAGTATAAAAAGAAATATGGACATGTGAAAGAAAGCGAGAGTTGATACGGTGCAATATTTGTGCAAATTCGAAAGCCAAATTAATCAATACAAAAAGGTAGCCCTAAAGATATTTGAAGAGAAATACAGGCAAAGGCATCCAGATATGGAAAATTTCACAATAAAAAAATAACATCAGAAACAGGGAATGTGGAAACAAAGATTAGTAAAGTAGAAGTTAAAAATATAGAAGCTGAAGTTATGGAGTGTCTGTGGAGTGAAAGATTTGGTATTTATTTATTTATTTACATTTGTTGACCGGGAGTGTCCGACTGGACGTAGGTCCATTTTCAGCGAAGGCCTGGGGAGATAAGCTCCACAGTTAAAATAAACAGACAGTAGTAACATTGGATTACATAGCGATTAACAATTTGATTAATATAGCCATTAATTACAAACATATTTACAGATGAAGAACATAGTACATCAGTAGACAACTAGAATCTTTATCTGTGAAGTACATAACAGACATTAACAAATGTTACAATAAGAAGTTCCTGCTGTATAATAAGTAGTAGGCTTATGAGCATCTGAGCTTGCTATGATCAAGGTAGTTAGTGGGGTGGAAAGAAAGGTAGTGGTTGGATGGGGTGGGTGATATTAGAGTGGGAGTTGCAAGGGCATAGCCAGCATGTTTTTAGGTGTGCTTTTAGTAAAGTTTCGAAGTGGTGCATGAAGGTACAGAGGTAATTGTAGGTGGGAGGGAGTTCCATAATTTGGCTATGGCGCAAGAGAATAGTGCTTCACCAGCAGAGTTATTGGCTTCAGTGATCTGCAAGTGATTTTTGTTACTGGATCTTAGTGGTCTGGTGGTGCAATAGGGTTGGAATAGATTCTGGAGGGATGGGACATTTAGTGGATGGTTTACTAGTTTGTGGGCGAGTGAGAGTTGATACCATTGAAGGAGGTGAGGGAGTTCAAGCCAGCCCAGTTCAACAAGTGAGAGACAGTGGTGACTACGGTAGGATGCCCCTGTGGTAAATTTGGTGAATTTGTTGTATCAGGTCTCTAGCTTGTTTAGATCGCATTGCTTTAGGTTGGTATATATTGGAGAGGCATAAAGTAGGGTGGAGATAAGGTGGGAATTTGCTATTGAAATCTTTGCTGCTTTGGTGAGAAGTTGCTTATTTCTGTATAACGCTCCTAGTTTTTTTGTGGACTTTTTTTATGGTCATGGATATGTGAATGTCAAATTTTAGTTTATTGTCTATTTCCACTCCTAACAATTTGGTGTGTTCAGTTGGGTATATAGTGATGTTGTCTTTTGCTGTGATGTTAAAGTGAGAGTTGTTTTGAGTATGTTTGGTGGGTTGGAAGATGAGTAGTTTAGTTTTGTTTTGGGTTGAGTATTAATTGGGCATCGGAAAACCAAGTTTCAACAGAGGAAAAGGCTTCCTGTGTGACTTTTTGCAGCTTGGGTAGGGACTGGGCTGAGCAGATGATGGTTGAGTCATCTGCGTATTGTATGAGTGTGCCATGTTTGGTGGCAGAGGCTAGATTATTGGTGAAAACAGAGAAGGGTAGGGGTCCAAGGATGGATCCTTGGGGAACCCCTATGGAGACAGGCAGTTGGGGAGTTATGTCATTCTGCCATACAACAGATTGTTGGCGATCAGACAGGTAACTCTGAAACCAGTTGGTGACTGATTGAGAGAAGGATAGGTTATTGAGGACAGAGATTAGTTGTTTGTGTGGCACCATGTCAAATGCTTTTGATAGGTTTAGGAAAGTAGCAGAGGAGAGATAGCCATTGTTTTTATGCTGAAGGATAGTGTTAGTAAAGGAGAGTAAGGCAGTGGTGGTGCTATGGTTTGGTCGGAAACCATGCTGAGTATTGGAAAGGAGGTTGTTAGTAAGGAGGTAGTCTGAGACCTGAGAGTGTATGCATCTCTCTAGTATTTTGGAGAGTGGAGAGAGAATAGCTATGTGGTGGTAATTGGTTAGTTCTGTGGAGGGGCTGCCTTTGTGGAGAGGAATTATATGTGATACTTTCCACAGTGTGGGAACGTAACTTTACGACAGAGATCGGTTAATCAAGATGGATACTGGGTAGGCCAGAGCATCAGCTGCGATTTGTAGGTATTCACTTGGGAGGTTGTCTGCTGCTAATTTGGTGGGCTTAAGTTTAGTTACGAGTTTTTTTTATGTTGGAGGTAGGTACAGGAGAAAAAGAGAATGCAGTGGGGAGATTACTAGTTGAAGGTGTGGGTTGGAGGGGAGGGGGGTTGTTTTTAGCTAGTGATAGTATGGTTTGTGTGAAGTGTGTGTTGAATGAGGTAGCAATATTTTTGGAGGAGTGAGGGATGTTAGGAGGAGGGGTACTGACTTTACCTGGGTGGAGGATGGAGTTTATGAAGGACCAGAATTGTTTGGTGCTGTGTTGGAAGGAGTCTAGGGCAGACTGGTAGTATTGGAATTTGTCCTGTTTTATTAGCTTTTTGACTCTATTGTGTAGTTCTAGGAATATCTGTCTAGTTGAGGGGGGTTTTGGTTTTGTGCCAGTGCTCCTAGGCTTTATCCCTGTTTTTCATTTCTGACTTAATGTTTTTCTGTAGCCATGGGGAGGGTTGTGCTTTGGTTCTGGAAAGTCTTATGGGGGCATGGCAATTAAGGATGCTCAGGAAGGTAGTATTAAAAAATTCAACTGCATCATCAAGACTGAGGTACTTTAGAGGATGTCAGTTACATTCTTTGTGGGATGAGATGAATGTGAGTGGGTTAAAGTTTAGTTTTTTACGTATTTGACGGTAGATGACAGGTTTAGCTTGGTATAGGTATTTTTTTAGTAGGAATGTTGGGGAGTGATCACTGAGGCTATCTGATAAGCAGCCTGTTATATATGACTGGGGGCTCTTACTGACTAGTATCCAAGCCAGGGTAGTGTGCTTGCTGAAGTTTTTATTTATCCTGGTTGGTGACTGGACTAGTTGGGTGAAGCCATGAAGGTTTACATGATGGGTTGGATGGTTGCCAGAACAGGATTGCCAGTCAATATTGAAATCACCTAAAATTATAGTTTCTTGGGGGAGATGGTGGGTAGACCAGCTGAGGAGGTTTTCTAGTGGAGGGATGTTCTTACCAGGTGGGAAGTAGCATCCAATTATGTTGATGGTTTTGTTTTGGTTTATTTTGAGGTTGGTATATATCATTTCTTCATTGCCTATTTGTGGAGCTGATGCTTTTAAGAATAGAAAGGTATAGAATATCTAACACAGGTTGCATCACAGCATGATGGGATGAGTCACCAAAGTAAGGAGAAACAGGAAGATCAGGAGACATCTGAAGAAGAAATATGGACATGGGAAAGAAAAAGAGATTTAATATGGTGTAGTATTTATACAAAGGAGAAAGCAAAATTACATCTCAGAAAGCACCACAGCAGGATAGAGCTACACATATCCAAATTTAGGAGAAACCAGTAGAATGGGAAGCAATTAGTCAGGTGCCATATGAAGATATTTTGGAGCCTTCCACAAAAAAAACAGTATAAATGTTCACTTGAAGCTGGACGGCAAGGGAAGGAACAGGAAACTGTGGCAACTCTGATGCAGTCAATGTCAATGTTGAGGAGTGATAGGCCAGTGAGTTCCCATATGACATGGCAATGGTGACACAGGATGAAATTAAAGAGAATGTTCCACAGGAAGATGCTATAGAACTCTATAGAATGGCCACAGGAAATGGAGAACAAACAATGTGCCCTCAGTTTAGAAGAAAATAAGCTAAGAGAAGGGTTGCTTGATTTAATAGTGATAGACATATTATGATCAATGAAAGAAATAGACTGCAGAAGGTCAATAAAACTCAAAAAGTCAGACGGTTGATAAAACAATTTAACACAATAATTAGGAATGTCCATAGAGATCCATGCAATGTAACGAAGTAAACAGGATACATTACTGTGCAGCTAAATTAATAAGAGATAAAATTCTACCACAAGAACACAGGGTAGTAAGGGAAAGAAAGGTGAGAAATTCAATACTAACATGGAAATATTGAACAGAGAAAACTATAAACCAATTAAGATAAGACGTATCACTGTTAGAAGAGTATAGAAGAGGGAACAGATAAAAATATAATTCTCAGCAAGATGTGATAAAAGCAATGTGCAGTATTATAACAAATCAGAATCTGAATTGCACTATTGCAAATAATAAGCTAAAACTCTCAGCACAGGCAGAAAAACATAGATGATACACAGATAAATATAAAGGAAAAGTACAAAATAAGCAATTTATTGATGACCCAAAAAAGTTCTATAGAGAATTGGGAAACAAAGCAAAAGGAATTGAAAGGCCATACAAAAAAGAAAAAATAGATTTTCAAGACATATGTATAAAGGTCCTGTGAAACATAGCAAAGATGCTAAATGGATAGAAGATGTAAAAAAAAAAGAATACGTTCACAGGTATAGGATATGAAATGGGATGAAGTAACGGATGGAGGGACTGAGATAAAGTTAAGAAAAGCCTCCAACTGGATATCCCGAGGCCCAGATGCAGTACCTGACTTCTGGCTAAAAGTATTAACATCTTTGAATGAAGATTTAGCCATGAGTAAAAACTATTTATATGCACACCCCAAACAGACGCCAACCTGGTTAACAACAGGAAAAACAATGCTCCTACTTAAAAGTGAACCTGTAAGTTATCCTAAAAATTATAGACCAATAAGTTGCCTTCCGATGATGCATAAACTATACACTAGAATTGATGCCAACAGAGTTTATAGTTATTTAGAAGAAAATTTAATCATGGCAATAGAACAATAGGGTAATAAAAAAAGTCATATGGAACAAAGGCGCATCTGTTACTAATTAAAAATAAAGGCATAATGGAGAACTGTAAAAAGGGGAAGAATCTAAGTATGGAATGGATTGATTGCAAAAAGCATTTGATAGTATCCCACATTCATGGATAAAAGAGTGCTTAAAAATGTATAAGATACACTCTAGACTGCTCAACTACATTAGAGTGACCATGAAAGCGTGGCAGACCACTTTGCAATTAGGCCATGATAAATGGCAAATTATTATTCCAGGGATAAAAATTCAAAGGGGAATATTCCAGGGTGACTCCTTGTCACCACAGCTATTCTGTGTTGTCCTTAACCCATTAAGCTGTCTACTTAAAAGGTTAGGCTATGTGTATAATTTGGCTCCTAGAAAACAAAGAGTAAAGACCTCTCATCTTCTCTTTGTCAATGATTTAAACTGTATAGCTCATCAGATGAGGAACTGAAAGCACAGCTGCAAGTAGTCAAAACTTTTTCAGGTGATACAAGAATGTCATTTGGTCTTGATAAATGTGCAAGAGCAACCTTTAAAGCAGGAAAACTGCAGCACCAAGAAAACTTCAGTTTGGGACAAGAATGTGATACAAAATAACTTAAGCAAGAGGGAGTGTATAAATACTTGAGAATTGATGAAGGGTCAACAATAAAACATGAACAAATGCAAATAAAACTCAAGGAATATTTTAGAAGACTTAAATTAATCCTGAAAACAGCGTTGACAACTAGGAACAAAATTCAAGCTATAAACTAATTTGGCCTTTCTGTCCTAATGTACAGTTTTGGAATGTCTGACTGGTCCCAAAACGTGTTGGCTAGATTAGACAGGAAAACAAGAAGGATGCTTCATGCTCACCAAATGATTTATAAAAATTAGCACATACCAAGATTATATATTCCCTGTTCTGAAGGAGGGATGGGCCTCCTTGTAATTGATGTACAGATCTGCAATTATGGGACTGCACACATATTTGCTGACCTTACAAGACCCAAATGTAATGAAAGTTTTGAAACATGAGGAGAATAAATCTAAGATGACTTTCCTGCTTAGTCTAGCAAAAGAATATCGGTGGCAAACAGGAATGGAAATCAAACCAGAAGTAGATAAAAATCAGGCAGCAACTGAATGTGCCAAAAAAATAAAAGAAAGAATATAAGGTGAAGGAACAGATGAGAAGGCAAGAAATGTAGAAAGTGCATAAATATAGTTGCAAGTATAGAAAACTTCTGGAAGATCAGGATCAAATGCAGGAATGGTTAAGGAGAGGTGAATTCAAACCAAACTATGAAAGGTTAATATTGGTGGACCAAGACAGTGGGCTATGTACACGTTGGTTTACAAAGTCCAGTGAACATGTGGGAGAAACAGACAAATGCAGGTTTTGTAAAACAGAATTGGAAACAATCGAGTCACATACCTTGTTGCTGATTGTGACATACTAATGGCAGAAGGATTGTACACTGAAAGGCATAGCAATGTGGCAAGACTGTTGCACTGGGGATTGTGCAAACATTATAATATTGAAGTAGCTGAAAAACACTGAAACATGAGCCACAAAGCATCACAGAAAACAATGAAGTCTACATCATAGGGGATCACCCATTACCAACAGTTCAAAAGATGGATGTGAGAAAAACAGATATAGTTGTTTATGAAAAGAAGACACAAGTAGCATTGATCATTGAAATCGCTACACCCATTGACTACAGTGTTTTGCATACAGAGAGATACTAAGTCATAAAATATCAAGATTTGCAGGCAGAAATGAGATCAATTTGGAAGAAAGATACACAGACAGTTTTAATAGTAGTAGGAGCAACAGGTCTTATAAAAAATAATCTACAATTGCATTTAGATATGTTATCAATACATGAAACTCCATACGAATTGCAGAAGGAGTCATTACTGGGCCTATTGCAGGTGCTGTGAAGAGCACTTTTGGCTGACAACAAAGAGTGAAACAATACTAATTTCATGAACTTTAATCGTACTTTGACTTAGGAATAGGGTCTATTCCCATCATGGTATTAGAAACCCAAAAGAGAAGAACCTTCCCATAACATCTATTGACCCTGATAGGCACCTTCCCATAAAATCTGCTGACTCTTATAGGTACCTTCCCATAGGAAGGGTTCCTGATGGAGAGATGAAAAGTCAGCAAGGAAAGGAGAGTAGTATTGCTGAAATTGAATTCATCCTCAAGTCTTGGTGAATACCTTCGCGAGCTGGACCCTGTTATTCACAAAATCTCACCAAGGCGACACTGATATACAGACTGTATTTATATAGCATATATCATGGACAGAAGTAAATCAAAAATAGAAAAGATAGCTGGGTGCAAAAGACCCAGGATAAAAAAGTGCCCAATCCTGGTAGGTGTACTGGTGCCAGGACTGGAAAAAAAATGACAGTGTAGAATCCTCAAAATACAGAAACATTCCTACAATGGGGCCAGGACAGGCTCAGGGGGAGGATGGCCCCCCTGTTGTAAAAGGAAGCAGCAGTCCACAAAAACAACAAAAACTGATTGGCCAAAGAAGAGCCATAAAGATGATATAGTGTACTACTGAGGATAAGAAAGAACTTGCGTATTGTTACTATTATGTAAAAAGCCCAGAATTTCCAGACACAAGATATACAAAACGATTAAGAGAGAAATTAGAGGAAAGAAAAATACTTCCACAGGAAAAACTGTCACAAGCTTCAAATAAAAATTTGTGTTCATTAATACAACAGACTTTTGTAAAGCAGTATATAGATCAAGAAACTTTGATCTCTTTGGAAAAAGAAGTCTCTGATGAAGTGAGAAAATGTAAACAACAAAACTTAGAGATATTTGAAAAATATAAAAAAGAAATATGGACATGGGAAAGAAAAAGAGATTTGATATGGTGCAATATTTATGCAAAGGAGAAAGCCAAGTTAACTGATATAGAGAAGGCAGTCTCAAAGATATTTGAAGAGAAATACAGGCAAAGGCATCCAGATATGTCAAATTTCACAATAAAAAGATTAATATCACAAAGATGTAATGTGAAAAAGAAGATTAGTAAATCAGAAGTTAAAGAAATAGAAGTTGAAGTTATGGAGTGCCTGCAAAGTGAAGGATTTAATGTAGAAGGTCTAACACAGACTACATCACAGCATGATGGAGTGAGACCCCAGAATAAGGAAAAGCAAGATCAGGAGACATGAAGAAGAAATATGGACATGGGAAAGGAAAAGAGATTTAATATGGTGTAATATTTATGCAAAGGAAAAAGCAAAATTAACCAATACAAAAAGAGCAGCACCAAAGATATTTGAAGAGAAATGCAGGCAAAGGAATCCAGATGTGGAAAACTTTACAATACAAAAAATAAGAAGACTAAGAGGAAAAGTAGAAAAAGAGATTAGTAATGGAGAAGTCAAAGAAATAGAAATTGAGGTTATGGAGCAGCTGCAAAGAGAAGGATTCAGTGTAGAAAATCAAATGCAGAAAGCACCGCGCCAGGATAGAGCAATGGATATCCAAATTAAGAGGAAACCAGTGGAACAGGGAGCAATTGGTCAGGTGCCATATCAAGATATTTTGGAGCTTTTCACAGGAAACCAGTATAAATGTTCATTTGAAGCTAGACAGCAAGGACAGGAAAGTACAGTTGTGCACGCTTACCATAAATGTAGATGTTTGAGTGTATTCACTGTTGCAGTCATCATATTTGGGGTTATCTGCTTGCAGTAGCCCTCAGTCGGCATGATTATCAAAGTCTTGGGTCCTGCATCGGTTGCTGCCCCATCTTCCATGATGTCAGGTAGTCAGGGGTATAAAGCATGCAGCCGACGACATTACATCATTTTTTCTTACCCCAGATGTCAGGTGCCCCCTTAATGTGAAGCAATTAAATATATATATATATATATATATATATATATATATATATATATATATATATATATATACACACAAGGTTATTCCTCCAACAAAAAAGCAAATACACCAAAAAGCTTTCAAGTATAATAAAGGAGAATAGAGGTATAGCCAAAAGAAGTCAGAGGGCTGAAGGGAGGGTAACCAGGACTGCAACAGTGAATACACTCGAGCATCTACATTTATGGTAAGTGTACACAACTGTACTATGCTCTTCGTGTTTCACTGTTGCAGTCATCACATTTGGGTAGATTCCCAAATTAAGGATGGGAGGAGGAATTTAGATAGCATTAGGACCAGCTATAAGGCCCTGCAAGACTGCAGTGGCAAAGCCAACTCTGGATTAAGAGAAAATTGGCAAATGGTAATGCTTGGTGAAAGTATGTACAGAACTCCAGGTAGCAGCTTCTAGGATGTCTCTGGTAGGAACACCTCTGAGAAAGGCTGTAGAGTTAGATGCAGCCCTGGTTGAATGGGGTCCAATCCCCTGTGGGATAGGTTTTCCATGTTCAGATTTCCTTTGAGGTTTAGTCCTGTCCAAATAAAATCTAAGTTGTCTGTGCACATCTAAGGAGTGCAGTATCCATTCCCCTTTGTTCTGTGGATTAGAAAAGAAGGATGGCAAATGAATGGACTGATTAAGAGCCACGCTGGATACCACCTTGGGCATGATAGAGGGATTGGTCCTGAGGGACACCCTGTTGGCATGAAAGATGATGAAAGGCTCCACTGCCATAAGGACCTGTAATTCAGGTACCCTTTTTGCTGAAGTAATTGCTAAAAGGAAAGCCATTTTCCAAGAAAGAAATTTTAACTCTGCAGTTGCAGCTGGCTCAAAAGGAGGAAGAGTGAGCTTTTCCAATACAAAATTAAGGTCCTAGGCTGGAGTTGGGGCTCTCCTGGGTGGTCTCACGTTTTTGGCCCCTCTGAGGAACTGCTTGAGCAGTGTGTGAGAAAAGAGGGGTGGTTCTGTATTGTAATGAGCTGAAATGGCTGAGGCATGAATTTTGATGGAGGAAAAGGAAAGGCCCTTGGGAAGCATCTCAGTTAAGTATTGAAGAATCTGAGGTAAACTGGGTGCTGCTGTGGCCATCCCTTGAGTTTGGTTCCAGGCACAGAATCTTTTCCATTTTTCAGCATAAGATTTTCTAGTACTAGGCCTCCTTGCCTCCAAAATGACATCCCATACTTGTTTACTGAGAGATGGTAATGGAGAGATTAGATAATTAGCCAGGCTGCCAGGTTCAGGGTTTGAAGCTGGGGGTGCAGAATATGGCTCTCCTGCTGAGACAGCAGGGTAGGTATCTGAGGTAGGTGCCATGGGGCTAGCTGTGACACACTGCGCAAGAGTGGGTACCAGTGTTGGCGTGGCCAGTCTGGTGCAATCAGTATCATCCTTGGTTTGTCCTGTTTGATCTTTATTTGTACTTTGGAGAGGAGAGGCAGAGGGGGAAAGGCATAAACTGATAGATTTTTCCAGCTGAAGGACAGAGCATCCACTTTCCAAGCTTGTTTGTGGGGAGTCCTTGTGCAGAATTTGTCCAATTGGTAGTTCTGGGGGGAGGCAAACAGGTCTATATCTAGGATCCTCCATTTGTTGATCAACATGTTGAAAATCTTTGGTTCCAGTTTCCACTCGTGTGGGTCCATGAGATTTCTGCTTAGTTTGTCTGCCAGTGTATTTAGTTTTTCCTGGCAGGAATTGAGCCTGTAGATGAATGTGGTAGCTCAAGGCTGTGTTCCACAGAGCCATGGCTAGTCTGCAGAGTGGGTAAGAATGGGTACCCCTCTGCTTGTTTATGTACCACATAACAGTGGTGTTGTCCATCTTTACCATTAATTGTCCTGGAAGAATGTGGTCCTTGAAGGCTGTCAGAGCATTCTGGACTGCTAACATTTCTTTTTGATTGATACGCAGGTGAATTTGACTTAGGTTCCATTTGCCCTGAATGCACTTCCTGCCAGGTGAGCCCCCCATGCATAGTCTGATGCATCTGTTGTTAGGGTTTGGGCAGCAGGGAGAAGAGTGAATGGTAGTACCTTGTTTTAGTGGCAGGCCTCTACCCACCAAAGGAATTCTAACCGTAGGTAAGGTATGATAGGAATCATTGCTTCTAGATCTTGAGAATGTTGACACCATAGGCTTTTTAGATACCATTGTAGTTTCCTCATATGCAGTCTTGCATATAGAATTAGTAGAATGCATGAGGCCATGAACCCCAAGGCTTGCAGTATTTGCCTTGCAGATAGCAGGGTTTTTGTGGCCACTAGTTTGAAGTAAGTTGTCAAATGAATTTGTTTCTCTGGCGTGAGAACAGCCATCTGGGAAGTTGTGTTCAAGCTTGCTCCCAGGAATATCATTTGTTGACATGGTACCAGATGTGATTTCTTTTTGTTTATGGTGTACCCCAGACAAGTTAACACCTTTTGTACAAATGCCAGATGATTCAGAAGTATGTTCTGGCTTTCTGACTGAAATAGACAATCGTCCAGGTATGGATATATTTGAATATTTATTTGCCTACAAATGCAATGACTGGAGCTAGGCACTTTATGAATACCCTGGGTGCAGTAGATAAGCCAAAGGGCAGTGCAGAGAATTGATAGTGCATGCAGCCTGCTTTGAAGCGTAGGTATCTTCTGCAAGATTCCCTGATTGGGATGTGCAGGTAGGCTTCTTTTAAATCCAGTGTTGCCAACCAGGCATCTTTGCCAATCATGGGAAGCAACTGGTGAAGAGTTAGCATCTTGAATTTTGGAATCACCAAAAAGGTGTTTAGGATAGACAGGTCCAGGATAGGATGCCATGATTTGTCTTTTCTAGGTACCAGAAAAAGTCTTGAGTAGAAACCTTGTCCCTTTTCCTCTTCTGGTACAGTCTGAATAGCCTTTAATCTTAAGAGAGAGAGAGAGTACTTGCTTTTGAGCCTCTGCCCACTGATTTGGGGGTAGATCTGGCCAAGTGTTTGGGGTTGGTAATGTGTGGATGTGAAATCTGCATCCTTGGGAAACTATATTTAAAACCCATTTGTCCTGGGTAATGAGTCCCCAGTTTTTTTGCTTGCAGAGCAATCTTTTCCCTTAAAGGAGCAGTTAGTTGAGAAGTGCTTGGAAGTTTTAAAGTTAAGTCATTGAGACAGCTTACCACGAGGGGAGTCTTACTACTCCCTGATATGGAAGTGGGAGCCCCCGACTGCTTAGTCCTGTGCATACCCTGGGACTGAAGCCTGGGTGTTCTGCTGGTTCTGGGTTTGAACTGAGAAGGCCTGGAAGAGGCAGGAAAGGACCAATTTTTTGAGAGCCAATGCCTACTAAATCTAGGAGGCTGCACTTGTAAGAAATATTTAACAGTTTGCATAGATTTAGCTTTTTCCTCCATCTTTTTAAGAACTTCTTCTGCTTTGTCACCAAACAGGCAGTCCTGATTTAAGGGAGCATCCAGCAATTTAGTTTTAACATGATCTGGCAAAGATTGCTCCTTAAGCCAAGCATGCCTTCTAAGTACAGACCCAGTGACAGCAGCCCTGAAAGATGTCTCTAGTGAATTAAAACCACATTGCAAAATATGTTTTCCAACCTGTTCAGCAGAATGCATTAAATCCTGTAAATACTTATTTTCAACACAATCAGGAATCAGCATCATTTTCTGTTTAAGCAATCCAATAATATGCTGCTGATACTTTAACATATGAAACTGTCAATTTAAGGCCCTGATGGCCAAGGTTGCAGAGATGTATACCTTCTTACCCCCATCTATCCAGGGCCCTGGAATCTCTATCAGAGGGGGTAGGATTTTTGGCAGTAGTAGCCTTAATGCCCCTGGGTCACTGTGAAATGGTCTCAGGATCCGCAGTAGGATTTTTAAAAAGGAACTTGTGAGAATCAGGAACCCTGTAATATCTATCAGGTTTTCTGGGAGCAGGAGGTAAAGAGTCAGGGACCAAGCTAGATTCTGAAAAGGCATCATCAACAATGTCCCGCACAGGAGGGATAGCTAAAGGTATGTGTTGGGGCAGGAGTAAGAAATCTCTAAGCCTCTTTTTAGAATCAGAGTAATCCTGGCTTTCCCAGTAAAAATGCTCCCTAAGAATATGCAAGGTTTCACCAAAAGAAAAATCCTCTGGGGGAGAAGCAGAAGGAATAGGGTCCTCTGCATCAGAATCCTCATAGTAAATCCTGGTCATCAGAGGAGACAGAAATTTCAGAATCCTGATCAGAAATATCATAAGCAAATTCAGTCCTAGGTCTCTTAGAGGGGAAGGTTGGCTTCCCCTGATTAAAGTAATAAGGTCTTCAGCCATTCTTATCATTTGTTTTTTAGGCATAGAGGCCTGACCAAGTGGTCTGGGCATCGGTTTCCTAGGCATGGATCGAGTTTTATGCCTTGAAGAGGAAGATGGCATCAGTTTAATATGCAAGTCAGTAGGACTGAATGCACCCTCAGAAGCTGGTGCCTGCACAGCGGCTCTGGACCCATCCAAGGTAGAGACATCCGCAGGTTCCACAGTTGAAGCATCTTGCGCCATACCAGACTCCGAATGGGTCTCAGTAGAGGCCTGCGAATCTGAATTAGTGGGTGTCAGGGGCTGCGTAAGCGTCTCACTGAGTACTGGCGAACTGGTGACTAGCTTAAGAGAAGCGTCATCGGCGGCTTTGGACCTAGGCAGCCTGTCTCTATCTTTATCTTTGCATTTTTTTGGAATGTCGGTAGTCGGGTGGCTTACCAAAGACATATATGGATAATTGAACTGAGTACCAAAATATTTAGAAGTGAAAATGTACTGACAACGAATAGTTCATGGTTTAAATAAGGCACAAAACCGACAGCGAGGTACGTCGTGGTCAGTGCCTAGGCAAGGAATACAGTACGAATGAAAATCTTTATGAGGTATTAGCTTTCCACAAGAAATACAGTTATTGACTTTTACTGACATTGGTTTAGAGCAAGAAAAAGTTTCCCCAATGGGGTACTTAGCTTTAGTTGAAGATTTCGGTTATGAAACTCGAAAATGAAAATTTCAGGAGTCGGCTGACCGGCACTTGCGAACTGATTCTGCTTCGGGCACTGCACTGCAAGAAAGACTGATGTGATGGCATTGACTGTATACTTTATACCCCTGACTACCTGACGTCATGGAAGATGAGACAGCAACTGATGCAAGACTCAAGACTTTGATAATCAGGCCGACTGAGGGCTACTGCAAGCAGATAACCCAAATGTAATGACTGCAACAGTGAAACATGAAGAACATCAGGAAACTATGGAAACTCTGATGCAGTCAAGGTTGAGGAGGGATAGGCCAGTGAGTTCCCATATGACAGAACAACAGATGACACAGGATGAAATTGAAGAAAATGTGACACAGGAAGATGATATAGAACTTTCTATAGAATGCCCACAGGAAATGGAAAACAAGGGATGTGCCCTCAGTATGATAGAAAAGGAGTTAAGAGAAGAGTTGCTTAATTTAATAGACAAAGACAGATATATCAAGATCAGTGAGAGAAATAGACTGCAGATGGTTAATAAAACCCTAAAAGTCAGAAGCTTGATAAACAAATGAACACAGTAATTACCACTGTCCATAGAGATCCATGCAATATAACAGAAGTAAACAGAATATATTACTGTGTTATTAAATTAATAACTGATAAAGTTCTACCACAGGAACACAGGGTAGCAAGGGAAAAGAGAGGGCGAAAGCGAATACCATCATGGAAATATCGAATAGAAAAAAACTATAAAGCAGCTAAGACAAGAAGTGTCATTGTTAGAAGACTATAGAAGAGGGAATAGATCAACAAAAATACTAAGAAAGACAGATATGATAAAAGCAGTGAGCAGTATTAGAACAGACCAGGCTCTATTATGCACTATTGGAGATAAACTAAAAAATTCAAAACAGGCATAAAGAATAAGAAGATACAAAGATAAATATAATGGAAAAGTACAAAATAAGCAATTTATTGATGACCCAAAATGTTTTATAGAGAACTGGGAAATAAGGTAAAAGGAATTGAAAGACCGCCAAAAAAGAGGAAGAGATACATTTTGGAGAACTATCTATGAAGATCCTGTGGAGCATAACAAAGATGCTAAATGGATAGAAGAAGTTAAAGAAAGAATAAAAAGTTTAAAGGTACAGGATATGAAATGGGATGAAATAACAGCCAGAGAGATTGAAACAAAGTTAAGAAAAGCCTCTAACTGGAAAACCCCAGGCCCAGATGCAGTACCTAACTTTTGGCTTAAAGTATTTTCTTTGCACGAGGATTTTGCCATGAGTAAGAACTATTTATATGCACACCCTGAACAGACATCGCACTGGTTAACAACAAGAAAAACAATGCTCTTACTTAAGAGTGAACCTGCAAGCTACCCTAAAAATTATAGACCAATAACTTGTCTTCCGATGACGTATAAACTATACAAGGGAATTGACGCCGATAGAGTTTATAGTCTTTTAGAAGAAAACTCAATTATGGCAGTAGAATAAAAGGACAATAAAAGAAAGTCATATGGAACAAAGGATCATTTGTTGTTAAACAAAGTTATAGTGGAGAACTGTAAGAAGCGGAAGAATCTAAGTATGGCATGGATTGACTACAAAAAAGCATTTGATAGTATCCCACATTCATGGATAAAAGAGTGCTTAAAAATTTATAAAATACACCCTACAGTGATTGATTATATTACAGTAACCATGAAACAGTGGCAGACCACTTTGCAATTAAGCCATGATAAAGGACAGATTATTATCCCAGGGATAAAAATCCAATGGGGGATATTCCAGGGTGACTCTCTGTCACCGTTGCTATTCTGCCTTGCCATTAATCCATTAAGCTGTTTACTTAACAGCTTAGGCTATGGCTACAATTTGGCTTCTAGAAAACAACAAATGTTTAATGACTTCTCTTCTCTTTGTCAATGATTTAAAATCGTATAGCTCATCATATGAGTTGCTGAAATCACAGCTCCAGGTTACCAAAACTTTTTCAGATGATATTGGAATGTTATTTGGTCTTGATAAATGTGCCAAAGCAACCTTTAAAAAAGGAAAACTGCAGCACCAGGAAAACATCTGTTTGGGACAAGAATGTGATATAAAAGAACTTGGAGTGTATAAATACTTGGGAATTGATGAAGGATTAGCAATAAAACATGAACAAATGCGAATAAAGCTCAGTAAGTACTTTAGAAGACTTAAATTAATCCTGAAAACAGCACTGACATCTAGGAACAAGATCCAAGCCATAAATCAATTTGCTCTTCCTGTCCTAACGTATGGTTTTGGAGTGATTGACTGGCCCCAAAAAGTGTTGGATAGATTGGATATTAAAACAAGAAGGATGCTTCATGCTCACCAAATGATTTATAAAAATCAGTGGTGGTGCTGCGGTAGCGTTGTCGCCTCACAGTTAGACGTTGCCCATTCGATTCTCAGTTAGAGCGTCTTCTGTGTGGCGACATGCGTGAATGGGAGTTCCTTCATTGAAGGTTGTGCGTTAGGCCCGGCAAGCCAGCACATAAAAATCTACTGCCAATCATGAGCGGACCGGAGTTCTGCTGTGGCGACCCCTAACCGGGAAAAGCCAAAAGACACAACAAGTGTGTACCAAAATTGTATATTCCCCGTTCCGAAGGAGGGATGGGCCTTCTTGAAATTGATTACATGTATAGATCTTCAATCGTGGGACTCCACATATATCTGCTGATCTCACAGGATCCAAATGTAGTGAAGGTTTTGAAACATGAGGAGAATAAATCTAAGATGACATTTCTGCTTAATTTGGCATAAACATATTGACGTCAAGCAGGAATAGAAATCAAACCAGAAGTAGATAAAAACCAGGCAGCAACTAAATGTGCTAAAAAACAAAATAAATAATATAAGGTGAAAGACCAGATGAGAAGGCAAGAAATGTGGAAAAAACATAACTACAGTTGCAAGTATAGAACACTTATGGAAGAACCTCATGTTGATCAAGAACTAATGCAGGAATAGTTAATTTTCATCAAGAAATGAAAGGTTAATATTGGCAGCCCAAGATAGTGGGCTACGTACACGCTGGTTTACAAAGTCCATTGAACATGTGGGAGAAACAGACATATGTAGGTTTTGTAAAACCGAATTGGAAACAGTCACACACCTTGTTGCTGGTTGTGACGCACTAATGGCAGAGGGACTGTATACTGAAAGGCATAATAATGTGGTGGGACTGTTACACTGGAGATTGTGCAAACATTATGGTATCGAAGTAGTTGAAAAACACTGGAAATGAGTCACAAAGAATCATAGAAAATGATGAAGTTTATATCACATGGGATCACCAAATACCAACAGTTCAAAAGACAGATGCTAGAAAACTGAATATAGTCGTCCAAGAAAAGAAGACAAAAGTAGCATTGATCATTGAAATCGCCACACCCAGTGACTATAGTGTCTTGCGTACAGAGAGACACAAAGTCATAAATACCTTGATCTGCAGGCAGAAGTGAAAGCCATGTGGAAGAAAAATACCCAGACAGTTCCAATATTAGTAGGAGCAACTGGTCTTATAAAAAAGAATTTAGAATCGTATTTAGATATGTTACCAATTCATGTAACACCATACGAATTGCAGAAGGAGTCATTACTGGGCACATTGCGGCTGCTGCAAAGAGCACTTTTGGGTAACATCAAAGAGTGAAACAATACTAATTTCATAAACTTTAATCGTACTTTGACTTAACAATGGGGTCCATTCCTGTCATGGTATTAGAAACCCAAAAGACTTGGAGAAATTAAAAACTGCAGGTACCTTCCCATATCATCTGCTAACCCTTCAGGAAAGGAGCTTGCAGTTCATGTTGATGGCTGGGTATAAGATCATGCTTGTTAGAGTAGGAATTGGGGCAGCCTTTTACCTACATCTTGTAAATAAAATATTGGAAAAAATACTTCAGTCAGCAAAAATGACAACTAACAAGTGCCTCCTGGTAGCAGACATGCAAGGCTTGGAAGAGGCGAGCAGTGAGAGACAGAAGGAACTGCACCAACTTCTAAAAAGGGAACAAATGTTTTCACTCACTCTAATTTAATGCAAATGAATATATTTTTAAATTCCAAAATTGTAAAGCAGATGATATTTGCTTTTAAGCCCTATGCATGAAAACAAAATTCTGGTAAAGGGCAGGCATCTGTGCTCAAGATAATTAGTATCCGATTGGCAAATTAATCATTAACTTATTTTTTTATGTAGAATAATGTGAAGTATGAAAATTATTTATGTACAGACTTCACCTTATAATAGAAGTCCTTTGGTTCTATATCATCAGAGCAAACTAATTCCTAATATGCAAAGCAGTGACAGTTGCACAGCAGTCAGAAATAGCCAGTTTTATATTAATTCAGAGAATGAAAGGTTGAGCTGCAATAAAGTGTGGCAATAAATCTATATGAATAATAAAATCAGACAAATATATAAACCGTGTATTAAGCAACTAAGGGTTCTAATTATTTTAACAGAATATCTGATAACATATCAATGAATAAGACATTTTCTGTTTCCTAAACTAAAGTACTCTGAAATGAAACACAAAAGGATGCATTGCTTTATAATAAAGTAAGAAGGCTCAATACATCAGTAAGAAGACAGTGAGAAAAACTAGCGAAGCATATACAGAAAGAGTGCAGTAGTTTCCTCTGGGTTTTAGTGATAGAGGACCATCTGACATTATAGAGATGAGACTAAATTAAGTGGGGATTAAACCAGAAATGCTTTCAGAGGCAGTACAATCTTCATTGCATGATATTTGATGGTTATTAAGTTAGATTCTGGTGTTTACTTACAGATAAGTACTATATCCGGGAAGGCTGTCAGAATGACAAATATATCATGAACAAATAATGCATTTTCATGTGCCAAGTACTTCAAGCTGCTAAAACATTTAAGGGGAGAGTTGATGGCATTGTATTCTGTTTTCCCAGAAGTAGATTAAAGAGCTGAGAATGACAGCCTGCAGAATATTTAACGCTCATCTGAAAACCTGCTTCACTTGTTTACAATGTTCAAAACATGAATCATGTGAATTATCAAGAAATTTGTTGCTCTCCTGGTGAGATCCTCTGGTATACTGCTCAGAGCCATTGTACTGCAAGGTACTTGATAATAATTTCTGCAGCAAAGAACCCTAGGCTTTGGAATAAATATTTCCTGCTTTATCTGTCATGCTATATTTGTATGCTGAATAAAGCATGCCATTTGTTAAACTATAATGCACCGCCCTTGATGTCAAATGATGCTGAACCTGAAGGTAGGATGATATGATGCTACACAGTTGCTAAATATGACTGGAGCCTATCAGAAATGAAAAAAGTCTAATCAGACCATAGAGAATCTCATTTGATTCCCTGTGACTATACATAAGTGCCTGTGGGTTTCCTGTTTAGAAAGCTTTTCTGGAGTAAAAAGATGGGGCATTTTGTCACAGGGTCAGAGGAGACTGTAGTATTTAGAGGGGGCAGGGGGCTAAGCTTATTGTTGACTTTGCTACCCACACTTATTTTCTTGCCTCAGAATAAATGAAATACATAAAAAAACACAACAGCAGATGTTCATTCCATCACTCAGCATGACAGTCAGGAACCAAAAACTAAAACGGCCATACTCAGAATCTAGCACCGTGTTTTACCATCACTTGTGTACCTTTGTCAATTATTAGGTCTGATTATAAAGACGTCGCCTTCAAAATACAACTGAAAACACGGACTCCTTCTACCCAAGGAACTTTTAGAAATTTCTTTAAGACAACCTACCTGCTCTGCTTTGACATGCTTCAAATCCCCACCAAACCCAGATAACTATACCGAATACGTGGAAATGTACACCACCACACAATTACAGCATGTAAACAGCTGCATAGATGCAGCTGCACTCTGCAGGAACAAGTGCAGGGAAAACCTCAGAAACAAACCTCCTTGGTGGACCCATAATATCAACAAGCTTTATCATAAAATTAAGAGAATTTTGACCAAAAGTAAGAACAGTAATTCTGAGAATAACCTACAAACAACTTGGGGGCTTAATCCACCAAAGCCAAGCTTGAGGCAAAAATAGCCACACAGGCCAACACAACCACAAGGCCTTTTTTAAGTTATGTTCATAATTTCAGAATTACACTGCAGCAATGCACTGAGTTGATTGTGAGAGATGCTACCTACACTGAGGTTGAAAACATAGCTAACCCACTGGCTGATAAATTCAGCTAAACTTCACTCCTCTCTCTCTCTCTCTCTCCTCCATCTATCCCACAAGATATACCTGGAATTGACCTGCCCCCAGCTATTCCCCAGAACAAGTCCACAAATCACTATCAGAAGCTACAATTGCTGCATCAATGGGTCCTGCCAGTATTCCTGGATGTATTTTAAATAGCATAAAACATGATTTAGCCACATACCTAACAACACAAAGGTCTGACCAGCCTCATATGCAAAGCCAGGGAAAGACTTATCGTATAATTAATCAATAAGGACATATGGAACCTCCAAGCACTGGATCCATCCAAGTTTGGATTTGTCAAGGGCAGGTCATGCTTCTTTGTAAAGATAAACAAAACAATGGTGAAGGTAAACCAATATAAACTAATAGCTCAACCTGGCCAAGGCATTTGACACAGTCTCCAACCTGGGCACAGTAGAGAAGCTAAATAAACTGAGAACAAACCCCTGCATTACCTGCTGGACTGCTAACTGGCTCACTGATAGGATGCAAAATATCAAATAGGGGAAGCTACCCACATAAAGAGGCCAGTCACCAGGAGAATCTTCCAGAATTTCATGCTGGAATCTCTCCTGTATGGCATCTTCTTTTCTAAAGTAAAAGCCAACACCAAAGGGCTCTGGAAGACTAAATGTGCAGATGACTGCACGCTAGGAGCATTTATTGAATCTCTAAATGACTTAGTCATCCTGCAGGATAGTTTGTTCCAAACAAATAACTGGTGCAAGAATCATGGACAGAAGCTAAGTGCTGCAAAATACATTACTGTATTCTTTGGAAAGGTGTCGATCTTAGGAAACTACCACATTGACAATAACCCCTGCAGAGAAGATCTAGTGGTTTGGGCAACTTGTGGACAGTGACCTAACTTTCAACCAGTATGTCCAGATCTAGAGATGTCATTGCCCTGCTTTACTCAGCCATCATTAGACCAGTCATTGAGTATAATGCTCCATTTGGCATGTATCTGTCCAGCCATGTGCAATAACTAGAATGTCTACAGAGATACCGTAATAAAAGGATACAAAGCCTAAATAAATATGTCCCACATGGAGTGTCTCAATGCCCTGTCAATATACTCTGTATCCTGCAGACTGCTAACAGGCGACATGTGTCTGGGGTACAAAGTATCCTCCAACCTAGCACTCATGGGCCTACTGTACAGCAGCAACTCAAATGGCATCACAAGTACTTGCTTTAGGATCTAAACCTTTTCTACAACATCAAGAGGATGGTTTGGAGGGACAGGTACATCTCACAGAGGATACCACAGTTCTTGGGCAGTGTCTCCATCCATGGAAAACAAAGGTCTTCTTTGTCCATATTCAAGACCATCTTAGATCTATGGACATTAATAGAAAATTTACTCCAGGACTGCTCGCTGTTCTATGAATGGACAGATGCAACTTCTAGATGCTTTATCCCATGCATGGGTCCCCTCAAACTACCTATGGTATGATCCAGTTATTCTCTCTCTTTATTGACCATAAATGCATGCATAAAGCCAATTTAACACCAAATGGGATTAATTAATTAATTAATTCAAGCATCTAAAGGGAAACTGGCTTAAAATGGCCCAAAGGGACAACCGGTCTAGTTCTTACCTATGAACCTATGAATGTATAACATGGGGTACACCAAGATAATCAAAATAAAACCACATTTTAATAAGATTGAGCTTTTTCATCTGTAAGCAAGTTAAATCAACCAGATGTCATCTGATTCTTTTGACACCAATAAATCACAAAGTGGAACTAGAAAAAAATTGTTATTTAAAATGGATGGTTATACCATTTGTGTCTTTTCATGTGAGAAACATCATATCTGTTTCCACACAGTCCCTATATTATAACAGCCTCATATGTGAAATGCACTTCTCAACAGTCTTGGTGACTTGTATATCCCACCATGCACCTATGCAGCCTGCTACTCAGACAACTCAAAACCAACACAAAAGTGTCAGCTACTGGGTCACTCAGAGTAAAATCTGTGAGCTGGCCTATCATAGCTTCAAAGGTGTGTACTAGGCTAATGGCCCTGGAGCCTTTACAAGCCTAGCCCATAGGATTATCCTGGCATTGTGCCACCTGCCCTTAGTTCCCAGTGCCTCTGTCGAGTAAAGCCACTGGAGTGATCCCCAAAGCAAATTTTCTATTTCTCATCCACTCATCAAGATTTCTGTTGAAGAGGGCCAGTGAGGTGCTCTGTTTGACATGTATGTGAAGTCTATTCCATAGCATGGGCAGTGTCTGGGTTATAAACCTGTCCCTCCAGTATGTTCTGTTGATTGTGGTAATGAGATTGAGGTCTCTGGAGCATGTGGTGTGGAGGGATTGGGATTTCTTTAGATATAGCATTTCTAACAGAGCTGGCTCAGAGATGGCTTTGTAAGTCAAGCAGAGATCACCTTTAAGTAGGTGATATGAGACAGAGAATAGTTGGAGTTTTTTGAGTCTGTCCATATAGGACAAGTGTTTAAGGCCTAGGATCCTCTTTGTGAGGTACTTTTATGGCCTCTCCGGTTGTTGTAGGTGTCTAGTGAGGTGCATGTCAAATGGGGCATTGTACTCAATGATTGGCCTAATGAGGAAAGAGTAGAGGGGAGATAATCACCTCTTTCTTCCTGGATACAAAACCCTTAGTAATAAGATGTGCCACATAGAAGGACTTTCTGACCACAGTAGCAATGTGGTGATCAAAAGAGAGGTTGCTGTCAACCTGTGTTCCCAGACCTCTTATAACGTCTTCTGTGTTCAGTGGACTACCATCGATGTGATAATTCATGGGGACCGGGTTTTTCCCAAAAGGGATAACAACACATTTTTTGGCATTGAGCTTAAGGCCATGGTTCTGACACCAGTCGTTGGTCTCAGTGAGGCCATTCTGTAGGCTGTCAGCATCACTTGGGGAGTTAATAATAGCTCCCAACTTGCAAACGTCTGTGAACTTTGTCAGCCAGAGTCACTTTGTGTTGGCCTGGACTTCAGTGAAGTAAATACCAAACAGGAAAGGACACAGGACTGAACCCTGTGGGACTCCACTCGTGACTAGTCAGCAGTCTGACTTGGAGTCAGCTACTTTCACACTATGGGTTCTATCTGTGAGCCAGTTTGTAACCCACCTAGTGATATAGGGGTTGATGCCTAGCTTAGTGAGTGTTCTATGATTCCTGAGTGGGGAATGGTATCAAAGGCCTTGGCCAGATCAAGGTAGGCTGTATGAACCACCTTGCCTTCATCAACAGCGCTGGTGACTGACTCAAAGAAGTCAACTAAATTGAGCAGGCATGATCTACCCTTCACAAAACCAAACTGTGTGAGATCCAGAGTGTGAAGATTCCCTATATCCTTGTTTATTAGGTTCCCTATTAAGCTGTCGCAGACACAGGTTGTCGAATGCGTCTGTCGAACTGAAAAGCGTGAAAAGGCAAAATAGCGAAGCGGCTTTTTAGTAAATTCTTTCCCTGGGAAGGAATTTGTTTGGCTGTATTCACTACTTTGCCTTTTTGGCACTGTAGTGCGATCTTGGAGTTGGTATATTTAAGTAGGGGGGGGTGTGGGGGGATGCACCCCCCCACATTACATAATGTTTTACAGTTTTTTTTGTTTTTTGTTTTGGAACAGCGATTTTTTTCCCATGGAAAAAATCGCTGTTCTGAGGTTTCGACTTTGTAAGCTTTCACTTACATGGAGTC
Organism: Protopterus annectens; assembly: GCF_019279795.1. Taxonomy (NCBI): domain Eukaryota; kingdom Metazoa; phylum Chordata; order Ceratodontiformes; family Protopteridae; genus Protopterus; species Protopterus annectens. The sequence continues at coordinate 1,364,798,129 of NC_056746.1, forward strand.
GATTATGTGTCATTTGCTCTTCGGAGCATGTGATATCATAATATAGACCCGTTTATTAGGTTCATGATGATGCATTCCATAGCTTTGCATATCAGACTCATCAGGCTAATGGGGCGATAGTTCCCAGGGTCTATAGTCGCTTCTCCTTTGTGGAGAGGGATGACTGCTGCAGTGCGTAATTTGGTGGGGACAAAGCCTGAGGTGAGGCTGTGATTGAACAGGGCACACAGGTGAGGTGCCAGCTCACTCTGTAGTTCATCTAGAACACAGCCAGGGATATTGTCAGGTCCCATAGAAGCTGTATTATTGGCCTTGGACAGTGCTGTTTTAACCTGTGCAGCAGTAATACTGGGTGCCTGGCAATCAACTGGTATTGTGATTGGTCCTTTGGTGAGGGAGAGAAGAGTAAAGTTGGCACTGAATCTGTTAGCCAGTATATTGGCAATATCTGTTGGCTCTGTATAGGAGGTACCATTGTGCAGTAGTTCAGAGAAAATCTGGGTATTGCCATGGAGATTCTTTACATAACTATAGAAGTTCTTGTGGTTGTCTTTACTATCTGCTGCAATTCTGTTTTCATAGCTAGCTTTAGAGGATTTGATGAGGGATCTCAACTTTTTGCTGAGGCTGATAAGGGAGTTTTTCGAGTCTTGGGACTTCACCTTATTCCGCATCAGTTTCCTCCTTCTGTTGTAGAGTTTGTGTATAGCAGCGGACCACCAGATTGGCTTCCTTTTTTTGTAGGAGAGCATCTTGGTTCTATTGGGTATGACAGGATCCATCCATTTGTGTACGTGATCATACAGTGCATTGGTGTATGATTCAGCGGGCATGAAACTATTCTCCATTTGCATGGGTGCCGTGAAGTTAACCACTTCTGTTTTTAGGAGCCCAAAGTTAGCTTTGGAGAAGTTTTTTATGGTGGTTACCTTTGCAGGGGGGCCAATGTGATTAGTTTGTGGTTGGATCTAACCAGGGAGGAGTTGACTATTGGTGTACAGCAACGGTCACCCATGTTAGTAATGACCAGGTCAAGGATATTGCTACCTCTAGTTGGGGTAAGAATGAGCTGGTCCAGGGCATTAGAGTTAATGAATTCCAGGAAACGTTGGGCAATTGTATTGGTACATGAGTAGTTTTCCAAGTTAATGGAGGGGTAGTTGAAGTCACCCAGTAAGAGAGTGTTAGGTTGGACCCTAATATTTTACAGGGTGCTTAGGAATGTGAAGTGTGAGTCTTGGGACATGGTTGGGGACCTATAGCAGGCAACAACCTGAATCACTGTCTTACCCAATGTTTGCTGCACCTGAAGTATCTCTGATGCATTATGTTGGGCTACCAGTCTGGAGGTTTGTGCATCCTTTATGAATATGGAAACACCACTGCCTTTGGAGCTTCGGTCCAAGTTCTGGGGCCAAAAGATGTGGAATGAGTTATAGCCTGGTAGTGTAGGGGTGCTTTCTGCTGCCTTTAACCAGGTTTGTATTACAGCACAAATGTAGATGTTCTCCATTTTAAGGAGTGCTTTGAGCGAGTGCATTTTGAGATTTAGACTTCTAGCGTTGAGCAGCATGATCCTCAGACTGCATTTGCTTGTAGCGGTTATGGTGGTAATTTGGTCTTTGGAACACTGCCTAAAAAGGCACTATAGGTGTGGCAAGAGCCTTGGCCAGTATCTGGATGAATATTTGGCTGGTTAAGCAGTCTTTTGTTGACCAAACATACCTTGAACAGCATAACCAATTAATTATTACTTTATGAAATTATTAAACATCATCAAAGAGAAGCAGGACAGGTGTGAATGGTGTCCATATCAGCTTGATGGGCGTGAAGCTTTACAGAACAAATATCCTTTTGAGATCAGTTTGGCTCATCTGTGAGGCTGTCATGATTAGATGTCCAGCTTTATATCCATCATGAAGCTAGTGGACATAAAAGGATTAAGCTGTAAACTCACAGGGAACTTCAAGGTTGTCCTATAGGCCACTATCCGTCTATGCATTGTGTGGTTACTACCACTTGGACAGTTATAAACCCAGTAGACTAAACAGGTTCACTACCATACATATCAATCTGTTAGCATAAGAAATGTGGACAAAGCCCCCCCTCCCCCCAGGTCATTAGCCTAGTAACAGTCTAGGAATATATAATGGGAGGATAAAGGCCCAAAAATAGGAACAAATTTTAAATATTGCTCTTATAAACTTAGAAAGTTGCTAGCATAACAAGATTTGCGTTAACATACATTTTCTGAAGGAAACAAAGGCTAAAACTGAAATGTATGTCCTTATTTAGAGACCAGTCCTTAGTGATTTACCAGAAAACTATACATTTTATGAAGAGCAGACCAAAAATATGAGGCAAAAATCTGGACATTCTTCAAAATCTGGACAGTTGAGAAGTATAGTTGAATTTCTAGTGGTGATCAGTTTCTGTTACAGCTTTACCAGGAACAGTGTGCCAAAGAAATTTTGAAAGTCTGAGAAGAACATGATGCCTTATTACTTTCACTTTTCCTAGAAATTCTCTCTAGCCACCCCCATACCATACCTTACTCTTAGTTCTCCATTAAACCTTCTATCTCACACCTCATCACACTTACTTCACTATGGTCTTCTTACAACTCAGTGTATCTGAATGAGTTAACAACCATTCTGTTTTACTTCTCTATCACTTCTTCTATCTTACAACTTAATATATCTTAATCTATTTGGTGCTATCTCCTTACCGCATTTCCTCTGTACCTTTAAACTACTCCTTACATCCCTCTTATCACACCTATAACAGCCAAATCAGTCATCCATGAATGCTGTAGATGAGCCTAAACACAGAAACCAAAGTTAGCAATGTACAGTGTTCTACAGTTACCCTGCTAGCAATGTACAGTGTTCTACAGTTACCCTGCTAGCAATGTACAGTGTTCTACAGTTACCCTGCTAGCAATGTACAGTGTTTTACAGTTACCCTGTTAGCAATGTACAGTGTTCTACAGTTACCCTGTTAGCAATGTACAGTGTTCTACAGTTACCCTGTTAGCAATGTACAGTGTTCTACAGTTACCCTGCTAGCAATGTACAGTGTTCTACAGTTACCCTGCTAGCAATGTACAGTGTTCTACAGTTACCCTGCTAGCAATGTACAGTGTTTTACAGTTACCCTGTTAGCAATGTACAGTGTTCTACAGTTACCCTGTTAGCAATGTACAGTGTTCTACAGTTACCCTGCTAGCAATGTACAGTGTTCTACAGTTACCCTGCTAGCAATGTACAGTGTTTTACAGTTACCCTGTTAGCAATGTACAGTGTTCTACAGTTACCCTGTTAGCAATGTACAGTGTTCTACAGTTACCCTGCTAGCAATGTACAGTGTTTTACAGTTACCCTGTTAGCAATGTACAGTGTTCTACAGTTACCCTGCTAGCAATGTACAGTGTTTTACAGTTACCCTGTTAGCAATGTACGGTGTTCTACAGTTACCCTGCTAGCAATGTACAGTGTTTTACAGTTACCCTGTTAGCAATGTACAGTGTTCTACAGTTACCGTGTTAGCAATGTACAGTGTTCTACAGTTACCCTGTTAGCAATGTACAGTGTTCTACAGTTACCGTGGTTACTTGCTGCCTATTGCTCACACATATTGTACTCTCGTTAATATTGCTGATGATTAATTTAGAAAACCATAAGGTGTGTAACAAAGGAATGTCCCTTAGTTACTGTGAAAAACTGAAAGGCTGCCAGCCCAGCTAGATAGAATTTTGTAGATAATTCTATGTCATTGTAAATATTAATATAATCCACAGGCTGTTTTACAAATGTAAGAAAACTAAATGTAAGAAAAACTGTGTTATATGTTCTGAACTTCAACAATGTAACCACAGGGCACCCTGTTGGAAGAAAGCTGATAAAGTAAAGCATTTTATGACTGTTTGATCTCAAAGGTGGGAGACAGAATGGCTTGATGAAGGAATTCCTTCTATTGTTTTGAGACCAGAGTTAATTGCAAGGTTTTACATATATAATGTCTTTTATTGCTGTGGCTTCCTGGCCAGGTTCAAGCTTACTGAGAAAACTAAGAAATGCAAATTTAGAGTTTCTGATAGCCTGGGAACCAAAGAAGCATCAAGAATGATGTAACCTAAAATGAGTCAGCAATGATGTATTATCAATTTAAGAGATCTCAGAGAGAAAGAGATAGCATTTTGCATTTGTCTTCAGAACTGACAACATCACCAGCACTCTGCCTTTGCTCTGTATCTATGCAAGTTATTTAGAACATTGTTTCTCTTAGAAATAGATAGAAATAGTAGGATTAGACTAGCTGTTTCTATATTTATGTCAGACTATCATACAGTATTGTTTTAAAGTTCCTGTGTCTGAACTCTTGACTAGCACTGTGTTGAATTGAGGAGATTTGTATTGTGTATTTATTTATTATTAAATATTTTTAAACCTTTCAGCTGTGGCTGTTTTGTGTAGAGATAATTTAAGCTGTAAAGTACTTGCATGTATTTAGTGATACTGTCCAAGCCACTCCAATAGCCTTTAAAGTTCTGGTGATACTTACTAATTGGATAACAGTATTATTGCACAGCGAAATTGGTCACCCTTTGGGAAGGGCCTTATAATAGCTGATAAGCACGGGTTCTGGTGGTAGTGGATTACTATCTTATAGCCTGGGCAGAAGGGGCATACCTAGTGATCCTGGGCCAGCCTTCCCCAGGAGTGTCTGTGTGTTTGTATATAAATCACATATGTGTGTGTGTGTGTGTGTGTGTGTGTGTGTGTGCGTGTGTGTGTGTGTGTGTGTGTGTGTGTGTGTGTGTGTGTGTGTATGTGTGTGTGTCAGCTACTTGGGCAGGGACATGAAGCACTGGTTGGACAGAGGGAGTGCTGGGAGGACTTGGTTTGAAACCCTGGCTAAGGACTCTACTCTATAGCTGTGCCAGTGGGGAGTCTTAATGGGGATCTGGAGAGAAAGGGAGAAACCAGCCCAAACTGACTGTGATCTCTGTGTGCTCTTAAAGGAAATTGCACTTTACTGTGTGTGTACTTGTCATCCTCCCAATCTGCACGTCCCTCACTGGTGTTAGTGGTGAGGATTGAGGCTCCTTGATTACTGGGCCAGTGCATGTGTGTCACAGTTACAACAAAGAACTTTTCACTTTGAAGAGTCTCAATGCTGCTAAAGGCTCCACTATGCTGATGTTTTGTACTGCATTAAGGATTCCACTTTTTCACTGAAATGAGAATAGTGGGTAAGCAATTTCCTCAAGTCCTAGAGCATTCCCTTTTCATATCCGCTGTGTGACAGGTGCTAGTTTAAAGCTCAGAAGAATGTTCTTGGATGACAACAGAGAAGCAAATAGGGCATTCGGTGTTTATGCAGTTTGATGATGACGGGTCGACGTTTAGGTATTCGATGAAGTAAGCATTTGACTTTATAATATAGACCCATGTATGACATATATGTAGCAAGGTTTGAGTAAGTGAACTTATAGGCAGTTTTTTTAGACAGCCAGGAGTATACTTGTGTCCCAATATTTATGAGACGATGCTTGTGGAATCCCGATGGCCTGTGGGTGAGTCTCATTAATTGTTTGTACGATTTTCAGGCACTGTTTTGCTTGATTTTAGTTTGTCTCCTTTATATAGAAGAAATTGTGATTTTTGGATGGATAGCAGGACACATTTGGTTCTATACTGAGCGGTGTAGAAAACATCTGTAGCTTTTATTTTCAGCACATATCGTTTCAGAGACTTCTGTGAATTTTGCTTTTTTTATGTTCAGACTTACTTCTGTCGGAGAGGCTGTGGTAATAACAGCCATGCTGATTGCTTCATTCAATTAATGTGGCTGTTTTTGAATAAAAATTATATTTCATTGTATAATTAAGAAGATAGCTGCAGGAGGTAAAGTGTCTTGTATGCTATAACCAGAGCTAGATTTCTTCTGATATTACTGGTGACCTTTATGCATGAAAACTTATGTGGCTGGAAGAATTGCTAGAAAGAAGAAGTCCTGAGCAATTCTTTTCTGACCATTTTCTTTACAGCATAGGTCAGCAAATTGTTTAATAATAGTGTGAATCATGGGAAAAGGTCGATGTTAAACTCAAGGGTCTACATTTAACAACACCTGAGTAGAAGAAGAATGCTGTATTGATATTCAACCTCTTCTCCATATGAGAAGACGTTATAGAACCGTTTGCTTCAAACAGCACCCTAGGATGTTTTCCTGCAGCTGTTGCTTCAGAAAAGTGTCACCCTCCACAACGCCCCACCACACCTTGTCATTCATCCTTTCTGGCTGCATGGAAGAGAAGCACATTATGTAGTGTGAATGAAAGGAATAATGCCATTGATGTTTGGGGAGGAGTCTCACAGTAGATGGAGTTAAGAGAAGACACAAGGCGGCTTGCATAAAACAAGTTAATTAATGAAATAAGACACAAGATGATACAAGGAAACCAATCATTAGGGTTCTAAAATGAATCATCAGTTAATACAGAAAGATACTAATGCCACCTCATAATATACAGTTGTGGGTCCCCATGTGCTTGGTATTTATTTTTCAAATGTAAAATTGGGCTTCCAAGGTTGTGGATAACCCAGTTTATATATAACTGCAAATTGGAAGCTGTTTCCAACAGTCCCCATGATACCCAAATTCTCCAGCAAGGTCCAGTTCAGATATATATCTGGTGTACTAACCATGGACTCACTGAAACTGCTAAGAAGTGTGACATAGTTAACTTCAGTAAGGCTCTTTTGTCTTCTTGTTATTTTATCTCTGGCATTTCATTTAAGAGAGATCCCCCATTGTAAGAAACTTAGACAGTGATGTTGACAATGAGCTCTTTTTCAACGATCATGATTCAGGTGTTGTCAGAAATTCTGTTCTGCACTGGTTATCTATCTTGGTATCTCTTTTCGGCCCAAAGATGCCCTTATTCCCCTTTACTCTTCCTCCTTATACCCATTATTGAAAAGAAGAGTCTTCTCTAAGCACTCTGTACAACTTGAAAAGCCTCAAAGATTATTAGCAAGAAAATTCTCTAGTCTAAACCAATTAAAATACCTCAACAGGTTAAAATCTCTGTGTTTCCACTCAGTCTCTTTCAGAGTCCTGAGACGCAGACTTGTCTAGTCTTCAAACTGTGAAATACACTTCTCTGTTCAACCTACTTCACCTCAAGAGATAAAACAGCTCAACTAATTTTGGCACCAGGGCATAAACCTCCAGTCTAACAACAGAAATATCTGCTGGTGTGATATAGCTAGTGTATTCCCCACATTTGGAATAAACTGTCTGCATATCAGGAAGAGTACTGCAATGAAAACCTCAATGAAAGGAAAGGATGGGAAACTGTAAATCCATGCTTGGTATTAATGCTAATGATCTTATAACTAGAGGCTTCTGGTCTAGCCATATGCATACAAGGGTGATGTGTCTTAGCTACTCTATGAAACTTCGGACCTGTGCTTAGTATAAACCTATGAAGATCCAGTCAAGCCATTGACTGGACGAAAAAAACGAAATGTTTTCTGCATTAATACAAACTTATCTTTGCATATCCCACGTGCTCTTAAATATATTAACTGTATGGTCACAAAACCATGGAGAAAATTGAAAAGTTCCAAAACTCTGAGTTACTGCTTTCATACCATTCAAAACTACACGAGCAATGATTTTAAAAGGGAAACAACAAAAGCCGAAACTCATGAGTCTTCTCTTAAGAAGTAGCATCTGTGTCCGTTTCAGGCATGACTAAAGGTGGGGAAGTTGATCATTTCAGTTTAAGATCCTTAGACATAGAAAATAGAAATGACTTTGAAGATGCCCAAATCATTTTCATGCATGTGCTCCTAAATACTTCAACATTTGATATATTAATTTGAAAATAAGGCTTAAAAGACAATCTAATATAATAAAGAATAAATACAAAAGATATGTAGCAAAAATTATATAAATATAAGACACATTTGAAAGTTGCAAGCACGCAAGCAGCATTGCATTGTTATGAGAGTATATCACTTGACATGAATTCTAAAACAAATCACTAGGACAGAACAATATGAAATAATATGAAAGGCAGTTTATCAAAGCAGTAGGACAGAAGCTCTTCTAGCCTAATATATATATAGCTTTTTATAACATGTTAGTGTATATTTGCAGCTGATAACTTCAGAGCAAGGGCGAGGACTGCAGGAAGGGCTGCCAACTTTTCAGATGTAATAACTTGGACACAGGGAAAGTGACTAAACATCTGAAATCACAGTGGGTTTGATTTTGACAGTGCAACATTCTGCAACACCCCCCTCCCCATGAAACAGACAGACACACACTCACACACACACACACAAACACACACACACACACACACACACACACACACACACACACACACACACACACACACACACACACACACACACACACACACACACGCATACACACAGACACACACACACACACACACACACACACACACACACACACACACACACACACACACACACACACACACACACACACACACACACACACACACACACACACACACACACACACACACACACAATCAGCTATAGCCACTTTATTGACTTTATATACCTTATGTGCCAGATTGAGATCAAATGAAAGATCAAATAAATAAATAATGGTTTCTTTAATGCATTTTGATTTGTCACTGCCAGATGCATACAATGGAAGCCATTGCAATGCTCGACACATTCAAATATGGCTGTAGTAATGAATAACAAATCACAGCTGCAATGCATTAATGGTGTTCTGGAAATCATGAGTACACAAGTTGCAATGATCATTGCAATCATTTCTAACTATAACCTGCTACAATGTGTTAGTGTTGTTGAAGTCATGGATTCACAAGCTGTGATACAGTGTTGTCATTTCTAACTATAACCTGCTACAATGTGGTAATAGTGTTGTTGAAGTTATGGATTCACAAGCTGTGATACAGTGTTGTCATTTCTAACTATAACCTGCTACAATGTGTTAATAGTGTTGTTGAAGTCATGGATTCACAAGCTGTGATACAGTGTTGTCATTTCTAACTATAACCTGCTACAATGTATTAATAGTGTTGTTGAAGTCATGGATTCACAAGCTATGATACAGTGTTGTCATTTCTAACTATGCCCAGCTACAATGTGTTAATATGTTGTGCAAGGCAGGGGTGTACCAGCTGCATGGATCTGCACCTTGTCATTTCTAACTATGCCCAGCTACAATGTGTTAATAATGTTGGGCAAGGCAGGGGTGTACCAGCTGTATGGATCTGCACCTGTCTCTGACTATAGCTTGTTACAACACATTGGTAGTGTTGTGTAAGTCATGATTGTACAAGTTGTGATGCTCCGCACTCATTTATAACTATGTCCACCTACAATGTATTAGCAATGTTGGGCAGTTCAGATTGCAGAAGCGGTTATGCTATGCACACATTTATAACTATACCCTGCTGCAACACCTTAATAATGTTGTGCAACTCATTGGTTTACAACTTGCCATGATATGTACATGTTACTAACTACACTCAGCAAAGATGCATTAATAGCAGCTCATGGAATGTCCTGCTTTGTTCCCATTGCAACTATCTCCATTGCAATGCATTTATAATGCTATACAAGCCATAGGTGCAGGGGGTTTTCTGCTGCTGTACACCATTTTGTAACTATCCCTTTCCTTCATTGCACCAGTAATGGTGTTTAGCTCCTGAATGCACATGCTGTCATAATTTCTATCTACAATCTATTAATAGGGCTATTCAAGGCAAGTTGTGGGTGCACGTTACCATGCTGTGCTCCTTATGTTACTGTTGGCTGCCATTTTAAAGCTCTCTAGAATGCTTTGTTGACAGTGCTATAGCACTTTTCCACTCATGTCATAGCAATAGCACCTTTCCACTCATGTCATGGTTACAGCTCTTTCCCAGTCATATTGTGGCTCTAACAGCAGCATCTTTCCACTCATGTTAGGCTGAAGCATCTTTCTATTAATGTCATGGAAATATCACCTGTCCGCAAATGTCATAGATACAGTACCTTTCCACATGTCATACATCTGTGTGATAAAAGAGGGGAGTGGTTGTGATGAACAAGGAATTTTCTTTAAACAGCATGTTTGAAACGTTGTTTGACAGTTTCACGTATTTGCAAATTAACAAGGGTTTGTGTTACAAGTGTTATTGAAAGGCTACTTTTTTTAGTATATGTTTTGTTAATAGATGGCTCTCTTGAACAAGAATTGTTTGAATATTTTACAGTGGACATCCTGTGACTCCGATTTTATACGGACTTCCTAAGGTCCACAGAGATGTCCATAAATCACCTATGTGTCTAATTGTGTCCAGCAGGGGAAGGGTTACAGAGCCACTTTTGATTTTTGTTGAAAAATATTTAAGGAAAATATTGGACAATATTGACAGTGTGCTTAAAGATACTAAGAATTTTTTGAATGATTTCTACCAATGGTATCAATCATATCCTAGGGATAATGATGTGTATTTAGTGACACTTGATTTGATGTCTTTGTTCACAGTTATTCCTAATGATTTAGGTGTAGAGAATGTGAGGATATATTTAAGTAAGAACACTGATTTAACAGTTGGGAAGATAAATTTGATTTATATTTTGATTGATTTGATTTTAGAAAACAATGTTTTTATATTTCGCAATGAGTTTTTTCTCCAAAGAGTTGGCATAGCTATGGGCACAGCTTGTGCTAATAGCTTTGCCAACCTTGTTTTAGCCTACTGGGAGCAAGTCAAGTTCATGTTTTCAACAATAACCCTTATACATAGTATTTCACTTTGTACAGGAGATTTGCGGATGATGTGTTTCTTTGTATGGACTGGCAGTTTAGATGACTTGACTGTTTTTTAAATTACCTTCATGGTACCACAACATTACTGAAGTTCAGCCATCATGTTTCTGATAAATCTATAGAATTTTTACATGTGTGCATTAAAACTGATGAAGGTAAAAGATTTAACAGAGGGATTTATAGAAAACCGTGCATAAAGAATGCTTTATTACATAAAACCCATATGGACCCCAGCCATGTGACTGGGAATGTCCTTAAGGGAGAGTTTTTAAGAGCCATGCAAATCCATAATGACAATGTGGAGTTGCAAGTTACTCTGAGTAACATGAAGAAGGATTTCTTAGAATGAGGGTATACTGTAAGTGATGCAGACAAAAGTCTAGCAGAGGCATGGTCTGTTCGAGAATGGTGGGCAGACCGTATTTTTCAGACAGCTGAAGAAGTAGCTGTGGTACCTAAACAGATGAGTAAACGTTCTAATAAGACTAGGCTTCTCCTGACCTAAATTAATACTTTGAACTCCCAAATACAGACTTATCAAAAATACTTTCCTCAATTAAACAATTTTCTACAATAGCAAATTACAACATGAACTCCAAAAAAATCCTCCATATTCCCTCTCACCCCCATAAATCATAATCCATCATACTTTCCTTTAGTTGATATATCTTTAACATACAAGCTAAAATACCTAGGTATAAACTTTTCTCACACCTACAAAGAAATACATAGCTGAAATTTCTTAAAAACGTAGGACAAAATTAGGAAAGACACCTTAAGATGGGAAAACTTAAATCTATCACTTTTGTCTAAATCTGCCATTATTAAAATCAATGTTGTTGTTGTTGTTTGTCTTTCAGCAGGGATCGCCACAGCAGAACTCTGGTCCCCTAATATTCTTCCCAAAATACTATTTCAGCTAAACTCTATTAATCTCAAAATACCAAAAAAACTATTTACAGCAATGGAAATGGCCCTTTCTAAATTCCTATGGCACCCTAAAACAACAAGAATAAGCTACCAAAATCTTACAATACCAAAAATAAAAGGTGGGTTGAGGCTACCAGATTTTAGTCTGTACTACCTAATCATAAAAGCAAACAGGTTGATCCAAATTTCAGAATATGATAGCTCAAAAGAGACCTGTACCCAATATGGGTTAAAATATGGGCAAATTTACTAAGTTCCCTAAGCATAAATCCCAAAGTGATTCCTTTCCTCCAACCCAAAGAAAATTTTTTTTGCAAACTACACCCAATAATCAAAAATGAAATTACTGCATTCCAATCTCTGTTTCTATCATCAATCTGCAGAATTCACTAATACTGTTACAACCTTTACATATGAACTCGAATATTAAGTTAAATAACAAAATGATTGATCTCAAATCATTCCCATTAATGAAAGAATTAACAGCATGGCATATCTTACAGCACAAGGAAGAAACACTTGATAAACTAAGAGAAAAATTCAAGATGCCAGCTTGCTATAATTACATTCTTTGACAAATGATAGCAATAATAAACCTAAAATTTTCAAATCACAGAATAGAAATACTAAATATAGATAATACCCAAACCATAATCAAAGCGCTAACAGCTAAAGAAAAAATTATTTAAAAATCCTATAAATTAAGATGGCCATTGCTCACTCCCACCTTCTTTCAACACTTTTATATGCCTCCCCCCTTCTTTACAACCTAAAGAAAGCTGAACTTAATAGACTCCCAACCTGTTATAATCACATTGCCAGGTTCGCCACAAGTCTGCCATTTAGAATCCACCACTGCATCAACCTCAAACAGCTTGGGCGGCTGGAAGTTCCCAATCTAGTCGAATATAATCTGCTGATCATGGCTAACAAAATCCTCTATAACTTAAATCATACACAAGCCCTCAGAAATATTATCCTCCCCCATAACAATCCAAGATTGCTCCGATCCTCGAATAAACTACAAATTCAGAAGATTAAAATTAACAATGCAGCTGGCAATGCCCTCTTCACAAACTCGGGAGGTAGAGTATGGAATGTACTTCGAGACGATATTACTTTGCTCTCCTCCCTAGGCCAATTTAAAGCTAAAATCAAACAACATACGGCATTAAAATGGCTATGTAAACCACCAACGACCAGCAAAAAATGATAGTGAACACGCAGTAATGAAGAAATAATGATTATTTATTTATAATTCCTTCAAATCCAGACCGGTTTCAGCTATTCAGCCTTTATCAATGAATACAATAAAGTTTTTTTTGAATGAAATGAAGCAGCCTGCATTTATACTAGTCTCTGATTACCTGGAAGCAATATTACAGCACCACCCAGTGGCTGGAGTAACAAAGTGCATGTTCCATTCTTGATTAAAGCATATGACCAGCGACATAAAAATGCCAGAGGTGTAGATATTAAGTCATATTTTTAAAGATAAAAATCAAAGCTCTGGAAGTAAGCCATTATATGACATACATGTTACAAGGTAATAGACCAACACCATAGTCACTATTTGTGAATGCATATCATAGTGTAAAAAAGCAGAAAATATATACCACTAGTATATATATATTTTGAAGGGTGATAACCACAAGTTCAAAAGAACTGAATAATAATGAACCAAGTACTGATCATATAATATATTACAAAATAAGGCAAAATGGCTATGCCACTGCAACAAGCCTGGCTAAACTCTCAACATGAAGGTGAATTATCTAGTTAACTAGCTATTGTTAATTTTCTCCTGACTACAACCAGGGGTAACTTCTAACCTGTAATCTTGTCTATTTCATGTTTACCTAATGTATTCTTTGGAAATACCATACATGCAATTATGTCTTATTAGTTTTTGAATTTGTTTGCATACATTGGAGCTTATCTCCCCGGGCATCTGCTGAAAATGGACATTGATCCAGTAGGACTATCCTGGTCAACAAATGTAAAATAAATAAATAAAATAATAAATGAGTTAAAACACATATCTGCGCTACTTTACTCAAGATACTGGAAAAATTAATTAATAATAATAATAATAATAATAATATCACAATACTACAAAAAAAGCCATAAACAATACCTTAAAACTTACACCTTTCAAAAACCTCATATACACACAAATGATGATTAACAACGCATACTATACCCCAGCTGACCTCAAAAAATTTGGTTACAAAAAAAGCTCGCTGTGCCCTTTCTGCTCTAGGGAAGATGTAGATATTCTTCACATCTTCTGGAGCTGTAAGAAAATCTCCAAGCTCTGGTGTTCCTTAAGAGTGCAACTAGAGAAAGTTGGATATGCAAAAACCACCCTCTCTTGGGAAGCAATTATTCTGCATATAATGCCTAGTTCAATTAATATAATGCACAACCATATTTTAGTTACAGTTTGCACACTACTTAAATTCTATATTTCTAAAAACTGGGTTAATAATAAAAACATCTCATGGAACAACTTTAAGGACATGGCAGTCAAATATATCACCTCCCACAAACTAGCTACTAAAAGTATAAAAAAAAAAGAATTTACTTCCAAACATAGTGGAACTCTCTCCTAGAGACAATTTTGACAAGTATACAGAATACATAAAACTATATGACAAGCAGGTGGCAGATATAAAAATAAAAACCTATATGTTACTAAACACAAATAGTTGTATCACCAACATATAAAACACACTTCTAAGATAACAACAAATGGGTGGCTTCTAACTCAGTAAATACTGTAAATATGTATCTAGTTTTGTAAGTTTTTAAGTTTCATTTTCCGTTTTGTTTTTTCTTCCATTCTGGTTAGTAAAGGTACCCTACATCTACAAACCCAGCACTTAACTTTCTACCAAAACTTTGCTGTAATGCAACCCTTAGAAATGTTGTAATCACATCAATTAGTAGTCTCAAAGTTTCTTGCAAATGTTTATATGTTTTTTCTATGTAAAGATTGGTTACCTTTATTCATCTATATTTAAATGGTGAATTGTCTGAGTTACTTTGTAATTTTACTTTGTATTTTTGGAAAACAATGCAATAAAAAGAAATTTCAAAAAAAAAAAGACTAGGCCTCTCCTTACTTATTCAAGTAATATTAACATTACTTGTGAGGCTATTAAGGAATATTTGTCACTTCTCTTGGTTAATTCAAATCTCAGGAAAGTTTTATATGATAAACTCCTGCTTTCATTTAGAAATAACTTGTCACTGAAGCACAGTTATGTTATAAGAATTTTGAACAAATTCCTTTTGATGTATCAGATAGATGTGAGACATGTCGGTGTAGACTATTTAAGGCTTGTCGATACATTTGGAGTTGTACCTCCGAATATGTCTCACCGACCATACTGCACTCTTCTGGGTTGCAGATCCAGATTCCTTTTTCTAGCTTGTTTCAGCCGTTACATTCAAGCTTATTTCATTTAATCCACACAGATAGTTGAATCAATAACTGTTTTGACCATTCTGTAACCATTGCAGTGACTTGAGAGAAAAAAATTAGGGTGTAGATATAACACCTTGTACTGTTAATTCCTGTAAAGCCATTGAATTTGATCATGGATGGCATGTAAGAAGTGAAGGTCAGCTGGAAAGAAAGATAGAGAAAGAGAAAGCTAATGAATTATGTGCATTGGTTTTATTTTCTCCTTTCCAGTAAAAAATGTTCTTCTTTTTCATTCTACAGAAGAGATGTTAAGCGAATGTCCTATGTTCCTGATTCAGTAGTAGTTGAGTTAGATCTTAAAGATTCCACAACACTTACTCTAAAGAGTAGGTAAGTATGCCGGTGTCCTTGCCAAATGTCCTTAGTCTTTATGATCGCTACCGTAGGTCTACCTGAAAAGAGGTTATGCCTATTGGATCTATTCCCATCAACAAAAGCCATTCAATCAATCAATCAATCAATCAATCAATCAATCAATCTAAATCAATCATTCAATCAAAACTATTTTTTGCCCTACACAGGTTTTGTGAGGTCAAGATAATGTGTTAATCCCTACTGTGGTTAGGTCAAGCTTGCTATCTGAAATAATTATACTCAGTCAGCTTTGGAGCTGGGGGGGTGCTGCATGTAAAGTAAGGAAGAGAGACATCCATTTCCCTTTATTGCATACAAGAAACACATCTGTACTTGCACCATACAAAGCATTATTTCTAAATGTGAGTTACTGCTGAATTATCTCAACTGCATGTTAACAGAATAAGTAAAAATGCTGACGGCTCACTCCTGTTGAGATACGTTGTCATTTATCAACAATAATGTGTTAAAAATGAACCTCTCTCAGACTTACAGGGTATGTTGTGATGCATTTTCTATGAACTGTGTATGACTAGGATTTATCTCTTCTCCTTTGATTTTGCCTCTTAAGTGTACTTTGTAAAACATTTTGCCCATTGGGGACTGTCTGGTCAATAAAATGCAATAAGTAAAATGCACAAATAAATACAGTTCTTGATTGAAACTGCATGACATTTTCCTTGAGCAAAAGAAAGCAGAAGACCATGTAGCTTTCGGCTTTACTGCATGACAAATATCCAGGCGTTTTCATTCTTGGTGGGTGATGTATGTGTCTCACTGAAAGCCTTGGAAGCAGGGATCTTTGTAGATAGTTCTCACTGAAAAGTCAGGCAGCCGTAAACATTTGGTACACTTTTGTAATTTCTGCCACCACACTCAAGTTGGAGACAGGGAACTTAAAAATCTTAAGGAAATGTAATAATTTGCATTCTACTCACTCTTTCATTACTTAGTCATACATTTATTGTATTATTTCAAGGCATTTAGTCAGTTAGCAGCATAAAGTAATCTGCTAATTTAATGATTATACAATGAAATTTGCTTAGTATCTCTTGAATTTTATTTCATATGTATTGACATTTGATAGCTTTATGCTAAAATCTAGATGAGAAATTTTAATTTTCAACTTTGTAGCGTGGATTCTTATTTTGCATACAGGAGAAAAATGCTTCTAACCTTTGTGAATGTTCCGAGGTAGCAGATTTTCTTCTTGCATTCCAGAAAACTTCAAGACTAATTATTGCACATGTGACAAGAATAAAATGATGTCTTACTTATGTGCACAGATCATGCTTCACTTTTAGACAATAATATGTGAATTAACTGACATTGTGGTAGTGGTCTTTGGTCAACAGTTATAAGGGTACAGACAATGAAATATTACATTTTACATGCATATATTTAGATTATATTTTGTTTACCATCATTGTACAAAACAGACATGGAAATTTAAAATGAGTTTTATATATCAAAAAGGTTAAAACAGCATGATGCCTTGTACAAGACAATCATCTAGCTTTTATTTGCTTTTATCTACTAAACAGCTCTACCAGAAGCTTCCCTTGGGATGCAGCCTATAATGGCCACATTTAGAGGAAGAAGCACTTGGTTTTATTGCAGTTTAAGAATCAGTATGTGTCTGGTAAATAACATCAGAGAAAAGTGAGCTAATATTTAGTTACAGGGAGGTTATTTTGTACTGCAAAATTCAAACCTTGAATTTTGCATGAGCCTAGAATTTCACTGTCATGGCCAGCCCCACTAACGGTTAAACATCTAATATTCCATTTTATAAGGATATTGTTGGGTATTAATGTATTCATATATGTGTACATGTGTGGATATAGATGTTTCCATCTTTACTTTTATCTATTTTGCTATCATATTTGTTCATTGCAGTTTAAGTTTAATATTATTCATACTCTGTGTAAAAAAAAAACTTAGTAAATGAAAAAGTGAAATCATATAAATGATAAAACATTTGTTATAGTACGTACTAGGCATAAATATGGCCCAGTTCTTGTAGCTGTGGTCAGTAGTACATGAAGCAAACCACCATAAGGAAGAGCATGGCTTATGAATAGACGTCTGTGTAAGGTAAGAAGAGCTGCATAAGATACTTTAGCCAATCAGATTTTGAGAACAGGCGACTGTGACAGCACGTCATAACATTTGAAGTTTACCCACCTTCTGTTTCCCTTTGGTTAGCTGAGTTCTCCAAGTGTGCCTTTTTTATTCTGTGAAGGCTAACTCTGGTCTCGTGCCTGATGATGTGTGTATGTACATGTCTGGAGAGTCCCATATAAATCTAGCACTGCTATGCACTCTTATCTTTTGATGTTTGAAAGTTTTAGCTCCACTAAGAGTATTCATGGCAGTAGAGTTGTACTCAAACCCATCCAGTGCTAGAATGTACTTCTAACTTGTAGTGAATGATGAAGGTGTGTTTATGTGCCACATGTAGCGTTTCTAAAGGAAATTGTTGAAGTTGCCACTGCTTCAATAAGAAAAGGTCTAATGGTATCTTGGAATGGTTTATGGTACATTTAATAGCAAAAATCAATTCAATGTGCCAACCTCTTCAACATCTTTTGTTTGCCTGTTGTCAGGCTTTCTTAATCTTTTTTGAAGGAAACAAAAAAGGTGATGTGATTTTTGAAGAAAGTTATTTCTTGTGCAATGTGTTAGTCGTCTGTGAGCATACCGTTTGAACCATTAGGAAGCAGTTGCTGCTGTCATTTCTTTTGGTGATTCAGATGGCTGAATGGAAGCTGATTGAAAGGTTTGAGAGGTCTTGCAGGCACAACTTTGGGTATAAGAGAAGGATTAGTCTTCACTGACATACTTTAATGCTTTAACACAGGAGTGTAGGAAATTGACCTGCTCATGGGTAAATAATAACTTGCTAAGAGGTAGAGGCCATGAAAAAAACTTGGAAGGCTTCATCAATATATGCTTGGATTCATTTTTTCAGGGCTGACACTGCACTGCAGGATAAGGTGAGGTTCTGCACTCCTAACAATGTCATCATTCAGGTGAGATGTTAACCTGAGACCCAGTCTGTGAGGTTCTGCTCTCCTAAGTATGTAATCCTTCATGTGAGATGTTAACCTGAGATCCATTCTGTGAGGTTCTGCACTCCTAAGAATGTCATCATTCAGGTGAGATGTTAACCTGAGACCCAATCTGTGAGGTTCTGCTCTCCTAAGTATGTTATCCTTCATGTGAGATGTTAACCTGAGACCCAATTTGTGAGGTTCTGCACTCCTAAGTATGTAATCCTTCATGTGAGATGTTAACCTGAGGCTTGATCTGTGAGAATCTGCACTCCTAAATATATCATAATTCAGGTGAGATGTTAACCTGTGGCCCGATCTGTGAGGTTCTGCAGTGCTAAGTATGCAATCCTTCATGTGAGATGTTAACCTGAGGCCTGATCTGTGAGGTTCTACACTCCTATGTATGTCATCCTTCAGGTGAGATGTTAACCTGAGGCCTGATCTGGCAGGATCTGCATTCCTAAGAATGTCATTATTCAGGTGAGATGTTAACCTGAGGCCCAATCTGTGAGGTTCTGCACTCCTAAGTATGTCATCCATCAGGTGAGATGTTAACCTGAGCCCTGATCTGTGAGGTTCTACACTTCTAAGCATGTCATCCTTCAGGTGAGATGTTAACCTGAGGCCTGATCTGGGAGGATCTGCATTCCTAAGTATGTCATCCTTCAGGTGAGATGTTAACCTGAGGCCCAATCTGTGAAGTTCTACATTCGTAAGTATGTCATCATTCAGGTGAGATGTTAACCTGAGGCCTGATCTGTGAGGTTCTGCACTCCTAAGTATGTCATCCTTTAGGTGAGATGTTAAGCTGAGGCCTGATCTGTTATGTTCTGCACTCCTAAGTATGTCATCATTCAGGTGAGATGTTAACCTGAAGCCTGATCTGTGAGGTTCTGCGCTCCAAAGTATGTCATCATTCAGGTGAGATGTTAACCTGAGGCCCGAATTGTGAGGTTCTGCACTCCTAAGTATGTAATCCTTCATGTGAAATGTTAACCTGAGTCCCGATCTGTGAGGCTCTGTATTGCTGTGTATGTCATCCTTCAGGTGAGATGTTAACCTGAGGCCCAATCTGTGAGGTTCCGTATTTCTGTGCATGTCATCCTTCAGGTGAGATGTTAACCTGAGGCCCAATCTGTGAGGTTCTGCACTCCTAAGTATGTCATTCTTTGGATGTGATGTTAGCCTGAGGCCTGATCTGTGAGTTTCTGCATTCCTAAGTATGTAATCATTCAGGTGAGATGTGAACCTGAGGCCCAATCTATGAGGTTCTGCACTCCTAAATATGTCATCATTCAAGTGAGATGTTAATTTGAGGCCTGATCTGTGAGCTTCTGCATTCCTAAGTATGTCATCATTCAGGTGAGATGTTAACCTGAGGCCTGATCTGTGAGGTTCTGCACTCCTAAGTATGTAATCCTTCATGTGAGATGTTAACCTGAGGCCCGCTCTGTGAGTTTCTGCACTCCTAAGTATGTAATCCTTCATGTGAGATGTTAACATGAGGCCCGATTTGTGAGGTTCTGCACTCCTAAGTATGTCATCATTCAGGTGAGATGTCAACCTGAAGCCCAATCTGTGAGGTTTTGATCTCCTAAGTATGTAATCCTTCAGGAGAGATGTTAATCTGAGGCCTGATCTCTGAGGTTCTGCACTCCTAAGTATTTCATCATTCAGGTGAGATGTTAACCTGAGGCCCAAATTGTGAGGTTCTGCACTCCTAAGTATGTAATCCTTCATGTGAAATGTTAACCTGAGGCCCAGTCTGTGAGGTTCTGTATTGCTGTGTATGTCATCCTTCAGGTAAGATGTTAACCTGAGGCCCAATCTGTGAGGTTCTGCACTCCTAAGTATGTCATTTTTCAGGTGAGATGTTAACTTGAGGCCTGATCTGTAAGGTTCTGCACTCCTAAGTAGGTCATCCTTCATATGAGATGCTAACCTGAGGTCTGATCTGTGAGGTTCTTCACTCCTAAGTATGTCCATTCAGGTGCGATGTTAACCTGAACCCCGATCTGTGAGGTTCTGCACTCCTAAGTATGTCATCATTCAGGTGAGATGTCAACCTGAAGCCCGATCTGTGAGGTTCTGAACTCATAAGTATGTAATCCTTCAGGAGAGATGTTAATCTGAGGCCTGATCTGTGAGGTTCTGCACTCCTAAGTATTTTATCATTCAGGTGAGATGTTAACCTGAGGCCCAAATTGTGAAGTTCTGCACTCCTAAGTATGTAATCCTTCATGTGAAATGTTAACCTGTGGCCCGATGTATGAGGTTCTGCACTCCTAAGTATATCATCCTTCAGGTGAGATGTTAACCTGAGGCCTGATCTGTGAGGTTCTGCACTCCTAGGTATGTCATCCTTCAGGTGAGATGTTAACCTGAGGCCCGATCTGTGAGGTTCTGCACTCCTAAGTATGTAATTATTCAGATGAGATGTTAACCTGATGCCCTATCTTTCTGAGTTAGTGGTAACTCAGGTGCGTGTAAGAGATTCCATGCTGCTATTTAAAAGAAGTGTAAAACTTTATTAAACACCATCACCCAGTTCTTTGACAAACAAATACACAGTAGTGTAGGTATGTACACAATTCCACAAAATCCCACAGTTTGTCAAAAAGAGTAATTGAAGTTTCTCTTTCCCTATTCAAATTTCCCATGGTTAGTATAAATACCTGCTAGGGTCTCCCCTGAAAAGAGGTCATTGGCCTAGTAGGACCAACTTAATCAACAAAATATAAAGAAAGAAAGAAAACAGTCAGCCATCTTAGTCTTGTGACTGCTGGAAGCTTAGAAGCTTGAAAACAAATCATTTGGACTAAATTTTGCATCCAAGTAAGTACATTTGAACTACATGTATTATACTGCACTTATCTTACTATTTAAATCAGTTTTGTGTATTGTTTTTGCTCATTATCTGAAGTTAAAGTTATTAAGTTAAGGCATTTTATAATATGCAGTGCTTTTCATGTGCTTTCATTGCTGGGCCTAGGTGGTCTTAGTGAGCCATCATTTTATTGCATTTTACTAGCGCTCTTCTGAATCTGAAGCTACAGCTATAAATTGATTTTGATTTTACTCTATCCTTTGTTATTTTTCTGTGCTCTTAAGTGGATTATTAGCATTTCTCATCTAATTCTGTATTGGAGTTACTTTTCAAACTTAAAACAAAAAGCCAGCTTTGGCAATTTGGGTGAGCTCTAAGCAGAGCTTGTGATACTTAATGCAGACCCCCGGTATTTTACATTACACAAGCAGTTAGCCATCTTAGTATTTGGACTGCTGGAAGATTGGAAACTTGAAAAAATATTTGGACTACATTTTATGTCCAGGAAAGTACCTTTAAACTACATTTAAAATACTGCACTTATCTTACCATTTAAATCAGTCTTGTGTATTGGGTTTGCTCTTTATCTGAAAATAAAACTATTAATTTAAGGCATATTTATGATCTGTAGTGCTTTGCAAGTGATTTCCATGCTGGGCCTAGGTGTTCAGAGTGGACTGTCATTTTACTGCATTGTTCTGTCTTTTAAACTTGTTTCCCACCCAGCCTTTTCCTGTTGTGCTTTTAACCTTGGATGTTTTTGAGCTGTCTGTCCCAACTATATATCTGTCCTTATAAGCTCCTCCTAGTCTCATCTTCTGCATATCTGGTCCTAGAAGCTCTTCCCAGCCTTATCCTCTGCTCATATCATTGATTACTGATAGAAGAAACTGGGAAGGCCCTTCCTTAGACTGTTAGTATACTTTGAAGTTACCTTAAAGTGTGTGTTCCTCATTCCTGGCTGCCTGCCTATGAATCACCCTGTAATTACTTGTAGCTATTTGTTAGATGTTTTTCTGGTATCTTTTCACTTCTGGCTAACTAAACTGTGTTTTTACATAAAGAGAACTGGGCCTGCAATTGTAGTGGCAGTAGAAAGGTAGTCTTGTCTGTCTGAGTTGGGAAACACACAACGGGGTTGAAAGTCATAATTAATTGTTGTAACTAGCTGTTACCATTTCATCTTTGACTCACCAAGTTAGTCAAAGTGTTTATCTGGTTTCTCTGAGATGGGAAGCACTTGAGGGAGCTTAAAGTGTAGTTATTTATTGGTCAAAAGGGTGCATGAGAGCTAGTTTTCAGCTTTTTTATGTCTGCTATAAATTAGGAGCATTTGTGTGGATCTGTTCACTGCACAGTTGCGGTTAGCAGTACCCTGTGTAGTAGCAAAACTATAAAGCTAGTACTTAGGGCTTTAACCTGTAACACAGAAAAGATTTGCATAGAGCTAAGCTTAGTGCAGCTAGTTAGTGTCGCCCATCCCTCTCTAACATAGACGACAAGCAGGCGGGGTATTTCGTTTAGATGCTTTAATACATAGAAACACATCTGGATGGACAGCAGCATCATAAAGTATAAACAAACTGATTAACAGACAGACCTTACATACATACATGCTTACATCCAAAAATAAGGCACTGGAAGGTTCACCAGAATAAAATCCACCACTTTATTAAGTACACACTGTAAAGTTTAAATAAGACACATACAGAACGCTTTAACTGAATCACCACATCATTTCGTCAATGTAACTTCTTCAGATGAGCATACCAACTACTACAACCCCTTTTATATAAATTCAACAATTCCCAATTAATCAATTAACCAGTTGTTCACATTTAAAAACACAGTATAACAATGTTAAATACATAAAATAAAATAAAATGGTATAAATGAAAACTCCTTAAAAATCGTAGAAATGACAAGTGTGAATGCACATAATAAATAAATAGCATATAAACCAATAGACATTGAATACAAATGAATAAAAATGTAGAAATAAACACCTTACAGTGGTATGTGAAACTTTATTAAAACTGTATTAAATACATTTGTAGTCGTTGGTATGCTCATCTGAAGAAGTTACATTGATGAAATTATGTGGTGATTCAGTTAAAGCATTCTGTATGTGTCTTATTTAAACTTTACAGCATGTACTTAATAAAATGGTGGATTTTATTCTGGTGAACCTTTCAGTGCCTTATTTTTGGTTATTCGTTTGGTTTTTGGCACTTTTTCCACATTTTCTGTCTATTTACATACATGCTTACATCTCAACAGCTTACTACAAAATGGCAGTCAGGCTTGTGCGTGCTCAGTATTTATACATTTGTGCAAGCCCTTGGATATTTTCCTAAAGGTACATACACACACACATTGATCTACATCCTCCATTATAAAAAGATTGCCCTTTGAAAAAACAATATCAGAGTTAGACATGCATTACTATAGACATTAGAAACAAAACACAATGTTCATGTCCAAGTTGCCTTATATCTGTTACAGGGTTTAGAGATGTGACCATATCTCATAACATAAGTTGGGACCAAACTTAGCAAAAGAGACAGTCTGCAGGGCACAACTCATATCAGGAACTTTTGGAATTGTCACAGGAATGGGAGTATCCTCTGGAACTTCTTCAGGAATTGGAACACCGGGCACCTCACTCTGAGATAGAGAGTCTTTCCCACAGGCTATGTGCTGTGGTATAGGCTCAGACACTGGTCTCAAATGTTGCTGATTCTGCCTAAAGTCTGTGATTCCACAATGTATGATCTCAGCTCTGGGCAAATACTCCTCATGACACCAATCTGATCATAACCTCTGGATGTTTGCATCCTTACCACTTCTTCTCATAATGGATTGAGCAGTTTGCTGGTCTTATAATAGTAGGACTTCTGGGTTAAAAGCTTTATAAACAGATTGGCTTTCACTGACCTGTTGTTCTTGACACATGGAACCAGCAATTGACTACTTTTTGGTAATGTGGTTCTGTTTGTCTCAACATTTCTGAAATTCAAAAGGTTTAGGAAAACATCACTATTGTCTCATTTTGACTTCTCTGGTAACTGTTTTGCACTTTGAACTGCACGTTCTGCTAAACAATTTGACTGCGGGTACTCAAGGGTACTCATGACATGAGTAAAGTCCCATTCTTCAGCCAATCTTTTGAACTGTTGGCTTGTAAACTGTGTGCTATTGTCAGAAATAACTTTGTGCAGATTGCAATGTACTGCAAAATGATGATTAATTTTAGTAACGGCAGTACTGGATGCTAGATTAGGGAGTAGGTCAATCTTGAACCAACTAGAGTAAGAGTCTACTAACACTAAATAATGCTGACCATTCCACTCAAAAATGTCAGTGGCTACTGTCGACCAAGGTAGATCAGGAATCTGGTTTAGATGAAGCGGTTCCTTCTGTTGATGTGGCTTTGTAGTATTACACATGGAACAAGATGAAAGTGCTCTCTCAATGTCTTATGACATATAAGGCCGAAATACTAGTCCTCTCACCCTTATTTTGGTAGAGTCGGTTCCTGAATGAACATTATGCAAAATAGTAATGTACTCTTGTGCAAGGACTTTGGGACAATTACTTTTGGACCTTTCATAATGATACCTTTGTCAGACAAAATCTCATCTTTGTATGGGAAATAAGGTTGCACTTCTTAAGGTAAACTAGATTGCTTTGACAGCCATCCTTGATTGATAAAGTGGTTGAGCCTTTGTAAAACTGGATCTGTGGCTGTAATCTCTCAACTCATTAAGACATGTGGAAGAAAAAAATTCTCACCTCCATGAGCTCAAAATCAAGACTCTCATTCTTGTGCTGTTCTGTGGTGTTTCTGGGCAATCTAGACAATGCATCAGCAGGATAAAGAAGTTTGTCTTACTAGTAGACAAGAGTGAAATTATACTTTTGCAATCTTGGCATCATATCTTGCAGTCTGGCTGGAACTGAATGCATAGGTTTTCTCAAGATAATGACTAAAGGTTGGTGGTCTGTTTAGATCTGGATAGGGCTACCATAAACATAATTGTGAAACTTCAACCATGCAAACACACTTGAGAAAAGTTATTTCTTAATCTGGGAATACTGCATCTCAGTTTGGGTAAGAGTTCTTGATGCATGAGCAACTGGTTGCTCCTCTTGTAGAATGACTGCACCAAGACCAAATTTCGAAGCATCCCATGAAAGAGTAACGGGGTACCGAACATCATAGTGTCTGAAGGTTGGTGTTTTTGTACTTGTAGTAGTAATTAACCTTCCTCATTACCAAGAGGAAACAGTTTTTGTACTTATCTTCTTCATTACCTAGAGGAAACCGTTTTTGTACTTATCTTCCTCATTATCTAGATAGAAACAGTTTTTGTACTTATCTTCCTCATTACCTAGAGGAAACCGTTTTTGTACTTATCTTCCTCATTATCTAGATAGAAACAGTTTTTGTACTTATCTTCCTCATTACCTAGAGGAAACAGTTTTTGCACTTAACTTTCCTCATTACCTAGAGGAAAACAGTTTTTGTACTTATCTTCCTCATTAGCTAGAGGAAACAGTTTTTGTACTTATCTTCCTGATTACCTGAAGGAAAACAGTTTTTGTACTTATCTTCCTCATTACCTAGAGGAAAACAGTTTTTGTACTTATCTTCCTGATTACCTAGAGGAAACAGTTTTTGTTCTTATCTTCCTCATTACCTAGATGAAACAGTTTTTGCACTTAACTTTCCTCATTACCTAGAGGAAACAGGTTTTGTACTTACCTTCCCCATTACCTAGAGGAAACAGGTTTTGTACTTACCTTCCCCATTACCTAGAGGAAACAGGTTTTGTACTTATCTTTGTCATTACTTAGAGGAAAATAGTTTTTGTACTTCTAGTAGTAGTACTTAACCTTCCTCATTACCTAGAGGAAATCAGTTTTTGTACTAATCTTCCTCATTACCTAGAGGAAACAGTTTTTGCACTTAACTTTCCTCATTACCTAGACAAAACAGGTTTTGCACTTATCTTCCTCATTAGCTAGAGGAAACAGTTTTTGTACTTATCTTCCTCATTAGCTAGAGGAAACAGTTTTTGTACATATCTTCCTCATTACCTAGAGGAAACAGGTTTTGTGCTCATCTTTGTCATTACTTAGAGGAAAATAGTTTTTGTACTTGTAGTAGTAGTACTTAACCTTCCTCATTACCTAGAGGAAACAGTTTTTGTACTTATCTTCCTCATTACTTAGAGGAATCAGTTTTTGTACTCATCTTCCTCATTACCTAGAGGAAACAGTTTTTGTACTTATCTTCCTCATTACTTACAGGAAAACAGTTTTTGTACTTATCTTCCTCATTACCTAGAGGAAACAGTTTTTGCATGTATATTCCTCATTACCTAGAGGAAAACAGTTTTTGTACTCATCTTCCTCATTACCTAGAGGAAACAGTTTTTGTACTTATCTTCCTCATTACTTAAAGGAATCAGTTTTTGTACTTAACTTTCCTCATTACCTAAAGGAAACAGGTTTTGTACTTATCTTCGTCATTACTTAGAGGAAAATAGTTTTTGTACTTGTAGTAGTAGTACTTAACCTTCCTCATTACCTAGAGGAAATCAGTTTTTTTACTAATCTTCATCATTACCTAGAGGAAAAAAAGCTTTGTTCTTATCTTCCGCATTACCTAGAGGAAACAGTTTTGTACTCATCTTCCTCATTACCTAGAGGAAACAGTTTTTGCACTTATCTTCCTCATTACTTACAGGAAAACAGTTTTTGTACTTATCTTCCTCATTAACTAAAGGAAAACAGTGTTTGTACTTATCTTCCTTATTACCTAGAGGAAACAGATTTTGTACTTATCTTCCTCATTACCTAGAGGAAAACAGTTTTGTACTTATCTTCCTCATTACCTAGAGGAAGCAGTTATTGGACTTATCTTCCTCATTCCCTAGAGGAAAACAGTTTTTGTACTTATCTTCCTCATTAGCTAGAGGAAACAGTTTCTGTAATTAACTTTCCACATTACCTAGAGGAAACAATTTCTGTACTTAACTTTCCTCATTACCTAGAGGAAAACTTTTTTTACTTATCTTCCTCATTACCAACAGGAAACAGTTTTGTACTTAACTTTCCTCATTACTTAGAGGAAAACAGTTTTTGTACTTATCTTCCTCATTACCCAGAGGAAACAGTTTTTGTACTTATCTTCCTAATTACCTAGAGGAAATCAGGTTTGTACTTACCTTCCCCATTACCTAGAGGAAACAGGCTTTGTACTTACCTTCCCCATTACCTAGAGGAAACAGGCTTTGTACTTACCTTCCCCATTACCTAGAGGAAACAGGTTTTGTACTTACCTTCCCCATTACCTAGAGGAAACAGGCTTTGTACTTACCTTCCTCATTACCTAGAGGAAACAGTTTTGTACTTATCTTCCTCATTACCTAGAGGAAACAGTTTTGTACTTATCTTCCTCATTACCTAGAGGAAACAGTTTTGTACTTATCTTCCTCATTACCTAGAGGAAAACAGTTTTGTACTTATCTTCCTCATTACCTAGAGGAAAACAGTTTTGTACTTATCTTCCTCATTACCTAGTGGAAACAGTTTTGTACTTATCTTCCCCATTACCTAGAGGAAACAGTTTTTGTACTTATCTTCCTCATTACCTAGAGGAAACAGTTTTGTACTTATCTTCCTCATTACCTAGAGGAAACAGTTTTGTACTTATCTTCCTCATTACCTAGAGGAAACAGTTTTTGTACTTATCTTCCTCATTACATAGAGGAAAACAGTTTTGTACTTATCTTCTTCATTACCTAGAGGAAACAGTTTTTGTACTTATCTTCCTCATTGCCTAGTGGATAACAGTTTTTGTACTTATCTTTTTCATTACCTAGAGGAAACAGTTTTTGTACTTATCTTCCTCATTACCTAGTGGATAACAGTTTTTGTACTTATCTTCCTCATTACCTAGTGGATAACAGTTTTTGTACTTATCTTCCTCATTACCTAGAGGAAACAGTTTTTGTACTTATCTTCCTCATTACCTAGAGGAAAACAGTTTTTGTACTTATCTTCCTCATTACCTAGAGGAAACAGTTTTTGTACTTATCTTCCTCATTACAAGGTAAACAGTTTTGTACTTATCTTCCTCATTACCTAGAGGAAAACAGTTTCTGTACTTATCTTCCTCGTTACCTAGTGGAAACAGTTTTGTACTTATCTTCCTCATTACCTAGAGGAAACAGTTTTTGTACTTATCTTCCTCATTACATAGAGGAAAACAGTTTTGTACTTATCTTCTTCATTACCTAGAGGAAAGCAGTTTTTTACTTATCCTACTCATTACCTAGAGGAAACTAGTTTTTGTACTTATCTTCCTCATTACCAAGAGGAAAACAGTTTTGTACTTATCTTCCTCATTACCTAGAAAACAGTTTTTGTACTTATCTTCCTCATTACCTAGAGGAAACAGTTTTTGTACTTATCTTCCTCATTACCTAGAGGAAAACAGTTTTGTACTTATCTTCTTCATTACCTAGAGGAAACAGTTTTGTACTTATCTTCCTCATTACCTAGTGGATAACAGTTTTTGTACTTATCTTCCTCATTACCTAGAGGAAAACAGTTTTTGTACTTATATTCCTCATTACCTAGATTAAAACAGTTTTTGTACTTATCTTTCTCATTACCTAGAGAAAACAGTTTTTATACTTATCTTCCTCATTACCTAGAGGAAAGCAGTTTTTGTACTTATCTTCCTCATTACCTAGAGGAAAGCAGTTTTTGTACTTATCTTCCTCATTACCTAGAGGAAAACAGTTTTTGTACTTATCTTGCTCATTACCTAGTGGAAACATTTTTTTAGTTATCTTCCTCATTTGCTTAGAGGAAAACAGTTTTGTACTTATCTTCCTCATTACCTAGAGGAAACAGTTTTTGTACTTATCTTCCTCATTACCTAGAGGAAACAGTTTTTGTACTTATCTTCCTCATTACCTAGAGGAAACAGTTTTTGTACTTATCTTCCTCATTACCTAGAGGAAACAGTTTTTGTACTTATCTTCCTCATTACCTAGAGGAAACAGTTTTGTACTTATCTTCCTCATTACCTAGATGAAACAGGTTTTGTACTTATCTTCCTCATTACCTAGAGGAAACAGTTTTTGTACTTATCCTCCTCATTACCTAGAGGAAACAGTTTTTGTACTTATCTTCCTCATTACCTAGAGGAAACAGTTTTGTACTTATCTTCCTCATTACCTAGAGGAAACAGTTTTTGTACTTATCTTCCTCATTACCTAGAGGAAACAGTTTTGTACTTATCTTCCTCATTACATAGAGGAAAACAGTTTTGTACTTATCTTCTTCATTACCTAGAGGAAACAGTTTTTTACTTATCTTCCTCATTACGTAGAGGAAACAGTTTTGTACTTATCTTCCTCATTATCTAGATAGAAACAGTTTTTGTACTTATCTTCCTCATTACCTAGAGGAAACAGTTGTTGAACTTACCTTCCTCATTACCTAGAGGAAAACAGTTTTTGTTCTTATCTTCCTCATTACCTAGAGGAAACAGTTTTTGCACTTAACTTTCCTCATTACCTAGAGGAAACAGTTTTGTACTTATCTTCCTCATTACCTAGAGGAAAACAGTTTTTGTACTTATCTTCCTCATTACGTAGAGGAAAACAGTTTTTGTACTTATCTTCCTCATTACCTAGAGGAAACAGTTTTTGTACTTATCTTCCTCATTACCTAGAGGAAAACAGTTTTGAACTTACCTTCCTCATTACCTAGAGGAAAACAGTTTTTGTTCTTATCTTCCTCATTACCTAGAGGAAACAGTTTTTGCACTTAACTTTCCTCATTACCTAGTGGATAACAGTTTTTGTACTTATCTTCCTCATTACCTAGAGGAAACAGTTTTTGTACTTATCTTCCTCATTACCTAGAGGAAACTGTTTTGTACTTATCTTCCTCATTACCTAGAGGTAACAGTCTCTGTATTTATCTTCCTCATTACCTAGAGAACGCAGGTTTTGTACTTATCTTCCTCATTACCTAGAGGAAACAGTTTTGTACTTATCTTCCTCATTACATAGAGGAAAACAGTTTTGTACTTATCTTCCTCATTACCTAGAGGAAAACAGCTTATGTACTTATCTTCCTCATTACCTAGGGGATAACAGTTTCTGTACTTATCTTCCTCATTGCCTAGAGGAAACATTTTTTGTACTTATCTTCCTCATTACTAGAGGAAACAGTTTTGTACTTATCTTCCTCATTACCTAGAGGAAAACAGTTTTGTACTTATCTTCCTCATTACCTAGAGGAAACAGTTTTGTACTTATCTTCCTCATTACCTAGAGGAAACAGTTTTGTACTTATCTTCCTCATTACCTAGAGGAAAACAGTTTTGTACTTATTTTCCTCTTTACCTAGAAAAAAGTTGTTGTACTCATCTTCCTCATTACCTAGAGGAAAACAGTTTTTGTACTTATCTTCCTCATTATCTAGTGGATAACAGTTTTTGTACTTATCTTCCTCATTACCTAGAGTAAACAGTTTCTGAACTTATGTTCCACATTACCTAGTGGATAACAGTTTTTGTACTTATCTTCCTCGTTACCTAGAGGAAACAGTTTTTGTACTTATCTTCCTCATTACATAGAGGAAAACAGTTTTGTACTTATCTTCTTCATTACCTAGAGGAAACAGTTTTTTACTTATCTTCCTCATTACCTAGAGGAAACAGTTTTTGTACTTATCTTCCTCATTACATAGAGGAAAACAGTTTTGTACTTATCTTCTTCTTTACCTAAAGGAAACAGTTTTTGTACTTATCTTCCTCATTACCTAGTGGATAACAGTTTTTGTACTTATCTTCCTCATTACTGAGAGGAAAGCAGTTTTTGTACTTATCTTCCTCATTACGTAGAGGAAACAGTTTTTTACTTATCTTCCTCATTACCTAGAGGAAACAGTTTTGTACTTATCTTCCTCATTACCTAGAGGAAAACAGTTTTGTACTTATCTTCCTCCTTACCTAGAGAAAACAGTTTTTGTACTTATCTTCCTCATTACCTAGAGGAAACATTTTTGTACTTATCTTCCTCATTACCTAGAGGAAAAAGTTTTTGTACTTATCTTCCTCATTACCTAGAGGAAACAGTTTTTCTACTTATCTTCCTCATTACCTAGAGGAAAACAGTTTTTGTACTTATCTTCCTCATTCCCTAGAGGAAACAGTTTTTGTACTTATCTTCCTCATTAGCTAGAGGAAACAGTTTTTGTACATATCTTCCTCATTACCTAGAGGAAACAGGTTTTGTACTCATCTTTGTCATTACTTAGAGGAAAATAGTTTTTGTACTTGTAGTAGTAGTACTTAACCTTCCTCATTACCTAGAGGAAACAGTTTTTGTACTTATCTTCCTCATTACTTAGAGGAATCAGTTTTTGTACTCATCTTCCTCATTACCTAGAGGAAACAGGTTTTGTACTTATCTTCCTCATTACTTACAGGAAAACAGTTTTTGTACTTATCTTCCTCATTACTTAGAGGAAACAGTTTTTGTACTTATCTTCCTCATTACCTAGATTAAAACAGTTTTTGTACTTATCTTCCTCCTTACCTAGAGAAAACAGTTTTTGTACTTATCTTCCTCATTACCTAGAGGAAACAGTTTTTGTACTTATCTTCCTCATTACCTAGATTAAAACAGTTTTTGTACTTATCTTCCTCCTTACCTAGAGAAAACAGTTTTGTACTTATCTTCCTCATTACCTAGAGGAAACAGTTTTTGTACTTATCTTCCTCATTACCTAGATGAAAACAGTTGTGGTACTTATCTTCCTCATTACCTAGAGAAAGCAGTTTTTGTACTTATCTTCCTCATTACCTAGAGGAAACAGTTTTTATACTTATCTTCCTCATTTCCTTAGAGGAAAACAGTTTTGTACTTATCTTTCTCATTACCTAGAGAAAATAGTTTTTGTACGTATCTTCCTCATTGCCTACAGGAAACATTTTTGTACTTATCTTCCTCATTACCTAGAGGAAAAAGTTTTTGTACTTATCTTCCTCATTACCTAGAGGAAACAGTTTTCTACTTATCTTCCTCATTACCTAGAGGAAAACAGTTTTTGTACTTATCTTCCTCATTACCTAGAGGAAACAGTTTTTGTACTTATCTTCCTCATTACCTAGAGAAAATAGTTTTTGTACTTATCTTCCTCATTACCTAGAGGAAACATTTTTTGTACTTATCTTTCTCATTACATAGAGGAAAACAGTTTTTTGTTCTTATTTTCCTCATTACCTAGAGGAAAAACATTTTTTTTACTTTTCTTCCTCATTACCTAGAGGAAACAGTTTTTGCACTTAACTTTCCTCATTACCTAGAGGAAAACAGTTTTGTACTTATTTTTCTCATTACCGAGAGGAAACAGTTTTGTACTTCTCTTCCTCAGTTTTGCACTTAACTTTCCTCATTACCTAGAGGAAAACAGTTTTTGTACTTATCTTCCTCATTACCGAGAGGAAACAGTTTTTGTACTTCTCTTCCTAATTACCTAGAGGAAATTAGGTTTTGCACTTATCTTCCGCATTACCTAGAGGAAAACAGATTTTATTACTCACCTTCCTCAATACCTAGAGGAAAACAGGTTTTGTAATTATCTTTCTCATTACCTAGATGAAAACAGTTTTGTACTTGTAGTAGTACTTAACCTTTCTCATTACCTAGAGCAAAACAGGTTTTGTACTTATCTTCGTCATTACCTAGAAGAAACAGTATTTGTACTTGTAGTAGTAGTAGTTAACCTTCCTCATTACCTAGATGGAAACAGTTTTTGTACTTGTAGTAGTACTTAACCTTCCTCATTACCTAGAGCAAAACAGGTTTTGTATTTATCTTCCTCATTACCTAGAGGAAACAGATTTTGTACTCATCTTCCTACTTACCTAGAGGAAACAGTTTTTGTACTTATCTTCCTTATTACCTAGAGGAAAACAGTTTTTGTACTTATCTTCGTCATTACCTAGAAAACAGTTTTTGTACTTATCTTTCTCATTACCTAGTGAAAACAGTTTTTATACTTGTCTTCCTCATTTGCTTAGAGGAAAACAGTTTTGTATGTATCTTCCTCATTACCTAGAGAAAACAGTTTTTATACTTGTCTTCCTCATATGCTTAGAGGAAAACAGTTTTGTACTTATCTTCCTTATTCCCTAGAGGAAACAGCTTTTGTACTTATCTTCCTCATTTGCTTAGATGAAAACAGTTTTTGTACTTATCTTCCTCATTACCTAGAGGAAACTTTTTTTTGTACTTATCTTCCTCATCACCTAAAGGAAAGAGTTTTTGTACTTATCTTCCTCATTACCTAGAGGAAAACAGTTTTTGTATTTATCTTCCTCATTACCTAGAAGAAAACAGTTTTTGTACTTATCTTTCTCATTTATTTAGAGGAAAACAGTTTTTGTACTTATCTTCCTCATTACCTAGAGGAAACAGATTTTGTACTCATCTTCCTCCTTACCTAGAGGAAACATTTTTTGTACTTATCTTCCTCATTACCTAGAAGAAACAGTGTTTGTACTTATCTTCCTTATTACCTAGAGGAAACAGTTTTTGTACTTATCTTCCTCATTACATAGAAGAAAACAGTTTTTGTACTTATCTTCGTCATCACCTAGAGGAAAAAGTTTTTTTTTACGTTTCTTCCTCATTTCCTAAAGGAAACAGTTTTTACTTAACTTTCCTCATTACCTAGTGGAAAACATTTTTTGTTCTTATCTTCATTACCTAGAGGAAACAGTTTTTGTACTTATCTTCCTCATTCCTTAGAGGAAACAGTTTTTGTACTTATCTTCCTCATTAGCTAGAGGAAACAGTTTTTGTACATATCTTCCTCATTACCTAGAGGAAACAGGTTTTGTACTCATCTTTGTCATTACTTAGAGGAAAATAGTTTTTGTACTTGTAGTAGTAGTACTTAACCTTCCTCATTACCTAGAGGAAACAGTTTTTGTACTTGTCTTCCTCATTACTTAGAGGAATCAGTTTTTGTACTCATCTTCCTCATTACCTAGAGGAAACAGTTTTTGTACTTATCTTCCTCATTACTTACAGGAAAACAGTTTTTGTACTTATCTTCCTCATTACCTAGAGGAAACAGTTCTTGCATGTATCTTCCTCATTACCTAGAGGAAAACAGTTTTTGTACTCATCTTCCTCATTACCTAGAGGAAACAGTTTTTGTACTTATCTTCCTCATTACTTAAAGGAATCAGTTTTTGTACTTAACTTTCCTCATTACCTAAAGGAAACAGGTTTTGTACTTATCTTCGTCATTACTTAGAGGAAAATAGTTTTTGTACTTGTAGTAGTAGTACTTAACCTTCCTCATTACCTAGAGGAAATCAGTTTTTTTACTAATCTTCATCATTACCTAGAGGAAAAAAAGCTTTGTTCTTATCTTCCGCATTACCTAGAGGAAACAGTTTTGTACTCATCTTCCTCATTACCTAGAGGAAAACAGTTTTGTACTTATCTTCCTCATTACCTAGAGGAAACAGTTTCTGTACTTATCTTCCTCATTACCTAGAGGAAACAGTTTCTGTACTTATCTTCCTCATTACCTAGAGGAAACAGTTTTGTACTTATCTTCCTCATTACCTAGAGGAAACAGTTTTGTACTTATCTTCCTCATTACATAGAGGAAAACAGTTTTGTACTTATCTTCTTCATTACCTAGAGGAAACAGTTTCTGTACTTATCTTCCTCATTACCTAGAGGAAGCAGTTTTTGTACTTATCTTCCTCGTTACCTAGAGGAAACAGTCTTTGTACTTATCTTCCTCATTACCTAGAGGAAACAGTTTTTGTACTTATCTTCCTCATTACCTAGAGGAAAACAGTTTTTGTACTTATCTTCCTCATTACCTAGTGGATAACAGTTTTTGTACTTATCTTCCTCATTACCTAGAGGAAACAGTTTTTGTACTTATCTTCCTCATTACCTAGAGGAAAGCAGTTTTGTACTTATCTTCCTCATTACCTAGAGGAAACAGTTTTTGTACTTATCTTCCTCATTACCTAGAGGAAACAGTTTTTGTACTTATCTTCCTCATTACCTAGAGGAAACAGTTTTTGTACTTATCTTCCTCATTACCTAGAGGAAAACAGCTTATGTACTTATCTTCCTCATTACCTAGGGGATAACAGTTTCTGTACTTATCTTCCTCATTGCCTAGAGGAAACAGTTTTTGTACTTATCTTCCTCATTACCTAGAGGAAACAGTTTTTGTACTTATCTTCCTCATTACCTAGAGGAAACAGTTTTTGTACTTATCTTCCTCATTACCTAGAGGAAACAGTTTTGTACTTATCTTAATCATTACCTAGAGGAAACAGTTTTTGTACTTATCTTCCTCATTACCTAGAGGAAACAGTTTTTGTACTTATCTTCCTCATTACCTAGAGGAAAGCAGTTTTGTACTTATCTCCCTCATTACCTAGAGGAAACAGTTTTTGTACTTATCTTCCTCATTACCTAGAGGAAACAGTTTTTGTACTTATCTTCCTCATTACCTAGAGGAAACAGTTTTGTACTTATCTTCCTCATTACCTAGAGGAAACAGTTTTTGTATTTATATTCCTCATTACCTAGAGGAAACAGTTTTTGTACTTGTCTTCCTCATTACCTAGAGGAAACAGTTTTGTGCTTAACTTCCTCATTATTTAGAGGAAACAGTTTTTGTATTTATCTTCCTCATTACCTAGAGGAAACAGTTTTTGTACTTATCTTCCTCATTACTTAGAGTAAACAGTTTTTGTACTTATCTTCCTCATTACCTAGAAAAACAGTTTTTGTACTTATCTTCCTCATTACTTAGAGGAAACAGTTTTTGTACTTATCTGCCTCACTACCATGAGGAAACAGTTTTTGTACTTATCTTCCTCATTACCTAGATTAAAACAGTTTTTGTACTTATCTTCCTCATTACTTAGAGAAAACAGTTTTCGTACTTATCTTCCTCATTACCTAGAGAAAACAGTTTTTATACTTATCTTCCTCATTACCTAGAGGAAAACAGTTTTATACTTATCTTCCTCATTACCTACAGAAAACAGTTTTGTACATATCTTCCTCGTTACTTAGAGGAAACAGTTTTTGTACTTATCTTCCTCATTACCTAGAGGAAACAGTTTTTGTACTTATCTTCCTCATTACCTAGAGGAAACCGTTTTGTACTTATCTTCCTCATTACCTAGAGGAAAACAGTTTTGTACTTATCTTCCTCATTACCTAGAGGAAACAGTTTTGTACTTATCTTCCTCATTACCTAGAGGAAAACAGTTTTGTACTTATCTTCCTCATTACCTAGAGGAAAACAGTTTTGTACTTATCTTCCTCATTACCTAGAGGAAAACAGTTTTTGTACTTATCTTCCTCATTACCTAGAGGAAAACAGTTTTGTACTTATCTTCCTCATTACCTAGAGGAAACAGTTTTGTACTTATCTTCCTCATTACCTAGAGGAAACAGTTTTTGTACTTATCTTCCTCATTACCTAGAGGAAACAGTTTTGTACTTATCTTCCTCATTACCTAGAGGAAACAGTTTTGTACTTATCTTCCTCATTACCTAGATTAAAACAGTTTTTGTACTTATCTTCCTCATTACCTAGAAAACAGTTTTTGTACTTATCTTCCTCATTACCTAGAGAAAACAGTTTTTGTACTTATCTTCCTCATTACCTAGAGGAAAACAGTTTTGTACTTATCTTCCTCATTACCTAGAGGAAACAGTTTTGTACTTATCTTCCTCATTACCTAGAGGAAACAGTTTTGTACTTATCTTCCTCATTACCTAGAGGAACACAGTTTTTGTACTTATCTTCCTCATTACCTAGAGGAAAGCAGATTTTTGTACTTATCTTCCTCATTACCTAGAGGAACACAGTTTTTGTACTTATCTTCCTCATTACCTAGAGGAAAGCAGTTTTGTACTTATCTTCCTCATTACCTAGAGGAAACAGTTTTGTACTTATCTTCCTCATTACCTAGAGGAAACAGTTTTGTACTTATCTTCCTCATTACATAGAGGAAAACAGTTTTGTACTTATCTTCCTCATTACCTAGAGGAAACAGTTTTTGTACTTATCTTCCTCATTACCTAGAGGAAGCAGTTTTTGTACTTATCTTCCTCATTACCTAGAGGAAACAGTTTCTGTACTTATCTTCCTCATTACCTAGAGGAAGCAGTTTTTGTACTTATCTTCCTCGTTACCTAGAGGAAACAGTTTTTGTACTTATCTTCCTCATTACCTAGAGGAAACAGTTTTTGTACTTATCTTCCTCATTACCTAGAGGAAACAGTTTTTGTACTTATCTTCCTCATTACCTAGAGGAAAACAGTTTTTGTACTTATCTTCTTCATTACCTAGTGGATAACAGTTTTTGTACTTATCTTCCTCATTACCTAGAGGAACAGTTTTTGTACTTATCTTCCTCATTACCTAGAGGAAACAGTTTTTGTACTTATCTTCCTCATTACCTAGACGAAACAGGTTTTGTACTTATCTTCCTCATTACCTAGAGGAAACAGTTTTTGTACTTATCTTCCTCATTACCTAGAGGAAAGCAGTTTTGTACTTATCTTCCTCATTACCTAGAGGAAACCAGTTTTTGTACTTATCTTCCTCATTACCTAGAGGAAAACAGTTTTTGTACTTATCTTCCTCATTACCTAGAGGAAACAGTTTTGTACTTATCTTCCTCATTACCTAGAGGAAACAGTTTTGTACTTATCTTCCTCATTACCTAGAGGAAACAGTTTTTGTACTTATCTTCCTCATTACCTAGAGGAAAACAGTTTTTGTACTTATCTTCCTCATTACCTAGAGGAAAACAGTTTTTGTACTTATCTTCCTCATTACCTAGAGGCTAACAGTTTTGTACTTATCTTCCTCATTACCTAGAGGAAACAGTTTTTGTACTTATCTTCCTCATTACCTAGATTAAAACAGTTGTTGTACTTATCTTCTCATTACCTAGAGGAAACAGTTTTTGTACTTATCTTCCTCATTACCTAGAGGAAACAGTTTTTGTACTTATCTTCCTCATTACCTAGAGGAAACAGTTTTTGTACTTATCTTCTTCATTACCTAGAGGAAAACAGTTTTTGTACTTATCTTCCTCATTACCTAGAGGAAACAGTTTTGTACTTATCTTCCTCATTACCTAGAGAAAACAGTTTTGTACTTATCTTCCTCATTACCTAGAGGAAACAGTTTTTGTACTTATCTTCCTCATTACCTAGAGAAAACAGTTTTGTACTTATCTTCCTCATTACCTAGAGGAAACAGTTTTTGTACTTATCTTCCTCATTACCTAGAGGAAAACAGTTTTGTACTTATCTTCCTCATTACCTAGAGGAAACAGTTTTTGTACTTATCTTCCTCATTACATAGAGGAAAACAGTTTTGTACTTATCTTCTTCATTACCTAGAGGAAACAGTTTTTGTACTTATCTTCCTCATTGCCTAGTGGATAACAGTTTTTGTACTTATCTTCCTCATTGCCTAGAGGAAAACAGTTTTTGTACTCATCTTCCTCATTACCTAGTGGATAACATTTTTTTACTTATCTTCCTCATTACCTAGAGGAAAATAGTTTTTGTACTTATCTTCCTCATTACCTAGAGGAAACAGTTTTTGTACTTATCTTCCTCATTACCTAGATTAAAACAGTTTTTGTACTTATCTTCCTCATTACCTAGAGGAAAACAGTTTTTGTACTTATCTTCCTCATTACCTAGAGGAAACAGTTTTTTACTTATCTTCCTCATTACCTAGTGGATAACAGTTTTTGTACTTATCTTCCTCGTTACCTAGAGGAAACAGTTTTTGTACTTATCTTCCTCATTACCTAGTGGAAACAGTTTTGTACTTATCTTCCCCATTACCTAGAGGAAACAGTTTTGTACTTATCTTCCTCATTACCTAGAGAAACAGTTTTTGTACTTATCTTCCTCGTTACCTAGAGGAAACAGTTTTTGTACTTATCTTCCTCATTACCTAGAGGAAAGCAGTTTTTTACTTATCCTACTCATTACCTAGAGGAAACTAGTTTTTGTACTTATCTTCCTCATTACCAAGAGGAAAACAGTTTTTGTACTTATCTTCTTCATTACCTAGTGGATAACAGTTTTTGTACTTATCTTCCTCATTACATAGAGGAAAACAGTTTTGTACTTATCTTCTTCATTACCTAGAGGAAACAGTTTTTGTACTTATCTTCCTCATTACCTAGAGGAAAACAGTTTTTGTACTTATCTTCCTCATTACCTAGGGGATAACAGTTTTTGTACTTATCTTCCTCATTACCTAGAGGAACAGTTTTTGTACTTATCTTCCTCATTACCTAGAGGAAAACAGTTTTGTACTTATCTTCCTCATTACCTAGAGGAAACAGTTTTTGTACTTATCTTCCTCATTCCTCATTACCTAGTGGCTAACAGTTTTTGTACTTATCTTCCTCATTACCTAGAGGAAACAGTTTCTGTACTTATCTTCCTCATTACCTAGAGGAAACAGTTTCTGTACTTATCTTCCTCATTACCTAGAGGAAGCAGTTTTTGTACTTATCTTCCTCATTACCTAGAGGAAAGCAGTTTTGTACTTATCTTCCTCATTACCTAGAGGAAACCAGTTTTTGTACTTATCTTCCTCATTACCTAGAGGAAAACAGTTTTTGTACTTATCTTCCTCATTACCTAGAGGAAACAGTTTTGTACTTATCTTCCTCATTACCTAGAGGAAACAGTTTTGTACTTATCTTCCTCATTACCTAGAGGAAACAGTTTTTTGTACTTATCTTCCTGATTACCTAGAGGAAACAGTTTTTGTACTTATCTTCCTCATTCCCTAGAGGAAACAGTTTGTCTACTTATCTTCCTGATTACCTAGAGGAAACAGTTTTTGTACTTATCTTCCTCATTACCTAGAGGAAACAGTTT
Organism: Protopterus annectens; assembly: GCF_019279795.1. NCBI lineage: Eukaryota > Metazoa > Chordata > Ceratodontiformes > Protopteridae > Protopterus > Protopterus annectens. The sequence goes on from NC_056746.1 coordinate 1,364,838,665, forward strand.
TTGTACTTATCTTCCTCATTACCTAGATGATTTTTATACTTATCTTCCTCATTTGCTTAGAGGAAAACAGTTTTGTGCTTAACTTCCTCATTATTTAGAGGAAACAGTTTTTGTATTTATTTTCCTCATTACCTAGAGGAAACAGTTTTTGTACTTATCTTCCTCATTACCTAGAGGAATCAGTTTTGTACTTATCTTCTTCATTACCTAGAGGAAACAGTTTTTGTACTTATCTTCCTCATTACCTAGAGGAAACAGTTTTTGTACTTATCTTCCTCATTACCTAGAGGAAACAGTTTTTGTACTTATCTTCCTCATTACCTAGAGGAAACAGTTTTTGTACTTATCTTCCTCATTACCTAGAGGAAAACAGTTTTGTACTTATCTTCCTCCTTACCTAGAGAAAACAGTTTTTGTACTTATCTTCCTCATTACCTAGAGGAAACAGTTTTTGTACTTATCTTCCTCATTACCTAGAGGAAACAGTTTTTGTACTTATCTTCCTCATTACCTAGAAGAAACAGTTTTTGTACTTATCTTTCTCATTACCTAGAGGAAACAGTTTCTGTACTTATCTTCCTCATTACCTAGAGGAAACAGGTTTTGTACTTATCTTCCTCATTACTTAGTGGAAACAGTTTTTGTACTTATTTTCCTCATTACATTGAGGAAACAGTTTTGTACTTATCTTCCTCATTACCTAGTGGATAACAGTTTTTGTATTTATCTTCCTCATTATCTAGAGGAAACAGTTTTTGTATGTATCTTCCTCATTACATAGAGGAAACAGTTTTTGTACTTATCTTCCTTATTACCTACAGTAAACAGTTTTTGTACTTATCTTCCTCATTACCTAGAGGAAACAGTTTTTGTATTTATCTTCCTCATTATCTAGAGGAAACAGTTTTTGTATGTATCTTCCTCATTACCTAGAGGAAACAGTTTTTGTACTTATCTTCCTCATTACCTAGAGGAAACAGTTTTTGTACTTATCTTCCTCATTACCTAGAGGAAGCAGTTTTTGTACTTATGTTCCTTATTACCTAGAGTAAAACAGTTTCTGTACTTATCTTCCTCATTACCTAGTGGATAACAGTTTTTGTACTTATCTTCCTCATTACCTAGAGGAAAACAGTTTTTGTACTTATCTTCCTCATTACCTAGAGGAAAACAGTTTTGTACTTATCTTCCTCATTACCTAGAGGAAACAGTTTTGTACTTATCTTCCTCATTACCTAGAGGAAAACAGTTTTGTACTTATCTTCCTCATTACCTAGAGGAAAACAGTTTTGTACTTATCTTCCTCATTACCTAGAGGAAACAGTTTTGTACTTATCTTCTTCATTACCTAGAGGAAAACAGTTTTTGTACTTATCTTCCTCATTACCTAGAGGAAACAGTTTTGTACTTATCTTCCTCATTACCTAGAGGAAACAGTTTTGTACTTATCTTCCTCATTACCTAGAGGAAAACAGTTTTGTACTTATCTTCCTCATTACCTAGAGAAAACAGTTTTGTACTTATCTTCCTCATTACCTAGAGGAAACAGTTTTGTACTTATCTTCCTCATTACCTAGAGGAAACAGTTTTGTACTTATCTTCCTCATTACCTAGAGGAAACAGTTTTTGTACTTATCTTCCTCAGTACCTAGAGGCAACAGTTTTTGCACTTATCTTCCTCATTACCTAGAGGAAACAGTTGTTGTACTTATCTTCCTCATGACGTAGAGGATGCAGTTTTTGTACTTATCTTCCTCATTACCTAGAGGAAAACAGTTTTTGTACTTATCTTCCTCATTACCTAGAGGAAACAGTTTTGTACTTATCTTCTTCATTACCTAGAGGAAACAGTTTTTGTACTTATCTTCCTCATTACCTAGAGGAAAGCAGTTTTTGTACTTATCTTCCTCATTACCTAGAGGAAAGCAGTTTTTTTGTACTTATCTTCCTCATTACCTAGAGGAAATAGTTTTTGTACTTATCTTCCTCATTACCTAGAGGAAAACAGTTTTTGTACTTATCTTCCTCATTACCTAGAGGAAACAGTTTTTGTACTTATCTTCCTCATTACCTAGAGGAAACAGTTTTTGTACTTATCTTCCTCATTACCTAGAGGAAAACAGTTTTTGTACTTATCTTGCTCATTACCTAGAGGAAACAGTTTTGTACTTATCTTCCTCATTACCTAGAGGAAACAGTTTTGTACTTATCTTCCTCATTACCTAGAGGAAAACAGTTTTGTACTTATCTCCCTCATTACCTAGAGGAAACAGTTTTTGTACTTATCTTCCTCATTACCTAGAGGAAACAGTTTTGTACTTATCTTCCTCATTACCTAGAGGAAAACAGTTTTGTACTTATCTTCCTCATTTGCTTAGAGGAAAACAGTTTTGTGCTTAACTTCCTCATTATTTAGAGGAAACAGTTTTGGTACTTATCTTCTTTATTACCTAGTGGAAAACAGTTTTTGTACTTATCTTCCTCATTACCTAGAGGAAACAGTTTTTGTATTTATATTCCTCATTACCTAGAGGAAACAGTTTTGTACTTATCTTCCTCATTACCTAGAGGAAACAGTTTTTGTACTTATCTTCCTCATTACCTAGAGGAAACAGTTTTTGTACTTATCTTCCTCATTACCTAGAGGAAACAGTTTTTGTACTTATCTTCCTCATTACCTAGTGGATAACAGTTTTTGTACTTATCTTCCTCGTTACCTAGAGGAAACAGTTTTTGTACTTATCTTCCTCATTACCTAGTGGAAACAGTTTTGCACTTATCTTCCCCATTACCTAGAGGAAACAGTTTTTGTACTTATCTTCCTCATTACCTAGATTAAAACAGTTTTTGTACTTATGTTCCTTATTGCCTAGAATAAAACAGTTTTGTACTTATCTTCCTCATTACATAGAGGAAAACAGTTTTGTACTTATCTTCTTCATTACCTAGAGGAAACAGTTTTTGTACTTATCTTCCTCATTACCTAGAGGAACACAGTTTTTGTACTTATCTTCCACATTACCTAGAGGAAAGCAGTTTTTTGTACTTATCTTCCTCATTACCTAGAGGAAACAGTTTTTGTACTTATCTTCCTCATTACATAGAGGAAAACAGTTTTGTACTTATCTTCTTCATTACCTAGAGGAAACAGTTTTTTACTTATCTTCCTCATTACCTAGATTAAAACAGTTTTGGTACTTATCTTCTTCATTACCTAGAGGAAAACAGTTTTTGTACTTAGCTTCCTCATTACTTAGAGGAAACAGTTGTTGTATGTATCTTCCTCATTACCTAGAGGAAACAGTTTTTGTACTTGTCTTCCTCATTACCTAGTGGATAACAGTTTTTGTACTTATCTTCCTCATTACCAAGAGGAATCAGTTTTTGTACTTAGCTTCCTCATTACCTAGAGAAAACAGTTTTAGGAAAACAGTTTTGTACTTATCTTCCTCATTACCTAGAGGAAACAGTTTAGTACTTATCTTCCTCATTACATAGAGTAAAACAGTATTGTACTTAACTTGTTCATTACTAAGAGGAAACAGTTATTGTACTTATCTTGCTCATTACCTAGAGGAAAACAGTTTTTGTACTTATCTTCCTCATTACCTAGAGAAAACAGTTTTTGTACTTATCTTCCTCATTACCTAGAGGAAACAGTTTTTGTACTTATCTTCCTCATTACCTAGAGGAAACATTTTTTGTACTTATCTTCCTCATTACCTAGAAAACAGTTTTGTACTTATCTTCCTCATTACCTAGAGGAAAACAGTTTTGTACTTATCTTCCTCATTACCTAGAGGAAACAGTTTTGTACTTATCTTCCTCATTACCTAGAGGAAACAGTTTTGTACTTATCTTCCTCATTACCTAGAGGAAACAGTTTTGTACTTATCTTCCTCATTACCTAGAGGAAACAGTTTTGTACTTATCTTCCTCATTACCTAGAGAAAACAGTTTTGTACTTATCTTCCTCATTACCTAGAGGAAACAGTTTTGTACTTATCTTCTTCATTACCTAGAGGAAACAGTTTTTTAATTATCTCCCTCATTACCTAGAGGAAACACACTTTTTGTACTTATCTTCCTCATTACCTAGAGGAAACAGTTTTTGTACTTATCTTCCTCATTACCTAGAGGAAACAGTTTTTGTACTTATCTTCCTCATTACTTAGTGGAAACAGTTTTGTACTTATCTTCTTCATTACCTAGAGGAAACAGTTTTTGTACTTATCTTCTTCATTACCTAGAGGAAAACAGTTTTTGTACTTATCTTCCTCATTACCTAGAGGAAACAGTTTTTGTACTTATCTTCCTCATTACTTAGAGGAAACAGTTTTTGTACTTATCTTCCTCATTACCTAGAGGAAACAGTTTTTGTACTTATCTTCTTCATTACCTAGAGGAAAACAGTTTTTGTACTTATCTTCCTCATTACTTAGAGGAAACAGTTTTTGTACTTATCTTCCTCATTACCTAGATTAAAACAGTTTTTGTACTTATCTTCTTCATTACCTAGAGAAAACAGTTTTGTACTTATCTTCCTCATTACCTAGAGGAAACAGTTTTTGTACTTATCTTCCTCATTACCTAGATTAAAACAGTTTTTGTACTTATCTTCCTCATTACCTAGAGGAAAACAGTTTTTGTACTTATCTTCCTCATTACCTAGAGGAAACAGTTTTTGTACTTATCTTCCTCATTACCTAGATTAAAACAGTTTTGTACTTATCTTCCTCATTACCTAGAGGAAACAGTTTTTGTACTTATCTTCCTCATTACCTAGAGGAAACAGTTTTTGTACTTATCTTCCTCATTACCTAGTGGATAACAGTTTTTTACTTATCTTCCTCATTACATAGAGTAAAACAGTTTTGTACTTATCTTCTTCATTACCTAGAGGAAACAGTTTTTGTACTTATCTTCCTCATTGCCTAGAGGAAACAGTTTTGTACTTATCTTCCTCATTACCTAGAGGAAACAGTTTTTCTACTTATCTTCCTCATTACCTAGAGGAAAACAGTTTTTGTACTTATCTTCCTCATTCCCTAGAGGAAACAGTTTTTGTACTTATCTTCCTCATTAGCTAGAGGAAACAGTTTTTGTACATATCTTCCTCATTACCTAGAGGAAACAGGTTTTGTACTCATCTTTGTCATTACTTAGAGGAAATAGTTTTTGTACTTATACTTAACCTTCCTCATTACCTAGAGGAAACAGTTTTTGTACTTATCTTCCTCATTACTTAGAGGAATCAGTTTTTGTACTCATCTTCCTCATTACCTAGAGGAAACAGTTTTTGTACTTATCTTCCTCATTACTTACAGGAAAACAGTTTTTGTACTTATCTTCCTCATTACTTAGAGGAAACAGTTTTTGTACTTATCTTCCTCATTACCTAGATTAAAACAGTTTTTGTACTTATCTTCCTCCTTACCTAGAGAAAACAGTTTTTGTACTTATCTTCCTCATTACCTAGAGGAAACAGTTTTTGTACTTATCTTCCTCATTACCTAGATTAAAACAGTTTTTGTACTTATCTTCCTCCTTACCTAGAGAAAACAGTTTTTGTACTTATCTTCCTCATTACCTAGAGGAAACAGTTTTTGTACTTATCTTCCTCATTACCTAGATGAAAACAGTTGTGGTACTTATCTTCCTCATTACCTAGAGAAAGCAGTTTTTGTACTTATCTTCCTCATTACCTAGAGGAAACAGTTTTTATACTTATCTTCCTCATTTCCTTAGAGGAAAACAGTTTTGTACTTATCTTTCTCATTACCTAGAGAAAATAGTTTTTGTACGTATCTTCCTCATTGCCTACAGGAAACATTTTTGTACTTATCTTCCTCATTACCTAGAGGAAAAAGTTTTTGTACTTATCTTCCTCATTACCTAGAGGAAACAGTTTTTCTACTTATCTTCCTCATTACCTAGAGGAAAACAGTTTTTGTACTTATCTTCCTCATTACCTAGAGGAAACAGTTTTTGTACTTATCTTCCTCATTACCTAGAGAAAATAGTTTTTGTACTTATCTTCCTCATTACCTAGAGGAAACATTTTTTGTACTTATCTTTCTCATTACATAGAGGAAAACAGTTTTTTGTTCTTATTTTCCTCATTACCTAGAGGAAAAACATTTTTTTACTTTTCTTCCTCATTACCTAGAGGAAACAGTTTTTGCACTTAACTTTCCTCATTACCTAGAGGAAAACAGTTTTTGTACTTATTTTTCTCATTACCGAGAGGAAACAGTTTTTGTACTTCTCTTCCTCAGTTTTTGCACTTAACTTTCCTCATTACCTAGAGGAAAACAGTTTTTGTACTTATCTTCCTCATTACCGAGAGGAAACAGTTTTTGTACTTCTCTTCCTAATTACCTAGAGGAAATTAGGTTTTGCACTTATCTTCCGCATTACCTAGAGGAAAACAGATTTTATTACTCACCTTCCTCAATACCTAGAGGAAAACAGGTTTTGTAATTATCTTTCTCATTACCTAGATGAAAACAGTTTTTGTACTTGTAGTAGTACTTAACCTTTCTCATTACCTAGAGCAAAACAGGTTTTGTACTTATCTTCGTCATTACCTAGAAGAAACAGTATTTGTACTTGTAGTAGTAGTAGTTAACCTTCCTCATTACCTAGATGGAAACAGTTTTTGTACTTGTAGTAGTACTTAACCTTCCTCATTACCTAGAGCAAAACAGGTTTTGTATTTATCTTCCTCATTACCTAGAGGAAACAGATTTTGTACTCATCTTCCTACTTACCTAGAGGAAACAGTTTTTGTACTTATCTTCCTTATTACCTAGAGGAAAACAGTTTTTGTACTTATCTTCGTCATTACCTAGAGAAAACAGTTTTTGTACTTATCTTTCTCATTACCTAGTGAAAACAGTTTTTATACTTGTCTTCCTGATTTGCTTAGAGGAAAACAGTTTTGTATGTATCTTCCTCATTACCTAGAGAAAACAGTTTTTATACTTGTCTTCCTCATATGCTTAGAGGAAAACAGTTTTGTACTTATCTTCCTTATTCCCTAGAGGAAACAGCTTTTGTACTTATCTTCCTCATTTGCTTAGATGAAAACAGTTTTTGTACTTATCTTCCTCATTACCTAGAGGAAACTTTTTTTTGTACTTATCTTCCTCATCACCTAAAGGAAAGAGTTTTTGTACTTAGCTTCCTCATTACCTAGAGGAAAACAGTTTTTGTATTTATCTTCCTCATTACCTAGAAGAAAACAGTTTTTGTACTTATCTTTCTCATTTATTTAGAGGAAAACAGATTTTGTACTTATCTTCCTCATTACCTAGAGGAAACAGATTTTGTACTCATCTTCCTCCTTACCTAGAGGAAAAATTTTTTGTACTTATCTTCCTCATTACCTAGAAGAAACAGTGTTTGTACTTATCTTCCTTATTACCTAGAGGAAACAGTTTTTGTACTTATCTTCCTCATTACATAGAAGAAAACAGTTTTTGTACTTATCTTCGTCATCACCTAGAGGAAAAAGTTTTTTTTTACGTTTCTTCCTCATTTCCTAAAGGAAACAGTTTTTACACTTAACTTTCCTCATTACCTAGTGGAAAACATTTTTTGTTCTTATCTTCATTACCTAGAGGAAACAGTTTTTGTACTTATCTTCCTCATTCCCTAGAGGAAACAGTTTTTGTACTTATCTTCCTCATTAGCTAGAGGAAACAGTTTTTGTACATATCTTCCTCATTACCTAGAGGAAACAGGTTTTGTACTCATCTTTGTCATTACTTAGAGGAAAATAGTTTTTGTACTTGTAGTAGTAGTACTTAACCTTCCTCATTACCTAGAGGAAACAGTTTTTGCACTTGTCTTCCTCATTACTTAGAGGAATCAGTTTTTGAACTCATCTTCCTCATTACCTAGAGGAAACAGTTTTTGTACTTATCTTCCTCATTACTTACAGGAAAACAGTTTTTGTACTTATCTTCCTCATTACCTAGAGGAAACAGTTTTTGCATGTATCTTCCTCATTACCTAGAGGAAAACAGTTTTTGTACTCATCTTCCTCATTACCTAGAGGAAACAGTTTTTGTACTTATCTTCCTCATTACTTAAAGGAATCAGTTTTTGTACTTAACTTTCCTCATTACCTAAAGGAAACAGGTTTTGCACTTATCTTCGTCATTACTTAGAGGAAAATAGTTTTTGTACTTGTAGTAGTAGTACTTAACCTTCCTCATTACCTAGAGGAAATCAGTTTTTTTACTAATCTTCATCATTACCTAGAGGAAAAAAAGCTTTGTTCTTATCTTCCGCATTACCTAGAGGAAACAGTTTTGTACTCATCTTCCTCATTACCTAGAGGAAAACAGTTTTTGTACTTATCTTCCTCATTAGCTAGAGGAAACAGTTTCTGTAATTAACTTCCACATTACCTAGAGGAAACAATTTCTGTACTTAACTTTCCTCATTACCTAGAGGAAAACTTTTTTTACTTATCTTCCTCATTACCAACAGGAAACAGTTTTGTACTTAACTTTCCTCATTACTTAGAGGAAAACAGTTTTTGTACTTATCTTCCTCATTACCCAGAGGAAACAGTTTTTGTACTTATCTTCCTAATTACCTAGAGAAAATCAGGTTTGCACTTATCTTCCTCATTACCTAGAGGAAAACAGGTTTTGTACTTATCTTCGTCATTACCTAGAGGAAACAGTTTTTGTACTTGTAGTAGTACTTAACCTTCATCATTACCTAGAGGAAAACAGGTTTTGTGCTTATCTTCCTCATTACCTACAGGAAAACAGTTTTTGTACTTATCTTCCTCATTATCCAGAGGAAAACAGTTTTCGTACTTATCTTCCCCATTACCTAGAGGAAACAGTTTTTGTACACATCTTCCTCATTACCTCCAGGAAACATTTTTTTGACTTATCTTCCTCATTTCCTAGACAAAAACAGTTTTTATACTTATCTTCATCATTACCTAGAAGTAAACAGGTTTTGTACTTATCTTCCTCATTACCTAGAGGAAAACAGTTTTTGTACTTATCTTCCTCATTACCTAGAGGAAACAGTTTTTTTACTTATCTTCCTCATTACCTAGAGGAAACTTTTTTTGTACTTATCTTCCTCATTACCTAGAGGAAACCGTTTTTGTACTTATCTTCCTCATTACCTAGAGGAAACTTTTTTGTACTTATCTTCCTCATTACCTAGAGGAAACAGTTTTTGTACTTATCTTTCTCATTACCTAGAGGAAACAGTTTTTGTACTTATCTTCCTCATTACCTAGATGAAAACAGTTTTTGTACTTATCTACCTCATTACCAAGAGGAAAACCGTTTTTGTACTTATCTTCCTCATTACCTAGAGGCAAACAGTTTTTGTACTTATCTTCCTCATTGCCTAGAGGAAAACAGGTTTTGTACTTATCTTCCTCATTACTTAGAGGAAACAGTTTTTGTACTTATTTTTTTTTTACCTAGAGGAAACAGATTTTGTTCTTTTCTTCCTCATTATATAAAGGAAAACTGTTTTTGTACTTAACTTCTTCATTACCTAGAGGAAAACAGTTTTTGTACTTATCTTCCTCATTACCTAGAGGAAACAGTTTTTGTACTTATCTTCCTCATTACTTAGAGTAAACAGTTTTTGTACTTATTTGCCTCATTACCTAGAAAAAACAGTTTTTGTACTTATCTTCCTCATTACTTAGAGGAAACAGTTTTTGTACTTATCTGCCTCACTACCATGAGGAAACAGTTTTTGTACTTATCTTCCTCATTACCTAGATTAAAACAGTTTTTGTACTTATCTTCCTCATTACTTAGAGAAAACAGTTTTCGTACTTATCTTCCTCATTACCTAGAGAAAACAGTTTTTATACTTGTCTTCCTCATTTGCTTAGAGGAAAACAGTTATATACTTATCTTCCTCATTACCTACAGAAAACAGTTTTTATACATGTCTTCCTCATTACTTAGAGGAAAACAGTTTTTGTACTTATCTTCCTCATTACCTGGAGGCAAACAGTCTTTGTACTTATCTTCCTCATTTGCTTAGATGAAAACAGTTTTTGTACTTATTTTTCTCATTACCTAGAGGAAATATTTTTGTACTTATCTTCCTCATTACCTAGAGGAAACAGTTTTTGTACTTATCTTCCTCGTTACTTCGAGGAAAACAGTTTTTTGTATTTATCTTCCTCATTACCTAGAAGAAAACAGTTTTTGTACTTATCTTTCTCATTTGCTTAGAGGAAAACAGTTTTTATACTTATCTTCCTCATTACCTAGAGGAAAACAGTTTTTGTACTAATCTTCCTCATTACCTAGATGAAAGAGTTTCTGTACTTATCTTCCTCATTATCTAGAGGAAAGCAGTTTTTGTACTTATCTTCCTCATTACTTAGAGGAAACAGTTTTTGTACTTATCTTTCTCATTACCTAGAGGAAACAGTTTTTCTACTTATCTTCCTCATTACCTAGATTAAAACAGTTTTTGTACTTATCTTCCTCATTACTTAGAGAAAACAGTTTTTGTACTTATCTTCCTCATTACCTAGAGAAAACAGGTTTTATACTTGTCTTCCTCATTTGCTTAGAGGAAAACAGTTTTATACTTATCTTCCTCATTACTTGGAGTAAAACTTTTTTTTTACTTATCTTCTTCATTACCTAGAGGAAACAGTTTTTGCACTTAACTTTCCTCATTACCTAGAGGAAAACAGTTTTTGTACTAATCTTCCTCATTACCTGGAGGCAAACAGCTTTTGTACTTACCTTCCTCATTTGCTTAGATGAAAACAGTTTTTGTACTTATCTTCCTCATTACTTAGAGGAAACAGTTTTTGTACTTATCTTCCTCAATACTTAGAGGAAACAGTTCTTGTACTTATCTTCCTCATTACCTAGAGGAAACAGTTTTTGTACTTATCTTCCTCATTACCTAGAGGAAAACAGTTTTTGTACTTATCTTCCTCATTACCTATAGGAAACAGTTTTTGTACTTATCTTCCTCATTAATTAGAGGAAACAGTTTTTGTACTTATCTTCCTCATTACCTAGATTAAAACAGTTTTTGTACTTATCTTCCTCCTTACCTAGAGAAAACAGTTTTTGTACTTATCTTCCTCATTACCTAGAGGAAACAGTTTTTGTACTTATCTTCCTCATTACCTAGATGAAAACAGTTGTGGTACTTATCTTCCTCATTACCTAGAGAAAGCAGTTTTTGTACTTATCTTCCTCATTACCTAGAGGAAACAGTTTTTATACTTATCTTCCTCATTTCCTTAGAGGAAAACAGTTTTGTACTTATCTTTCTCATTACCTAGAGAAAATAGTTTTTGTACGTATCTTCCTCATTGCCTACAGGAAACATTTTTGTACTTATCTTCCTCATTACCTAGAGGAAAAAGTTTTTGTACTTATCTTCCTCATTACCTAGAGGAAACAGTTTTTCTACTTATCTTCCTCATTACCTAGAGGAAAACAGTTTTTGTACTTATCTTCCTCATTACCTAGAGGAAACAGTTTTTGTACTTATCTTCCTCATTACCTAGAGAAAATAGTTTTTGTACTTATCTTCCTCATTACCTAGAGGAAACATTTTTTGTACTTATCTTTCTCATTACATAGAGGAAAACAGTTTTTTGTTCTTATTTTCCTCATTACCTAGAGGAAAAACATTTTTTTTACTTTTCTTCCTCATTACCTAGAGGAAACAGTTTTTGCACTTAACTTTCCTCATTACCTAGAGGAAAACAGTTTTTGTACTTATCTTTCTCATTACCTAGAGGAAACAGTTTTTCTACTTATCTTCCTCATTACCTAGAGGAAAACAGTTTTTCTACTTATCTTCCTCATTACCTAGAGGAAACAGTTTTTGTACTTATCTTCCTCATTACCTAGAGAAAATAGTTTTTGTACTTATCTTCCTCATTACCTAGAGGAAACATTTTTTGTACTTATCTTCCTCATTACTTAGAGGAATCAGTTTTTGTACTCATCTTCCTCATTACCTAGAGGAAACAGTTTTTGTACTTATCTTCCTCATTACTTACAGGAAAACAGTTTTTGTACTTATCTTCCTCATTACTTAGAGGAAACAGTTTTTGTACTTATCTTCCTCATTACCTAGATTAAAACAGTTTTTGTACTTATCTTCCTCCTTACCTAGAGAAAACAGTTTTTGTACTTATCTTCCTCATTACCTAGAGGAAACAGTTTTTGTACTTATCTTCCTCATTACCTAGATTAAAACAGTTTTTGTACTTATCTTCCTCCTTACCTAGAGAAAACAGTTTTTGTACTTATCTTCCTCATTACCTAGAGGAAACAGTTTTTGTACTTATCTTCCTCATTACCTAGATGAAAACAGTTGTGGTACTTATCTTCCTCATTACCTAGAGAAAGCAGTTTTTGTACTTATCTTCCTCATTACCTAGAGGAAACAGTTTTTATACTTATCTTCCTCATTTCCTTAGAGGAAAACAGTTTTGTACTTATCTTTCTCATTACCTAGAGAAAATAGTTTTTGTACGTATCTTCCTCATTGCCTACAGGAAACATTTTTGTACTTATCTTCCTCATTACCTAGAGGAAAAAGTTTTTGTACTTATCTTCCTCATTACCTAGAGGAAACAGTTTTTCTACTTATCTTCCTCATTACCTAGAGGAAAACAGTTTTTGTACTTATCTTCCTCATTACCTAGAGGAAACAGTTTTTGTACTTATCTTCCTCATTACCTAGAGAAAATAGTTTTGTACTTATCTTCCTCATTACCTAGAGGAAACATTTTTTGTACTTATCTTTCTCATTACATAGAGGAAAACAGTTTTTTGTTCTTATTTTCCTCATTACCTAGAGGAAAAACATTTTTTTTACTTTTCTTCCTCATTACCTAGAGGAAACAGTTTTTGCACTTAACTTTCCTCATTACCTAGAGGAAAACAGTTTTTGTACTTATTTTTCTCATTACCGAGAGGAAACAGTTTTTGTACTTCTCTTCCTCAGTTTTTGCACTTAACTTTCCTCATTACCTAGAGGAAAACAGTTTTGTACTTATCTTCCTCATTACCGAGAGGAAACAGTTTTTGTACTTCTCTTCCTAATTACCTAGAGGAAATTAGGTTTTGCACTTATCTTCCGCATTACCTAGAGGAAAACAGATTTTATTACTCACCTTCCTCAATACCTAGAGGAAAACAGGTTTTGTAATTATCTTTCTCATTACCTAGATGAAAACAGTTTTTGTACTTGTAGTAGTACTTAACCTTTCTCATTACCTAGAGCAAAACAGGTTTTGTACTTATCTTCGTCATTACCTAGAAGAAACAGTATTTGTACTTGTAGTAGTAGTAGTTAACCTTCCTCATTACCTAGATGGAAACAGTTTTTGTACTTGTAGTAGTACTTAACCTTCCTCATTACCTAGAGCAAAACAGGTTTTGTATTTATCTTCCTCATTACCTAGAGGAAACAGATTTTGTACTCATCTTCCTACTTACCTAGAGGAAACAGTTTTTGTACTTATCTTCCTTATTACCTAGAGGAAAACAGTTTTTGTACTTATCTTCGTCATTACCTAGAGAAAACAGTTTTTGTACTTATCTTTCTCATTACCTAGTGAAAACAGTTTTTATACTTGTCTTCCTGATTTGCTTAGAGGAAAACAGTTTTGTATGTATCTTCCTCATTACCTAGAGAAAACAGTTTTTATACTTGTCTTCCTCATATGCTTAGAGGAAAACAGTTTTGTACTTATCTTCCTTATTCCCTAGAGGAAACAGCTTTTGTACTTATCTTCCTCATTTGCTTAGATGAAAACAGTTGTTGTACTTATCTTCCTCATTACCTAGAGGAAACTTTTTTTTGTACTTATCTTCCTCATCACCTAAAGGAAAGAGTTTTTGTACTTATCTTCCTCATTACCTAGAGGAAAACAGTTTTTGTATTTATCTTCCTCATTACCTAGAAGAAAACAGTTTTTGTACTTATCTTTCTCATTTATTTAGAGGAAAACAGTTTTTGTACTTATCTTCCTCATTACCTAGAGGAAACAGATTTTGTACTCATCTTCCTCCTTACCTAGAGGAAAAATTTTTTGTACTTATCTTCCTCATTACCTAGAAGAAACAGTGTTTGTACTTATCTTCCTTATTACCTAGAGGAAACAGTTTTGTACTTATCTTCCTCATTACATAGAAGAAAACAGTTTTTGTACTTATCTTCGTCATCACCTAGAGGAAAAAGTTTTTTTTTACGTTTCTTCCTCATTTCCTAAAGGAAACAGTTTTTACACTTAACTTTCCTCATTACCTAGTGGAAAACATTTTTTGTTCTTATCTTCATTACCTAGAGGAAACAGTTTTTGTACTTATCTTCCTCATTCCCTAGAGGAAACAGTTTTTGTACTTATCTTCCTCATTAGCTAGAGGAAACAGTTTTTGTACATATCTTCCTCATTACCTAGAGGAAACAGGTTTTGTACTCATCTTTGTCATTACTTAGAGGAAAATAGTTTTTGTACTTGTAGTAGTAGTACTTAACCTTCCTCATTACCTAGAGGAAACAGTTTTTGCACTTGTCTTCCTCATTACTTAGAGGAATCAGTTTTTGAACTCATCTTCCTCATTACCTAGAGGAAACAGTTTTTGTACTTATCTTCCTCATTACTTACAGGAAAACAGTTTTTGTACTTATCTTCCTCATTACCTAGAGGAAACAGTTTTTGCATGTATCTTCCTCATTACCTAGAGGAAAACAGTTTTTGTACTCATCTTCCTCATTACCTAGAGGAAACAGTTTTTGTACTTATCTTCCTCATTACTTAAAGGAATCAGTTTTTGTACTTAACTTTCCTCATTACCTAAAGGAAACAGGTTTTGCACTTATCTTCGTCATTACTTAGAGGAAAATAGTTTTTGTACTTGTAGTAGTAGTACTTAACCTTCCTCATTACCTAGAGGAAATCAGTTTTTTTACTAATCTTCATCATTACCTAGAGGAAAAAAAGCTTTGTTCTTATCTTCCGCATTACCTAGAGGAAACAGTTTTGTACTCATCTTCCTCATTACCTAGAGGAAAACAGTTTTTGTACTTATCTTCCTCATTAGCTAGAGGAAACAGTTTCTGTAATTAACTTTCCACATTACCTAGAGGAAACAATTTCTGTACTTAACTTTCCTCATTACCTAGAGGAAAACTTTTTTTACTTATCTTCCTCATTACCAACAGGAAACAGTTTTGTACTTAACTTTCCTCATTACTTAGAGGAAAACAGTTTTTGTACTTATCTTCCTCATTACCCAGAGGAAACAGTTTTTGTACTTATCTTCCTAATTACCTAGAGAAAATCAGGTTTGCACTTATCTTCCTCATTACCTAGAGGAAAACAGGTTTTGTACTTATCTTCGTCATTACCTAGAGGAAACAGTTTTTGTACTTGTAGTAGTACTTAACCTTCATCATTACCTAGAGGAAAACAGGTTTTGTGCTTATCTTCCTCATTACCTACAGGAAAACAGTTTTTGTACTTATCTTCCTCATTATCCAGAGGAAAACAGTTTTCGTACTTATCTTCCCCATTACCTAGAGGAAACAGTTTTTGTACACATCTTCCTCATTACCTCCAGGAAACATTTTTTTGACTTATCTTCCTCATTTCCTAGACAAAAACAGTTTTTATACTTATCTTCATCATTACCTAGAAGTAAACAGGTTTTGTACTTATCTTCCTCATTACCTAGAGGAAAACAGTTTTTGTACTTATCTTCCTCATTACCTAGAGGAAACAGTTTTTTTACTTATCTTCCTCATTACCTAGAGGAAACTTTTTTTGTACTTATCTTCCTCATTACCTAGAGGAAACCGTTTTTGTACTTATCTTCCTCATTACCTAGAGGAAACTTTTTTGTACTTATCTTCCTCATTACCTAGAGGAAACAGTTTTTGTACTTATCTTTCTCATTACCTAGAGGAAACAGTTTTTGTACTTATCTTCCTCATTACCTAGATGAAAACAGTTTTTGTACTTATCTACCTCATTACCAAGAGGAAAACCGTTTTTGTACTTATCTTCCTCATTACCTAGAGGCAAACAGTTTTTGTACTTATCTTCCTCATTGCCTAGAGGAAAACAGGTTTTGTACTTATCTTTCTCATTACCTAGAGGACACAGTTTTTGTACTTATCTTCCTCATTACCTAGAAGAAACAGTTTTTGTACTTATTTTTTTTTTACCTAGAGGAAACAGATTTTGTTCTTTTCTTCCTCATTATATAAAGGAAAACTGTTTTTGTACTTAACTTCTTCATTACCTAGAGGAAAACAGTTTTTGTACTTATCTTCCTCATTACCTAGAGGAAACAGTTTTTGTACTTATCTTCCTCATTACTTAGAGTAAACAGTTTTTGTACTTATTTGCCTCATTACCTAGAAAAAACAGTTTTTGTACTTATCTTCCTCATTACTTAGAGGAAACAGTTTTTGTACTTATCTGCCTCACTACCATGAGGAAACAGTTTTTGTACTTATCTTCCTCATTACCTAGATTAAAACAGTTTTTGTACTTATCTTCCTCATTACTTAGAGAAAACAGTTTTCGTACTTATCTTCCTCATTACCTAGAGAAAACAGTTTTTATACTTGTCTTCCTCATTTGCTTAGAGGAAAACAGTTATATACTTATCTTCCTCATTACCTACAGAAAACAGTTTTTATACATGTCTTCCTCATTACTTAGAGGAAAACAGTTTTTGTACTTATCTTCCTCATTACCTGGAGGCAAACAGTCTTTGTACTTATCTTCCTCATTTGCTTAGATGAAAACAGTTTTTGTACTTATTTTTCTCATTACCTAGAGGAAATATTTTTGTACTTATCTTCCTCATTACCTAGAGGAAACAGTTTTTGTACTTATCTTCCTCGTTACTTCGAGGAAAACAGTTTTTTGTATTTATCTTCCTCATTACCTAGAAGAAAACAGTTTTTGTACTTATCTTTCTCATTTGCTTAGAGGAAAACAGTTTTTATACTTATCTTCCTCATTACCTAGAGGAAAACAGTTTTTGTACTAATCTTCCTCATTACCTAGATGAAAGAGTTTCTGTACTTATCTTCCTCATTATCTAGAGGAAAGCAGTTTTTGTACTTATCTTCCTCATTACTTAGAGGAAACAGTTTTTGTACTTATCTTTCTCATTACCTAGAGGAAACAGTTTTTCTACTTATCTTCCTCATTACCTAGATTAAAACAGTTTTTGTACTTATCTTCCTCATTACTTAGAGAAAACAGTTTTTGTACTTATCTTCCTCATTACCTAGAGAAAACAGGTTTTATACTTGTCTTCCTCATTTGCTTAGAGGAAAACAGTTTTATACTTATCTTCCTCATTACTTGGAGTAAAACTTTTTTTTTTACTTATCTTCTTCATTACCTAGAGGAAACAGTTTTTGCACTTAACTTTCCTCATTACCTAGAGGAAAACAGTTTTTGTACTAATCTTCCTCATTACCTGGAGGCAAACAGCTTTTGTACTTACCTTCCTCATTTGCTTAGATGAAAACAGTTTTTGTACTTATCTTCCTCATTACTTAGAGGAAACAGTTTTTGTACTTATCTTCCTCAATACTTAGAGGAAACAGTTCTTGTACTTATCTTCCTCATTACCTAGAGGAAACAGTTTTTGTACTTATCTTCCTCATTACCTAGAGGAAAACAGTTTTTGTACTTATCTTCCTCATTACCTATAGGAAACAGTTTTTGTACTTATCTTCCTCATTAATTAGAGGAAACAGTTTTTGTACTTATCTTCCTCATTACCTAGATTAAAACAGTTTTTGTACTTATCTTCCTCCTTACCTAGAGAAAACAGTTTTTGTACTTATCTTCCTCATTACCTAGAGGAAACAGTTTTTGTACTTATCTTCCTCATTACCTAGATGAAAACAGTTGTGGTACTTATCTTCCTCATTACCTAGAGAAAGCAGTTTTTGTACTTATCTTCCTCATTACCTAGAGGAAACAGTTTTTATACTTATCTTCCTCATTTCCTTAGAGGAAAACAGTTTTGTACTTATCTTTCTCATTACCTAGAGAAAATAGTTTTTGTACGTATCTTCCTCATTGCCTACAGGAAACATTTTGTACTTATCTTCCTCATTACCTAGAGGAAAAAGTTTTTGTACTTATCTTCCTCATTACCTAGAGGAAACAGTTTTTCTACTTATCTTCCTCATTACCTAGAGGAAAACAGTTTTTGTACTTATCTTCCTCATTACCTAGAGGAAACAGTTTTTGTACTTATCTTCCTCATTACCTAGAGAAAATAGTTTTTGTACTTATCTTCCTCATTACCTAGAGGAAACATTTTTTGTACTTATCTTTCTCATTACATAGAGGAAAACAGTTTTTTGTTCTTATTTTCCTCATTACCTAGAGGAAAAACATTTTTTTTACTTTTCTTCCTCATTACCTAGAGGAAACAGTTTTTGCACTTAACTTTCCTCATTACCTAGAGGAAAACAGTTTTTGTACTTATCTTTCTCATTACCAAGAGGAAACAGTTTTTGTACTTCTCTTCCTCAGTTTTTGCACTTAACTTTCCTCATTACCTAGAGGAAAACAGTTTTTGTACTTATCTTCCTCATTACCGAGAGGAAACAGTTTTTGTACTTCTCTTCCTAATTACCTAGAGGAAATTAGGTTTTGCACTTATCTTCCGCATTACCTAGAGGAAAACAGATTTTATTACTCACCTTCCTCAATACCTAGAGGAAAACAGGTTTTGTAATTATCTTTCTCATTACCTAGATGAAAACAGTTTTTGTACTTGTAGTAGTACTTAACCTTTCTCATTACCTAGAGCAAAACAGGTTTTGTACTTATCTTCGTCATTACCTAGAAGAAACAGTATTTGTACTTGTAGTAGTAGTAGTTAACCTTCCTCATTACCTAGATGGAAACAGTTTTTGTACTTGTAGTAGTACTTAACCTTCCTCATTACCTAGAGCAAAACAGGTTTTGTATTTATCTTCCTCATTACCTAGAGGAAACAGATTTTGTACTCATCTTCCTACTTACCTAGAGGAAACAGTTTTTGTACTTATCTTCCTTATTACCTAGAGGAAAACAGTTTTTGTACTTATCTTCGTCATTACCTAGAGAAAACAGTTTTTGTACTTATCTTTCTCATTACCTAGTGAAAACAGTTTTTATACTTGTCTTCCTCATTTGCTTAGAGGAAAACAGTTTTGTATGTATCTTCCTCATTACCTAGAGAAAACAGTTTTTATACTTGTCTTCCTCATATGCTTAGAGGAAAACAGTTTTGTACTTATCTTCCTTATTCCCTAGAGGAAACAGCTTTTGTACTTATCTTCCTCATTTGCTTAGATGAAAACAGTTTTTGTACTTATCTTCCTCATTACCTAGAGGAAACTTTTTTTTGTACTTATCTTCCTCATCACCTAAAGGAAAGAGTTTTTGTACTTATCTTCCTCATTACCTAGAGGAAAACAGTTTTTGTATTTATCTTCCTCATTACCTAGAAGAAAACAGTTTTTGTACTTATCTTTCTCATTTATTTAGAGGAAAACAGTTTTTGTACTTATCTTCCTCATTACCTAGAGGAAACAGATTTTGTACTCATCTTCCTCCTTACCTAGAGGAAAAATTTTTTGTACTTATCTTCCTCATTACCTAGAAGAAACAGTGTTTGTACTTATCTTCCTTATTACCTAGAGGAAACAGTTTTTGTACTTATCTTCCTCATTACATAGAAGAAAACAGTTTTTTTTTTTTCGTTTCCTCATTCCTAAAGGAAACAGTTTTTACTTAACTTCCTCATTACCTAGTGGAAACAGTTTTTTTTTGTTCTTATCTTCATTACCTAGAGGAAACAGTTTTTGTACTTATCTTCCTCATTCCCTAGAGGAAACAGTTTTTGTACTTATCTTCCTCATTACCTAGAGGAAACAGTTTTTGTACTTATCTTCCTCATTACCTAGAGGAAACAGTTTTTGTACTTATCTTCCTCATTACCTAGAGGAAAACAGTTTTGTGCTTAACTTCCTCATTATTTAGAGGAAACAGTTTTTGTATTTATCTTCCTCATTACCTAGAGGAAACAGTTTTTGTACTTATCTTCCTCATTACCTAGAGGAAACAGTTTTTGTATTTATCTTCCTGATTACCTAGAGGAAACAGTTTTTGTACTTATCTTCCTCATTACCTAGAGGAAACAGTTTTTGTACTTATCTTCCTGATTACCTAGAGGAAACAGTTTTTGTACTTATCTTCCTGATTACCTAGAGGAAACAGTTTTTGTACTTATCTTCCTCATTACCTAGAGGAAACAGTTTTTGTACTTATCTTCCTCATTACCTAGAGGAAACAGTTTTTGTACTTATCTTCCTGATTACCTAGAGGAAACAGTTTTTGTACTTATCTTCCTCATTACCTAGAGGAAACAGTTTTTGTACTTATCTTCCTCATTACCTAGAGGAAACAGTTTTTGTACTTATCTTCCTCATTACCTAGAGGAAACAGTTTTTATACTTATCTTCCTCATTACCTAGAGGAAAACAGTTTTTCTATTTATCTTCCTCATTACCTAGAGGAAAACAGTTTTTGTACTAATCTTTCTCATTTGCTTTGAGGAAAACAGTTTTTGTACTTATCTTCCTCTTTACCTAGTGGATAATAGTTTTATACTTATCTTCCTCATTACCTAGAGGAAACAGGTTTTATACTTATCTTCATCATGACCTAGCGGAATCAGTTTTTGTACTTATCTTCCTCATTTGCTTAGAGGAAAACAGCTCTTCTACTTACTTTCCTCACTTGTCTAGAGGTAAATAGTTTCTGTTCAGACATGTCCATGGGACAGCTCCCGGTGTTCTCTCCTGTCTATCTGATGAATCTGGGCATCTTGGGACAATGTAGCAATTGCCTCATGTACACAGACTACCCTCTCCTCCTACCACCCAACACCTTGAGAAATGCATTTATCTAGCCAAACTGAAGGCAAAGTTCTCTCAACCCAAGAGTGAACTTGTCAGTCAGGAAGAGAAGGCAAACACCCATGCCACACCACACACACCACATAGTCCCAGTACATCTACACCACCAAGACCCACACATAAATTCACAAAATCATTCTTGGAGGCTCTCAATAAGAATTTACCCAAACAACAGAGACCTCCATAGCAGAAACGCAAGCAACCTCCAGCCCACACCACAACCCAAAAGGCACATAACACACAGACTTGTGCCACTCAACCAGTGCCCACAAGGCAAAACTACTTACCAAGCACATTGGCCATAGGTGACTCTATAGTCAGGCACACTGATGTTCCACTCACCAGAATAGACAAGGAGAAGGTTACTGTTAGCTGCCTGTTGGGTGCCAAGATCTTCCACATAACCCATGCACTCAGGTCACTCCACAACAAGTACAAATATGACTCAGTCATTGTCCATATTGGTGTGAATGACCTGAGATGTCCCTCCCTGGATTACATGAAAAGAGATATGGAGGAGCTCTCTGATCTTGTAATCCAGACAGGTATGACCCTAGCCCTGAGCAACATCCTCCCTTCACACAGAATGATATCACAATACAAAGACAAAATGATCGAGTTCAACAATTGGTTAAACTGCTGGTGTCATTCAAAGGGGATCCAGTATTTGCCTGCCTGGGATGACATGGTTGACAGGCCACAATGCTTTGCCAGAGATGGCCTGCACCTGTCGCCACTGGGATTCTGGATACTGGCTAATGCTCTTGCCATCCTTATAGTGCCTTTTTTAGGCAAAGCTCAAAAAACAAAACCACCAATGTAACTGATACAGGCAAGCAAAAAAGTGAGGGTAATGCTACTCAATGCTCAAAGTCTAAACCTCAAAATGCACTCACCTGAGGCACTCCTTAAAATGGAGAATATCGATATCTGTGCAGTGACTGAAACCTGGTTCAAGGCTCCAGAGAGCACCCCTGCATTACCAGGATATAACTCATACCATACCTTTCGGCCATCAAACCAGGACTGGAACACCAAGGGTGAAGGTGTGTCCATATTCATTAAGGACAACCACACCTCCAGGCTAGTTGCACAACATAATTCATCCAAAATTATACAAGTGCAACTAACTCTGTGCAAAACTACAATCCATATTGTAGCTTGCTACAGATCCCCCATCATGCCCCAGGATTCCCACTCTTTTCCTGATATAATAGAGAATATCATGGTCCAACCAAACACCCTAATTTTGGGAGATTTTAACTACCCCACCATTAACTGGGAAAACTACTGTTGTACTAACTCCTTTCCTCAATACTTCCTAGAATTTGTAAACTTGTCCACATCCCTGCCAGGGGCAAAAATATCCTAGACCTAATACTTACCAACATGAGTGACAGGTGCACCACACCTGAAGTCAGCTCCTCGTTGGTCAGATCTGACCATAATTTAATCACCCTAGATATCCACATCCCTCCCACACCCCCAAGTAAGGAAACCACTGTAAAAACTTCTCCAAAGCCAACTTCGTGCTACTTAAGGCAGAAGTGGCCAGCTTCACAATACCCATGCAGATGGACAATGAGTTACCACTGCCAAATCTTATACAAACGCACTCTATAAGCACCGACATGGGTGCATGGATCGTGCCATCCCTAATAGAACCAAGATGCAGTCTTCTAAAAAAAGGAAACTAATTTGGTGGTCCTCTGCTATCAACAAACTCTACAACAGAAGGAAGAAACTGTTGCAAAAGAGAATAGAATCCCATGAGTGGAGGAACTCCCTGGTCAGCCTCAGCAAGAAGCTGAGATCTCTCATAAAATCCTCCAAAACGAACTATGAAAATAAGATTGCCACTGATTCTAAGGACAACCACAAAGCATTTTACAGCTATGTCAAGAATCTCAATGGCAACACCCAGATTTGCGCTGTATTACAGCACAATGGCACAAAATTCACGGAACCAACTGATATCACCAACATTCTGGATGATAGGTTCAGTGCCAACTTTAGCCCCCCCTCACCTCCTAAAGGGCCCATATCCATACCAGAAGAATGCAGTGTCCCTGCAATCACAACTGAACACTTGAAAACTGCACTATCGAAAAATATTCCTGGCTGCGTTCTACATGAGCTTCAGAATGAACTAGCCCCCCCCCCCACCTAAGCACCATGTTCAGTCATAGCCTCCTGACAGGCTTTGTACCCACTGAATGGTGCATGGCAACAATTGTACCACTCCACAAAGGGGTAGCCACCACAGACCCCAGGAACTATCGCCCTATTAGTTTGACGAGCCTGGTCTGCAAGGCCATGGAGCGTATTGGCATGGAACTCATTAACAAGGATATTGGTAACCTCCAAACTCTGGGCTCCACCCAGTTTGGATTTGTGAAGGGCAGATCATGTCTCCTGAACCTGGTCGACTTCTTTGAAACAGTCACCAAAGCCGTGGACGAGGGTAAGGCAGTCCACACAGCCTATCTCGACCTCAACAAGGCTTTCAACACCATCCCCCATTCTAGTATCATAAATAAAATCACCAAGCTGGGTATAAATCCGTACATCACAAGATGGGTCACCAACTGACTCACAGACAGAGCCCACACTGTAAAAATTGTGGACTCCAAATATGACTCCAAACCTGTGACAAGTGGAGTACCACAGGGTTCAGTCTTGGGTCCCCTCCTATTTGGGATCTACTTCTCTGAAGTACAGGCAAACACAGAGGGCCTCTGGCTGACAAAGTTCACAGATGACTGCAAATTGGGTGCCTTAGTCGAGTCCCCAAATGAAGTGGACATCCTGCAAAAGGGCTTCACCGAGACTGATGCCTGGTGTCAGAGCCATGGCCTCAAGCTCAGTGCCATAAAATGCATTGTCATCCCCTTTGGTAAAAACCCTGTACCCATGAACTACCACATACATGACAGCCCACTTAACACTGAAGGCATGATAAGAGACCTTGGGACACAGGTCGACAGTAGTCTCTCCTTTGACAATCACATCACCACAGTAGTCAGGAAATCCTTCTATGTAGCATACCTCATCATGAAAGGGTTCTCATCCAGGAAAAAAGAAGTAATTGTCCCCCTCTACTTGGCTCTCATCAGACCCATTATAGAGTACAACACCCCATTTGGAATGTACCTTACAAGGCGTCTACAGCAGCTAGAAAGGTCACAAAAATATCTCACAAAGAGGATTATGGAACTCAAACAGTTACACTATGCTGACCGTCTCAAAAAACTCCGGCTTTACTCCGTAGCATATCACCTACTCTGAGGTGATCTTTTTCTAACTAACATACAAAGCTATGTCAAACCCTGAGCTGCTGGACATGCTACACCTAAAGAAATCTGAGTCCCTCAGAACCACACACTCTAGGAACCTAAATCTCATCACCGCAATTAACAGAACATGCTGGAGGGATAGATTCCTGTCCCAGAGACTTCCCATACTCTGGAACAAACTACCTATCTATGTCAAACAGAGTTCATCACTAGCACTCTTCAAGAAAAATCTTGATGAGTGGATTGTCAATAGAAAATTCACCCCAGGCATCACATCGGTGACCCTGCTAGACAGGGGCACAGATAAATAGCATCCAGGGGTGGTGAAAGCCAGGGTACCTTGTTGGCTAGGCTTACATAGGCCCTAGGGCCAATAGCCTAGTACCTACCTATGAACCTATGAACCTAATAGCAATTTGCGGTTTCAGGACATCAAATGCTGTTTGGTGTTGCTCTAACCAAAACCATGATACATCGTTACGTGTCAACTCTCTAAGCGGTGCTGAAAGTTGGTTGAAATCTGGAATGAACTTGCCTACATAGTTAACCATGCCAAGAAAATATAGTGGGGCTTGAACATTGTCTGGAGCTGGCATCTCGAGAATGGCTTTTTGTTTAGAAGGGTCTGGTCATAGGCCTGAGCTGGTAAATAAATGACCAACATATGTAACCTCATGTAGCCTGAATTTTCATTCCTGTGGATTGAGCTTAAGATTCACTTGGTGTGCCCTTTCTAGAACTCATGCTCAGCTTCACAATGACCTCGTACTAGTATGTCATCTATTATAATATCACAAGGATACCCAGAAAAAAGTTGCGCTATTGCACGTTGAAAAACTTCACTTGCAGAATTTATCCCAAATGGCATTCTCAAAAATCTGTACCTGCCAGATGGAGTACTGAATGTAGTGAGGAATGATGATTTATTGTCAAGTTGAATTTGCCAAAATGAACTCTTTGCATCTAAGATGGAAAAAACAATGGCATTCGGTATCAAGGCTGCAACTTCGAATGTGCGCATTGGATGATGAGGTCTTTTTAGTGTTTTGTTCAAGTCTAGTGG
The DNA here is from genome assembly GCF_019279795.1 of Protopterus annectens. Taxonomy (NCBI): domain Eukaryota; kingdom Metazoa; phylum Chordata; order Ceratodontiformes; family Protopteridae; genus Protopterus; species Protopterus annectens. The sequence goes on from NC_056746.1 coordinate 1,364,864,039, forward strand.
GTCAATACATATTCTGATGCCATCTGAGCTTTTCTTATGAGATACTACCATGGAAGATACCAACTCAATTGGTTCTGCAACTGGATAAAGCACACCTTGTCATACCATTTTATCTAATTTGGCTTTGACTCTGTCCTGCATGGCTATTGGTACTTTACATGCTGGCCTGATAACTGGACTGACATCTGGATCTAACTTCATGGAGTATACAAATGGAAGCTGCCCTAGTTTGTCTTCGAAAAGATCAGCATAGGTAGAAAAAATGTACTGTGTGAAATTAGAGTAGTGGTCTTTTAAGCTAACATGGTGGACTTTCTTATTAAATGAAAGCACTCCCATTTTCAAACTGTCTCTGAGCCCTAATAATGACTGGATGGGGTCTATATTACATAACCAAAAAGTCAGGTCAGCGAACGGCACTTACATCAAAAATGCCATTCATCAAACTGTTCATAGTGAGATTGTGGTACAGTAAAGATTGGAAAATTTGCCCTTTCCTCACTGTAGTGTGGTCTTGGAGTTGGTATATATAATTAGCGGGGGGGGGGGTGTGGACCCCCCCAAAAAAGTGAATTTTATGAACAGCATTTTCGATGCAAGTGCCGTTCGCTGACCTGACTTTTTGTTGATGTAATATAGACCTGACTGGTCATGCCTCTTGACCACATAAAATAAGTTGTGGCTTCTTCCAGCAGAGTAACATGAAAGCACTACCGAGCCTTCAGTTTGAATTTCTTCACCTCCATAGCCAACATGCTTTGAACACCTTGCCAAATCAAGCCTTTCACCATGACACACACTAGCAAATGTTTTTGCTGACATAACATTGCACTTGAAACCTGTGCCATTTATCTGAATAGTACAAAATACCTTATTCTTTGCCCTTAAATCTACTGCATTGATGGTTTCATGAAGCACTGACACACCATCAACATAAAGAGTAGGACTGCAGCTCTCTAATTTATCAACTCATTTCTTAAAATGTTCCCTCTTCTTAAAAGAATCTGGGCCTTTTGATTTACAAAACCTTTTGAAATGATTCGATTTATTGCATTTGTGGCATTGCTGACCAAAAGCTAAACATTTTTCTCTTTTAGATTCATGATTTTCACCACAATTACAACAGTTCACAATGAAACTGGGTAAGCACGCACCCTCACCCTTATGCCTGTTTGCTGACTCACTCTTATGCTTCACTGAGTCTTTGCAAACTCTGGAATTTACTGGAAAGCATTACCATAAGACGAAAGCACTTATCTCTTATCTATTTTAAAGAGATCAGTTTGAATAAAGCCAGTTTCATACTCTGCCTTTGTGCATTTGTTTGGTTTGTTTACCTATCTAGCTGCCTATATGTCTATCTATATATCTGCTATCAATCTATCAATCTGTCTGTCTATCTGTCCAACTACCCTTCTCTCTGCCTATCTACCTACATGCCTGCCTATCTGTCTATCTATCTGTCTATCTATCTATCTATCAATCTATCTATCTATCTATCTATCTATCTATCTATCTATCTATCTATCTATCTATCTATCTATCTATCTCTATGTCTATTTATCTATGTGTCTATCTACTTATCTGTCTATCTGTTCATCTGCCTTTCTGTCTGACTATATATTTATCTATGAATCTACTTGTCTATCTGTCTGTCTGTTTGTCCATCTCTCTCTATTTATCTGTCTATGTAACTAAATATCTCTCTAGGTATGTCTATCTATCTACCAATTTTTCTGTTTATCGGGTTATCTATCTATCTATCTATCTATCTATCTATCTATCTATCTATCTATCTATCTATCTATCTATCTATCTACTTGTCTGTCTGTCCATCCATCTGTCTGCCTATCTGTCTCTGTCTCTGTCTATCTATCTGTCCATCTGACTATCAGTCTATCTGTATGTCTCACTGTCTGTCTGGCTATTTGTCTTTCATCCTGTCTGTTTGTCTATCTGTATTTATACTTAACTGTCTGTCAGTCTATCTGTCTGTCTATTTATATAGGTTCATAGGTTCATAGGTTGGTACTAGGCTATCGACCCGAGGGCCTATACAAGCCTAGCCATAACAATTCCCTGGCTATTTCTTCCCACAGTATTTACTTCCCTGGACCTCTGTCTAGCAGGGCGACTGACGTGATGCCTGGAGTGAATTTCCTATCTCCATCTAATCATCAAGGTTCCTTTTGAAGAGGGCCAAAGAGGCACTCTGCTTGACATGTATGGGCAGTCTATTCCAGAGTCTGGGGAATCTCTGGGTCAGAAACCTATCCCTTCAGCATGTTTTGTTCATTGTGATGACAAGGTTTAGATCCCTGGAGTATGTGTCCCTGCGGGATTGGGATTTCTTTAAGTGTAGCATGTCCAACAGGTCTGGGTTTGACATGGCCTTGTATGTTAAGCAGAAATCGCATCTGAGTAGACGATATGCGACAGAGTATAGGTGGAGTTTTTTAGATGGTCAGCATAGAGCATATGCTTTAGGCCTGTGATTCTTTTAGTGAGGTATTTCTGTGGCCTTTCCAGTCATTGCAGATGTCTTGAGAGGTACATACCAAACTAGGCGTTGTATTCTATAATGGGTCTAATGAGGGATGAGTACAGTGGGACAATGACCTCCTTTTTTCTGGTTGAAAAGCCCTTACTGATGAGGTGTGCCACATAGAAGGATTTCCTGACTGTTGTGGCGATGTGATTATCGAAGGTGAGACCACTGTCCACATGTGTCCCTAAGTCTCTTATTACACTTTTGGTGTTTAATATACTGCCACCTATGTGGTAATTCATGGGTACATGTTTTTTACCAGAGGGGATTGCTATACATTTCTTGGCATTGAGCTTGAGCCCATGGCTCTGGCACCGAGCATCTGTTTCTGTAAGGCCCTTTTGTAGAATATACACATCATTTGGGGATTCAATAATGGCTCCCAGTTTGCAGTCATCTGTGAACTTTGTTAGCCAGAGTCCCTTAGTGTTGGTCTGTACTTCAGAGAAGTAGATGCCAAACAAGAGCGGTCCCAGGACTGAGCCCAGAGGTACTCCACTTGTCACTTGTCTAGAGCTGGATTTGGAGTTGGCTACTTTTACAGTGTGGGTTCTGTCAGTAAGCCAGCTGGCAATCCATCGAGTGATGTAGGGATTAATGCCCAGCTTAGTTAGTTTATCTATGATTCCAGAGTGGGGGATGGTGTCAAAGGCCTTGGCAAGGTCCCGATAGGCTGTGTTGACCACCTTACCCTTGTCCATGGCTCTGGAGACTGACTCAAAGAAGTCAATCAGGTTCAGGAGACAAGATCAGCCCTTCATGAACCCAAACTGCGTGGGGTCCAGTGTTTGAATGTTGCCAATGTCTTTGTTTATAAGTTCCATGATAATACGTTCCATGGCCTTGCAGATCAGGCTTGTCAGACTGTTGTATATCTGTCTCTCTATTTATGTGTCTATCTATACTGTCTATATCTATCTACCTACCTATCTGTCTATCTGCCTGTACTTCTATCTGTATGTCATTCTATATATATGTCTACCTGTCTACATCTATCTATCTATCTATCTATCTATCTATCTATCTATCTATCTATCTATCTATCTATCTATCTATATTTTTGACGATTTGTCTGTCTCTTTTTCTATCATAGGATCATAGGAAATTACTAGACTATTGACCTGGAGGTCAGTTTAAGCCTAGCAATTTCAACCCAATGTAATACTGTAGAGGTACTAGTCAATACCCAAGATTGCATTTAGTGATGAGTACCCATATCCAGGAGGGTTGTGGGCACTATACCTGGTAAGAATTTATGGTTCCCGATCCACTCATCCAGATTCCTCCTGAACAGTGTCATAGAGGTGCTCTGTTTCACATGAATTGGTAGCCTGTTCCAAAGACGTGGCAGTCACTGGGAGATAAATCTGCCCCTCAAGCACATCCTATTTAAGACACAGGCCATATTTAAGTCCCTGGAACAGGTAGCCCTAGACCCATTTGATTTACGGATATGCAGAAAGTTCATTAGGTTTGGGTCTTGGGTTGCTCTGTAGGCCATGCATAAGCCTTTCCTAAGAAGTCTATATGATATGGAGTATAGTGACAGGGATTTTAGTCGGTCCGTGTAAGGCACATGTTGGAGGTCCTTGATCTTCTTTGTTAGAAACCTCTGAGGACTCTCTAATTGCTGTAGATGCGTAGTACGGTACATACCAAATGGGGCATTATACTCAATTATGGGCCGGATAAGTGGTAAATATAGTGGTGTTATGACTTCTTTAGCTCTTGAGGCAATGCCTTTACTAATCAAGTGAGCTACATGGAAATCTTCCCTTACAATAGTAGACACATGGTGATCGAAGTTAAGGCTGCGCTCAACCTGTGATCCCAGGTCCCTTACCACTTCATGGGTACTTAGGGTGTTGTCCTGTGATCCCAGGTCCCTTACCACTTCATGGGTACTTAGGGTGTTGTCCTGTGATCCCAGGTCCCTTACCACTTCATGGGTACTTAGGGTGTTGTCCTGTGATCCCAGGTCCCTTACCACTTCATGGGTACTTAGGGTGTTGTTCTGTGATCCCAGGTCCCTTACCACTTCATGGGTACTTAGGGTGTTGTCCTGTGATCCCAGGTCCCTTACCACTTCATGGGTACTTAGGGTGTTGTCCTGTGATCCCAGGTCCCTTACCACTTCATGGGTACTTAGGGTATTGTACTGTGATCCCAGGTCCTTTACCACTTCATGGGTACTTAGGGTGTTGTCCTGTGTTCCCAGGTCCCTTACCACTTCATGGGTACTTAGGGTGTTGTCCTGTGATCTCAGGTCCCTTACCACTTCATGGGTACTTAGGGTGTTGTCCTGTGATCCCAGGTCCCTTACCACTTCATGAGTACTTAGGGTGTTGTCCTGTGATCCCAGGTCCCTTACCACTTCATGGGTACTTAGGGTGTTGTCGTTGATTTGATAGTGTGAGGGGACATTATTTGTGCTGAAGAGAATAATGATGCATTTTTTTGCATTCAAGTTTGAGACCATGACTAATACACCAGTCGTTGGTCTGTGTGACTAATACACCAGTTGTTGGTCTGTGTGACTAATACACCAGTTGTTGGTCTGTGTGACTAATACACCAGTTGTTGGTCTGTGTGAGACCATCCTGGAGTAGGCTGAAATCATTTGGGGATTCAATGATTGCACCTAGTTTGCAGTCATCTGCAAACTTGGTCAGCCACAACCCTTTAGTTTTGACCCAAACTTCTGAGAAGTATATATCAAACAGAAGGGGGCCCAGCACTGACACCTGTGGCACCCCACTGGTAACTGGTCTGCTGGTTGATGTGTAGTCACCCACTTTGATAGTGTTGTAAGTTAGCAGGGGATAAAGGAATGAAACTTTCACCAGACCTATCCACTAGCAGGTTTGCTATCTCTGTAGGGTCAGTGTGTGTGATACTGTTGGCCACCAGTTCTGCACATGCGTGTGCCCTACCCTTTAGGTTGCATACATAGCTGTAAAAGGCCTTATGATTATCCTTGGTAGTACTTGCTAGGTTTTTCTCAAAGGAGCTCATGGACGATTTGACAAGTTGCCTTATTTGCCTGTTAAGGGTGAGGAGGATGCTTTTCCATTGTTGGGTCCTTGTCTTTGTTTTCTTGGACAGAAACATTTTGAGTTTATTGTAGAGTTTGTTGATGCTGGAAGTCCACCATGACAGCCTGATTTTACTTGGGGCCCTGGCTTTGTTTCTGTCTGGTACAGCCAAGTTTGTACACTTATGCAAGTGATTTTATAGGGTTTTAGTATAAGCTTTGGTGTAGTTACCACTTCCAGCTTGGGGTGGGGCTTGGAATGCATTTATACCTTCACCTAGAAGGGTATAGTTTGTCTTGGTGAAGTTTTTTAGTCTGATTTCACCCTTTGTGAGTTCTGGTGTTAGTGTCAGTTCAAAGGTGACTGATTTGTGGTCAGTTTTAACTAATGAGGGTCCAACAGTTGCAGCAGTGCACCTGTCTGACACGTTGGTGAGGACCAGATCTAGAATGTTTGCTCCTCTTGTCGGGTTATGGACAATTTGCTCCAGGGCATCTGAATTCAAAAAGCGAAGGATCTTTTGTGCTAGCGAGTTTGGGCTAGAACAGGTTTCCCAGTTTATGGTGGTATAATTGAAATCCCCCATAACCAGTGTCTTTGGTAAAATTTGGATTGTCTTCATTTTGGATAAGTAGGCTTCATGAGTGTCGTGACCAATGAAGGGGGATCTATAACTGGATAAGATGTGAGTGGGGGTATTAACCACTGTAACCTGGACCTGGAGTAACTCCATGGAATTGTCCAGTCTAACTAGACATGAGGTGAATTTATCTCTAATATAGATTGAAACACCGTCTCCCTTCATTTTCCCACGTTCCTTTGTGGTCTAAAGGTGTGGAGGGCATTGTAGCCTTGCAGGGCTGGGGTACTACCTGAGGCCTTAAACCAAGTTTGTGTGACTGCACAGACATCGACATCTTCTAGTGATACAAGTGCTTCCAGGGAGTGAAGCTTTTGGTTTAAGCTCCTAGCAGTTAGCAGCAGGACCTTTATTTTGTTCTAATTGGTTAAGTTCACATTGGTAATGTTGCTCTCAAGACATTGCCTAAAAAAGGCACTATGGGTAAGCAAGAGCCTTTGCCACCAGCCGAAAGCCTAGGGATGCCAGGTGCAAATGGTCTTAGGCAAAAGAGCAATCTATCTATCTATCTATCTATCTATCTATCTATCTATCTATCTATCTATCTATCTATCTATCTATCTATCTATCTATCTATCTATCTATCTATCCATCTATCTATCTATGTCTCTCTATCTCTATGTTTATTTTTTGTCTATGTACCTGCCTGCCTGTCTATCTATTGCTGTTTCTGTCTATCTATCTGTCTATCTATCTATCTATCTATCTATCTATCTATCTATCTATCTATCTATCTATCTATCTATCTATCTATCTATCTATCTATCTATCTATCTATCTATCTATCTGTCTATTATCTATCTGTCAGTATGTTTGACTATCTATTTGTCTAGCAGTCTATCTATCTGAATGTCTATCTGTTTGCCTTTCTGGCTCTTTGTCTATTTCTCTATCTATCTTTCGGCTTGTCTGTTTATCTATCTGTATCTACCCTTCTGTCTGTCTATTTGACTGTCTATCTGCCTGTCTGTTTGTCTGTCTTTATGTCTATTTGTCTGTCTGTTGGTCTGTCTATCTGTCTCTCTTTCTATCTATTTACAGTATATGTATGTCTACCTATCTATCACTCTATGTGTTTACCTGTCTATATCTGTCTACCTGTCTGTCTATATTTGTCTATCTACCTGTGTGTCTGTCTGTGTCCATCTGCCTGTCTAGCTATCCTTCTATGCATCCATTTGTCTGACTATCTGTTTATCTGTCTTTTTGTCTATCTACCTGTCTGTCTGTCTATGCATCATTCTTTCTGTCTATCGGGCGGCACAGTGGTGCTGTGCTTAGTGTCGTTGCCTCACAGCAAGATGTTCCCTGGTTTGATTCTCAGCTGGTGTACATTCTTTGTGGAGTTTGCATATCCTCCCTGCATTCGTGTGGTTTTCCTCCAGTTGCTCTGGAGCTCCAGTTTCCTCCCACATTCCAAAGACATGCATCTGGAGCATTTCTCCCCAGGCCTCCACTGAAAATAGGCTCTGTCCTAATCAGACTTTCCTGGTCGATAAATGTTAAATAAATACATAAATAAAACAATAAAGCTCTGAGCAGGGCAAGCTTAGAAAATTGTGAAAAAACCCACAGATGGCTCAGCACACTTCAGTTCACTTTATTCCACAGAAACACAGCACATTAACGCGCCACCATACGTTTTCGTTTTAAAAATCACTTCCTCAGATGTGGGCTGTTCAAACTACTAGTACTTTTATACCATTCACTTAATTACATTGATTAGGTTAATGAATTAATTGAAAGGTTAATTTAGTTTAAAACCAAAGACTTTTCTTGTTGTATCTCTCTGTGTTGCCACAATTAAAACACATTTAATGTTACAATGTTTGATGAATAAATATGTAGAAATAAAACCAGGCTTGTGAGTCCAATAACAATCATTCAACTGGTATAATGCCAGGACAAGGTTCAGGGGCTGTTCAGGGAAATGCACCTAAACGGACAGACCTAAAGGAATGGTTACAGGTCAGTTTTTCAATGAATGTTCATAAAAAAGTAGTTAAACCTGCACCAGTTACTGACTCTTACAAAACCAAACTTTATAGACTGCAAAAATTGTTGTACAAATGCAAAAGTTTGGATATTGAAAATAGTTATTTAAATGAATGTATAAGTGAAGGAATATTCCCAAAGGGGCTAAGGGTATTTAAATACCCTAACAATGTGATTGAGGGAAGTATATTTCACAAAGACCTTTTAGAAGTTTTTAACAGATGTGGGCTAGATACATTAAGATGTATGATTGAAGAAAATGTTAGGATTAAAGTTGAACTGTTTAAAGAGATTGATATTTTAAATGAATGCATTAAAAATGACTTGATTTTTACAATTCCTGAAGAAAGAATGAAATATGACAATATTTTTATTGACACAAGTAATGATTCTGATAACTTAGTTAAGAGAAAAATAAAAAGCTAGAAAGGGACCTTAATGAGTATAAAAATAAGGTAAGTTACCCGAATCCAAAGAAGAAGGGAAGGACATGCAGTAACAACAATGTGGAAGGAACAACAGATGATGATAACCAGGATAATGCAGTAGTTAGTGAGCAGGTTACAGACTTAGATGATGTCTCAGAATACCCCCCCTTACATAGGTCCGACAGACTAAGGAATAGGGAGGGTTATGAACAACAATATAGGTTCACAAATTTTCGGGGGGGGAGCAAGAAAGGGGAGGGGGAGGTACTAAGACAACTCAGTACCAACCTCCCTGACTTGGAAAACAATTCCATTCTGCAAGACGAAATGAACCCCTATAGATATACTTTAGAAGATTTTAGTATATACAATTTCAGTCATATTTCCTTAACCAAAGAACATTTTAGTCTCTTTTCAAAAGGAACCAAGTTCATTCCTAGTAGAAGGGGAGATTTAACCAAAACAATTATGGATGTTAAAACCTTTACTAAGAAAATTAACTTCCAGGTTATATTTGATAAGAATAAAAATTATGAACCAGGAGATCTGGTAAAAAGAAATGCATACAATCCCCCACTGCACCCCCAGATCAAAAATCTAGAGAATATACTTGAGAATGAAATAAGAAAGAAGTATGGGAAAGTACACTATACAAGGAACTTAAGCCAGGCTGAAAGCAGCGTCCTTGATGAATTAAGAGGGGATTCAGGCTTAAGAATTATGAAACCGGACAAAGGTGGGGGAATAGTATTGATGAACAGCTTGGACTATGAGGGGAAAATTAATGAAATCTTAGGAGACCCTAACAAATACTCCACAGTTTCAAAAAATGAAATAAATATTAGTTACAGAAGGATAAATATGGCCTTAGAAAGTTTATTTTTAGATGGATTGTTAGATAGGAAGACATATGAATATTTAAAAGTGGACAAACCTAAAATTCCTACTATTTTTGGAATCCCCAAAATACATAAGAATGGAATGTATCCCCCTTTGAGGCCAATAGTTTCGTCTGAGGGTTCCAAAACTTTATCGCTAGCCATATTCATGGATGTTAAGCTTAAGAAACTGTGGCTTAAGAGAACCAACATTTTGAGAGATCCTTGGAATCTTCTAAGGACATTGAATCATGATCTATACAATGATAATTTATGTTTCCTAACAACTGATGTAGATTTGTTCTCATGCATTCCCCACAGTGATGGACAAAGATACCTGGAAGAACTAATTTTTGAGGATGAGACTTTAACCCATGATGAGTGTACTGTGGTGATGGAGCTTATAGATTTGGTTCTAAAGTTCAACTTCATTTACTTCAAAGGTGATTTTTTTCACCAGAAGAAAGGAGTAGCGATGGATGCCGCTTGTGCACCCACCTATGCCAATTTGGTCTTAGCCAAATGGGAAAAGAAGATGGTAACCAAATTAATACAGAGTAACAACTGGTCACTTTATAGAAGATTCCTGGACGACATATGTATCCTATGGAAGGGCCAAAAGAAGAGAAAGAAAAAAATATTGAATATATTAACAACAGTACTAATTTTCTTGAATTTTTTTACAGAATAAATTATGAGAAGTTGGAGTACTTGGATATAGAAATATACAAGGAAAACTCACGTTTTAATTCTAGGGTGTATAGAAAGAGTACCTATTCTAACTCTTATTTGCACTTTGAAAGTGCTCACCCTTTGTACTCCAAGAAAAATATAGTTAAAGGACAATATATTAGGGCCTGCAGGATTATGTCCAGAGACGAAGACTTTGAAATGGAAAAATGGTTACTAAGGAAAATGTTTAGGACGAGGAAATACCCAGATGATATGATAGACAAAACTGAGACAGAAGTGACAGAAAGGAGACCAAATGACTTTAAGTAAGGAAAATGTTTAGGACGAGGAAATACCCAGATGATATGATAGACAAAACTGAGACAGAAGTGACAGAAAGGAGACCAAAGGACTTTAAGTAAGGAAAATGTTTAGGACGAGGAAATACCCAGATGATATGATAGACAAAACTGAGACAGAAGTGACAGAAAGGAGACCAAAGGACTTTAAGTAAGGAAAATGTTTAGGACGAGGAAATACCCAGATGATATGATAGACAAAACTGAGACAGAAAGAAAGGAGACCAAAGGACTTTAAGTAAGGAAAATGTTTAGGACGAGGAAATACCCAGATGATATGATAGACAAAACTGAGACAGAAGTGACAGAAAGGAGACCAAAGGACTTTAAGCCAATATTAGGATTACCAGTATTTGATACGGTAGGCCCAGTAAAAAAGGCAAACGACAAGTTCGGCAGTGCACTCATCTTGGAGTATAATGCTTGTGCAAAAATGGTAAGACAAACTATAGATAAGGAATGGAATATGTTTTTAGCATTTACTGACTTAGAGAAACTAAAGAATGAAAAGCTAAGAGTAGTTTATAAGAATTCAAGTAATTTAAAACTTTTATTGGAAAATGGTACAAACCAAGAAGTTCAGAAACGGAGAAAAAGGAAGGGAAGGTTTAAATGTGGACATTGTCAACAGTGTGCATACATTAGCAATGCAGAAAGTGTGTATTTGGAAAGCAGGGGAATCACCCTGGAAGGCAAGGATTTTAATAATTGTGACTCCTCTGGGCTTGTATATTTAGCGAAATGTCAAACCTGTGAAGCATTCTATATAAGGAAGACAGAGCGCAAGCTCAGGAGAAGGGTATATGAACATATATATGACCTAGAAACAAACAGACTAATGCATTGTACAAACACAAACAAAGCTGTGAGCTTGCATACTATACATTTTTTGTGATAGAAAGGGTGCAAAAGAGTGGCAGAGGGGGTTTATGGGAGGAATGTTTGGAGTACAGAGAATTACGGTGGCAGATAAGTTTGGAGGCCAATAAGCCACCGGGTCTCAATGATCATATCTCCATAGCCCCATTATTAAAATTGAGAGCAGCAAAACTGTGATATGCATTTGTACTTTATGTGAATTTTATCACGTTTTTACCCATGTTTTCCAATAGTTACAGTAGATCTTTAAGCTTTTTTGTATTTGTATTTTTTTTAAACGTTGGGTTTGTAATATGTTATGAGCACAAGTGTTACACTCATTTATCAAAAGTATTGAACTTATTTTTCCCTTATATTTTCCTGTTTTTAACATTCTTTTAACTGAGTGAGGCTACAATTTGCCTTTGGCTTACAATGCACTTTTTATAATACCTGTAATTTCATGATTCATCCACTACATGAAGGACAAGTTCATTTAAAGCAAATATTCAAGTTGGTAATTGTAACCACTGAGTCCTACTAAATGTGTTTCTAATAGTATTTTAACTTTATAATTTATTCTTTGTAGTCAAGTGTTTTAAGGATTTTTATTTAAAACATATTTTTATTTCTACATATTTATTCATCAAACATTGTAACATTAAATGTGTTGGCAACACAGAGAGATACAACAAGAAAAGTTTTTGGTTTTAAACTAAATTAACCTTTCAATTAATTCATTAACCTAATCAATGTAATTAAGTGAATGGTATAAAAGCACTAGTAGTTTGAACAGCCCACATCTGAGGAAGTGATTTTTAAAACAAAAACGTATGGTGGAGCATTAATGTGCTGTGTTTCTGTGGAATAAAGTGAACTGAAGTCTGCTGAGCTATCTGTGGGTTTTTTCACAATTTTCTAAGTTTGCCCTGCTCGGGGCTTTATTGTTTTGCCTGAAAAGCTGCTTCATTTTGTGGATTACAAGTTTTATTTATAAGCTGCTGTGAATTTTGTTTTGTAAATACATAAATAACTACATCTGTCTGCCTATCTCCCTGTTTAAGTACCTATCTGTTGATCTATGTGTGTAATATCTATCTATGTCTCTCTATCAATTTGCCTGTTTATCTATCTGTTCATCTAGCTATTTGTCTGTTTGTCTATCTATCTTTTGCTTTGTGTATGTGTCTATCTGTTTTTTACCTGTCTGTCTGTCTATGTCTATCTATATGTATATATGTCTATTTATCTATCTATACTATCAATATCTATCTATCTATCTATCTATCTATCTATCTATCTATCTATCTATCTATCTATCTATCTATATATCTGTCTGTCTATCTATCTATATATCTATCTACCTTACTGTCTGTTTGTCTATCTGCCTATCAGTCTGTCTATCTATCTGTATTTCTATCTGTCTATCTATATATCTATCTGTCTGTTTATCCATCTGTATGTCTATATATATATATATATATATATATATATATATATATATATATATATATATATATATATATATATATATATATATCTACCTCTCTATCTGTTTTTTTTTCTATCTGGTTATCTAACCTGTCTTTTTGACTGTCTATTCTATCTACATATCTATCTCTCTGTCTATCTATCTATATGTCTATCTGTCTATCTGCTTGTCTGTCTATTTGTCTGTCTACCTGATACCTGCATGTCTATCTATTGGTATATCTGTCTATCTATCTGTCTATGTATCTGTCAGTATGTCTATCTCTCTAAAAGTCTATGTGAATGTCTGCCTATGTGTCTATCTGTCCATCTTTCTTGCTATCTTTTGACCTGTTTGTCTATCGTATCTACCTCTCTGCCTGTATGTGTATTTGTCTATCTTTATATCTATCTGCCTGTCTAATTGTCGGTTTATATGCCTATCTGTCTATCTATTCATCTATCTATATATCTACCCGCCTGTGTCTATCTGTTTATCTGCCTATGCATCTGTCTATTTATCAAGCTATATGTCTATTTGCCTATCTACATATCTGTCTATGTCTGTCTGTCTATCACTGTTTGTCTATCTTTCTGCCTTTCTATCTACCTAAGATACCTATCTTTCTTTTTATCTGCACATCTGTCAGTGTATATATCTGGCTGTCTATTTATGCTTCTGTTTATCTGACTGTCTATCTGTCCCTCTGTCTATGTATCTTTTTGTCTATCTCTGTCTTTATACCTATCTGTCTATCCATCTATCAGTCAAACTCTCCACCTGCTTGTCTATCAGTCTGATTCTCTGTTTTTCTCTATACATGTCTGTCTATCTATCTGTCTATATGTCTCTCTGTCTGTCTATCTATGTATCTGTCTATCTTTCTATCATTCTGTCTGTATGTCTGTTTATTTATCTGTCTTTCTGGTTATTTGTCTCTTTATCTTTTGGTCTGTCTATTTGTCTATGTGTATATCTACCTATCTCTCTGACTGTTTAACTCTGTATTTGTCTATATTTATATCTATCTGTCTATCTATCACTCGGTTTATCTAGTTATTTTTATGTCTGTCTATCTATCTATCTATCTATCTATCTATCTATCTATCTATCTATATCTATCTATTTATCTATCTATCTATCTATCTATCTATCTATCTATCTATCTATCTATCTAATCTATCTATCTATCTAACTATATGTCTACTTGACTATATCTATCTGTTTAGCTATCTGTCTCTTTATCTAGCTATTTACCTGTCTGTCTGTCTTCCTATCTATCTCTCTTTCTTTCTATCTGTCTGTCTATATATCTTTCTATCTGCCTCTCCATCTATCCATCTCTCTATCTGCCTGCTTGTCAGTCTGCCTATCTCTCTCTCTCTCTGAAGCTGTCTACCTATCAGTCTCTCTGTCTGTATGTCTTTCTGCCTATCTATCTGTGTGTGTTTGTCTATCAGTCTGTCTATCTCTATGTCTGCTTATCTGTCTGTCTGGCTGTTTGTCTATTTGTCTATCAATATTTTGCTCTGTCTATTTCTCTACCTATTTATCTACCTATCAGTCTGTCTGACCTTTTGACTATATGTCTGTCTATCTTTCTGTGTTTATCTATCTATTTATATGTCTACCTGTCTATCTATATCTAGCTATTTGTCTGTCTCTCTTTCTGCCTGCCTATTTACATGTCTTTTTGTCTGGGTAGCTGTCTGTCAGTGTCTATGTATCTTTCTATCTATCTATCTATCTATCTATCTATCTATCTATCTATCTATCTATCTCTATCTATCTATCTATCTATCTATCTATCTATCTATCTATCTCGCCCATAATTGAATACAATGCCCCTTTTGGGATGTACCTTACCAGACACCTGCAGCAACTGGAAAGACCCCAAAAGTACCTCACCAAGAGGATCAAAGGGCTCAAACAGATGCCATATGCTGCCCGGTTAAAGAAACTCCAGCTCTACTCAGTGGCATGCCGCCTCCTCAGAGGCAATCTGTGCCTGATGTATAAAGCCATGTCCAACCCGGAATTAATGGACATGCTGCACCTCAGAAAATCCATATCCCATCGAGCTACGCGCTCGAGAGACTTGAACCTCAGCACTGAAATAAATAGGACATGCTGGAGGACAGATTCATAACCCAGAGGCTCCCTTCACTCTGGAATAAAATCCCAGTCCAGGTTAGGCAGAGTCCCTCATTGACTCTCTTCAAGAGGAATCTTGATGAGTGGATGGGAGATCGTAGGTTTACCCCGGGTATCACTTCTGTGTCACTGTTAGACAGAGGCACAGTATACTAACCTCGAAAAAGGGCATAGCAAAATTAATTTAAAATGGGTGGCGAAAGCCAAACACACTCTGGCTAGGCTTATAAATGCCCTAGGGCAGATGGCCTAGTATGAACCTATGAACCTATGTCTCCCTGTCTATTTCTATCTACCTATTTTTCTGTTTGTCTATCTACACATCTGTCTATGTCTGTCTTTCTCTGCCTATACATTTATCATTCAGTCTATAATCTATCTTCCTCTGTATCTGTCTGTCTCTCTATCTTATTATCGACCTATATGTCTACCTATGTATCTATTTTTCTATCTGTCTGTCTTTCTATCTCTCTACCTGTCTTTTTGTCTGTGTAGCTGTCTGTCAGTGTCTATGTATCTTTCTATCTATCTATCTATCTATCTATCTATCTATCTATCTATCTATCTATCTATCTATCTTTCTGTCTGGCTGTCAATCTATCTCTCTATCTGTGTATCTGTCTTTCTGTCTATCTACCTATCTGTGCATTTGCCTGTCTGCCTATCTATCTGTCTACATGTCTATTCATCTATCTATCTGGGTGGCTGCTGTTTGTCTATCTTCATATATGTTGGTCTGCCAGTCTATTTATCTATCTAGCTGTCTGTCTATCTATCTGTCTTTCTGCCTATATATCTATTTATCTACCCGTCTGTCTGCGTATATGTCTACACATATATATGTATCTGCTTATCTATCTGTCTATATAACTATTTGACTTTCTTTATATCTATCTGTCTATCTGTGTCTATATCTATGTATCTGTCTGTCTATCTATCTTGGTTTCTGTCTGCATGTCTGTGTGTCTATCTGTCTCTCCATCTGTCTATCTGTCTGTCTATCTGTAATTACATACATGTACACTATATTTTAGTGTAGTCAATAAGCTAATGAATCAGCACATCTCTGGATGACTGGAAGAATCTTGAGTACCCATTTAGACATACAGGGAACATGAACAATCCACAACAGGCCATGACAAAATTAGAACTGAACCTGAAGCTGTGAGTTGCAACAACATGTAATCTATATGTATACACATATGCTGTTAGCCTTAACAGCAGTAATAAAACATCTAAGGTCTCCTCAAGATTCACCCATATTTAGGTAACTAAAACAATTTGAGTTTGGTGGTGGTGCCGGGATCAAACCTGGGGTCCATCAAAAACAAATCACACCTTCAGACTGCTCATCCCTTCATATAAAACAGAAGATGACTCTAAAACCAATGCAGTAAGTTACAATATAGAAACTAATGGACAGTCCTACCCTAGTCAGTGACTCACTCTCACCAGAACTGGTTGCTAACAAGTCTGAACTGTTAATAAATGATTTAAATGTTCCTGTGTATCCACACTAGCAAATCATACATTCTCAACATGGTCTTCATGGCCTCCTTATCCTTCGGATGGATGTGAAAGCCACTGCTGTCTAATAGCTGTTGTCCCCTTTAAAGCACATCCAGTTACAAGATGTGGTGTCCCCCAAAAGATTCACTTTTCTACGATGGTCCACTAGTAGCTTGGACTGAGGTAGCATTTCACAAATTAATGCTGATCTACCAAGTACATTTGCATCAAATGTTTTCCAGGAGATAAAAGTAGCCAAAGCAACATTTGCTGGTCTCATAACAAAATATTTTAGTGGGGCAACCCCACTGCACAACCCCCCTCGTGTGAGAGGTGATCTACCAAACAATATATACCAACTTTGATGCTACCATTCAGTCAGAAAATTGCAACCTCAAAGACTTTTGGGGGATATTGTTTTTACAAAAAGGCATTACGTGTAAATAATTTCCGTAGCTTGATAGCAAGTTTATGAACTGGGAACCTATCTTCTGATTGTACTTCAGCTGTTTGCATATATTTCCATTTTAACCTACTCCAGTTTGTTTGCATCTTGATGTGAATGGTGTCTTTTGCACAAGCCCAATGTCTGGGTGATCACTATTCATGAGCAGACTATCCAAGTTAAATGGCTGTGATCGCTATTCATGAGCAGACTATCCAAGTTAAATGGCTGTGATCACTATTCATGAGCAGACTATCCAGGTTAAATGGCTGTGATCACTATTCATGAGCAGACTATCCAAGTTACATGGCTGTGATCACTATTCATGAGCAGACTATCCAAGTTAAATGGCTGTGATCACTATTCATGAGCAGACTATCCAAGTTACATGGCTGTGATCACTATTCATGAGCAGACTATCTAAGTTAAATGGCTGTGATCATTATTCATGAGCAGACTATCCAAGTTAAATGGCTGTGATCACTATTCATGAGCAGACTATCCAAGTTAAATGGCTGTGATCACTATTCATGAGCAGACTATCTAAGTTAAATGGCTGTGATCACTATTCATGAGCAGGCTATCCAAGTTAAATGGCTGTGATCACTATTCATAAGCAGGCTATCCAAGTTAAATAGCTGTGATCACTATTCGTGAGCAGACTATCCAAGTTAAATGGCTGTGATCACTATTCATGAGCAGACTATCCAAGTTAAATGGCTGTGATCACTATTCATGAGCAGACTATCCAAGTTAAATGGCTGTGATCACTATTCATGAGCAGACTATCCAAGTTAAATGGCTGTGATCACTATTCATGAGCAGCCTATCCAAGTTAAATGCTGTGATCACTATTCATGAGCAGACTATCCAAGTTACATGGCTGTGATCGCTATTCATGAGCAGACTATCCACGTTAAATGGCTGTGATCACTATTCATGAGCAGACTATCTAAGTTAAATGGCTGTGATCACTATTCATGAGCAGACTATCCAAGTTAAATGGCTGTGATCACTATTCATGAGCAGCCTATCCAAGTTAAATGCTGAGATCACTATTCATGAGCAGACTATCCAAGTTAAATGGCTGTGATCACTATTCATGAGCAGACTATCTAAGTTAAATGGCTGTGATCACTATTCATGAGCAGACTATCTAAGTTAAATGGCTGTGATCACTATTCATGAGCAGACTATCCAAGTTAAATGGCTGTGATCACTATTCATAAGCAGGCTATCCAAGTTAAATAGCTGTGATCACTATTCATGAGCAGACTATCCAAGTTAAATGGCTGTGATCACTATTCATGAGCAGACTATCCAAGTTACATGGCTGTGATCACTATTCATGAGCAGACTATCCAGGTTAAATGGCTGTGATCACTATTCATGAGCAGACTATCCAAGTTAAATGGCTGTGATCACTATTCATGAGCAGACTATCCAAGTTAAATGGCTGTGATCACTATTCATGAGCAGACTATCCAAGTTACATGGCTGTGATCACTATTCATGAGCAGACTATCCAAGTTAAATGGCAGTGATCACTATTCATGAGCAGACTATCCAAGTTACATGGCTGTGATCACTATTCATGAGCAGACTATCTAAGTTAAATGGCTGTGATCACTATTCATGAGCAGACTATCCAAGTTAAATGGCTGTGATCACTATTCATGAGCAGCCTATCCAAGTTAAATGCTGTGATCACTATTCATGAGCAGACTATCCAAGTTAAATGGCTGTGATCACTATTCATGAGCAGACTATCTAAGTTAAATGGCTGTGATCACTATTCATGAGCAGACTATCTAAGTTAAATGGCTGTGATCACTATTCATGAGCAGACTATCCAAGTTAAATGGCTGTGATCACTATTCATAAGCAGGCTATCCAAGTTAAATAGCTGTGATCACTATTCGTGAGCAGACTATCCAAGTTAAATGGCTGTGATCACTATTCATGAGCAGACTATCCAAGTTACATGGCTGTGATCACTATTCATGAGCAGACTATCTAAGTTAAATGGCTGTGATCACTATTCATGAGCAGACTATCCAAGTTAAATGGCTGTGATCACTATTCATAAGCAGGCTATCCAAGTTAAATAGCTGTGATCACTATTCGTGAGCAGACTATCCAAGTTAAATGCTGTGATCGCTATTCATAAGCAGACTATCCAAGTTAAATGGCTGTGATCACTATTCATGAGCAGACTATCCAAGTTAAATGGCTGCCTACGTTTCTGAATGGGTTGAAAACCTGACTATGTGTTGATACTATGTAACAAAAAATGCATACAGCAAGACCCCCTTACATGTAAGACCGATGATAAAGACCCGAAATGGTGAACACTGGGAAGGTTATCAACATCAAATAGAAATTTGTGACTTTTGCAGTTCTCAATATTTGTGGATCTGTATGTTCAGAATACTCCTCATTTTCTGTCTTTCACTACAGCAT
The DNA here is from genome assembly GCF_019279795.1 of Protopterus annectens. Taxonomy (NCBI): domain Eukaryota; kingdom Metazoa; phylum Chordata; order Ceratodontiformes; family Protopteridae; genus Protopterus; species Protopterus annectens. The sequence goes on from NC_056746.1 coordinate 1,364,883,494, forward strand.
GAACCATGACAATGTCCATTATTAAATCGCAATCCTGATGGGTGATTTTATAGTCATTATAAAAATTCAACTTTCAAGGAAGAAATGACAAAGTTAAGTGACTTTGCTGTTCACTTCAAAAATAAATGCACATTTAAAATGCATACCTCTGTTCTTTATCAATTTCTGTGAGGTGCAGTTTCATCTCTGATACAAGGAGGGAAAATTTCACATAATTCTGGCTAAGGATAGCAAGCATGGAAGACGAGAACGGTCTGGTGATGAAGCATGGTTGATACGGGAATGGCAGATATTAATGGAGTCTGTTTTCCATTACACTGGAAAACAACAGTGGCTGTTTTCTCTGTTTCGGGGACTTCACGCTGGAGGACAGGGCATCTGCTAGTTTAAGTAAAATAATCACTAATACTGACAGTAAGGCACTTATTGCCATTGTGAAGAGTCTTGGTAAGAAGTCTTGGCCTGTGTGTGCAGGGAAATACAGGTGTGGATGGGAAAGCAGTTTTTAAATTCTTAAAACAATCATACCTGTAATTTGTAAAAGGCACTTTTATTTGTTTTAGCAAATTGACACTGGTGGAGTAGATGCCTGTCTATGTCACTAGTGCTATTTATAAACTTCAGGGGCAGTAATTATTATCAGTACCTGACTGATATGTCATTTTAGATGGTGGATGTACAGATTTGTTTTTAATTATCATATAAACTGATGTACTTGCAGTTTACATAGAATGTTTTTCTTATTTTGGGGTCTGAATGGTAACAAATGAGTACTCCTAAGTGTTACTGGCATCATTCTTGACACCAGAAGTTTGGCTGTTGACTAGATCCTCAGTGTCCAGTGATGGAGTATGGATGTGGGTGTGCAGGTGAAAAATGCACCAGCTAGCACCTATTTTTATTTTAGTAAGAAAAGCTGCAGTTGTGGTGTTCACATTATTTCAAGCCTTGTATAATGGGAACACATACTAGTGATATGAATTGGATATATGAATCACACCAAATATTATGCCTTATTTTGTCATCAATCGTCATTTGCATGCCATAACTGAGACTATGTTTTATAAGCATCTGTCAGTTAGTCTCAATTTTAGGTTTCCTACAGTCTTGTGTTTTGCAGTATTTGTGCTGTCTGTATTTTGATTAGGTTTAGTATTGCTGCATTTTGGTACAAATGTACTACCTCTATTATTTGTATTATCTGTAGTGGTATTTTCTGTTTTATTTAATTGTTTAAGTGATATTAGCAGTGAATGTAACTGAGAATGGTTCAGACAGGTACAGTCAATTTATTCAGATAAAAATAAACAGGGAAAACAATGAAATATTTAAATAAAATTATAACTTCTGAAAGCTACTTTAGCAGTTGATATGACACTTCCAATGGGCATTATATCGAAGTGATTGGACACATTATCAATGCTTCAGTGTGGGTTTCAGCTGAACGTCTGGAGACATGTTAGACAATGAATAGTGGGGACCAACTGCTTTACATAGAACACATTAAACTCCAGTCACAGAAGCTAGGTTTTACCATCAAGATCAAACTATTTAATGCTTTTATTTGAGCAGTAATGACCTGAACTTGGGTGTAGTAGTACGGTTTACTTTTTATAGCTGGCAAAACTATTCAACTCAGCCCTGTTCATCTCATTAGTGAAACTATAAATGATGTTTGCCAGTCAGAAAGCAGCTTACATCTGGAGTATGCCACTCAAGAATGAATTAGTGATGAAGATTGGTTATGCTGCTAACCAGTCAGCACCATGGAGCATTGAAAGGTATTTGCACTTGATTGGTTAAGTGAAAGGTGAGAGCTAATTTGTAAGACCATTGTTGTACTCCTCCACTATAAATCAGCATACTGCGAGCACGTGCACCAAAACAACATTAAAACAGGAGCATAGGGTGGAATGTGAGCCATGCAGTTAAAAGGCTAAGCACACACACATACACGCACTGAAAAAGAAACTTTTGCTTCCCTTGAACATACTTAGACGTTTAGTTACTACGGGGCTTCTGTGCTGCTTCCAGTGACATCAACAGTGTGTTTTCAACCATGTATAAATCAAAATGTTTAGCTCAGTTGAGTGTATGTGATATGTTTTATTTTTCTGATTTCAAAAACATATAAACACAATTCAATAAGGGAATATATCCAATGTATGCATTGATATAACAAGATTCTCTATAGTGACAGCTCCATAACCTACAATATGGCATTAATGTGCACTGTGATTGAATCTATTATAGGACAATGGTATGTACTGTTCACACTTCAAGAGTATAATTTACAAATTGTAGAAATCATATGATACTGTTTACATATGCTCTTAGATGGACATTTTGTCAAGTGAGTCCTGCAGTCTGTTATCAGTTATTGCACAGTTTATACTAGTTGGTGACCAGATGCTGAAATCTGAGAACTATGGATAGGCCACACAGTGTGTGTGATGCTCAACAAAGCCACATGTTGACTGGTTGTGAAACTATGACAGTGACAGTTTCTTGTTTAATCATAAGTAGGCATTCCAGTGTAATGACTCATTTTCTTTAATCAATGATTCATTCAAACAATCAATCAGGCATCTACTGAACATCATGCACAAATGCCTGTCAGTGGGTGCGGTGTTTTTCCTATATATACTTCGTAGCAAGCAACTCTTTATGTAATTGTAGTACAAATTTAATTTCACTAAAATCAACACGTTTATAATGAAAACATATTTTTTAACTTTTATGATACTTTACAAATTCAGTGTAAACAAACTGGATAGGAAATAGGAAATTCACCATGGGGATCACTTCTGTGGCTCTGCTTGACATGGGCACAGGAAAATAATTTTCTTGGGTGGCGAAAGCCAGGGTACCTTTTCGGCTAGGCTTATATAGGCCCTAGGGCCAATAGCCTAGTACCTACCTATGAACCTATGAACTTATGTGCACAGCAGTTAGCATGCTGATGTAAAGGGATGTCAAGGGATGGAGAAACAGTAATCATGTGCTTAATAGTTGGCATGCTGTCAAGGGGTGGTGGGTAGTGGGATTACACTGAAAGAGTGTATGATGCAGAGAATTCCATAGAAATAAACTTAAAATGAAGATCTCAGACTGTTTTGGCTATAAAGCTAACAGATTTTTACCCAGAAAAGTTTCCTGTTCCTCAGCTCTTTTTAATGAATCTATCACATCACCTGGGAGGTGACACTGCACTAAACCACTGTATAAGTGTCCTATGTTCCTCGGTTCTTGTGTCCTTCTGTCCAGGTGCTATTGTTGCCTCTCTCTCTCTCTCTCTCTCTCTCTCTCTCCTTAATGTTGAGATGCATAGTCTGCAGGTTTCCGTAGCATGTTCCTAAAGCAATCAACAATTGTCCAGTATTAAGAAGAAATAATTTGCATCATATGAAAAAATAAACAGCATTGCAGGAATTGCTAGTGTCCAGCCAATACTGTCAGGATGCACTTGACAGGTAGAAATATCATTATATAATTATACAGTCAAAATGCCACGTCACAATCTAAGAATAATAATAAACTTACATTTAGTTTAAAACTGGTAACATTGAAAAAAAAATCAAACAGAAAAAGAAATCACTTTCCCTTTTGTATTAATTAAAGTTAAAAAAAGAATAACACTAACTGTCAGACAACGTGTTTATATAGTGGTGTTATATTAGGTAAAGAACGTGTATGGTTGGGGTTTGAGGCAGGGATAGGGTTAGAGTTAGCAAGCATGCATAATGTAAGGCAGAGGAGCTTCCTCCCACTGAACTACCTTACTCATGTGTGCAAACTATAACCCTACTGCTACCCCTATACCTGCCCCTGCCCTTGCTCCTATCTCCAAACATACAGATTGGAGAACTAAACATAATTTCCCAAATAAGCATCACTACACAAGAGAAAAGAAGACACACAGACATGAGCACATGTATACATGCATGCACACATGCACACGCACACACACACACACACACACACACACACACACACACACACACACACACACACACACACACACACACACACACACACACACACACACACACACACACACACACACACACACACACCCACACACACATGCACACACACACACACACACACACACACACACACACACACACACACACACACACACACACACACACACACACACACACTAGAGTTATCTTACTCATGTGTGCTAATTCTAACCCTAATCTTGCTTCTAACTCTAACCCTGAACATTATCGTATGAAAAACACTTTCTTCTAACAGGCACCACCAAATAATTCACATAAACACACACTCACACCTTTTACACACACACACACACACACACACACACACACACACACACACACACACACACACACACACACACACACACACACACACACATTGACTAGTAAAATTATTTCCTTACCTGACTCTTCAGACCCACCTACCTTTACATACCTCCTTTCTAAGAAGCCAACCTCATCAATTGCTGTACTAGGTGTAACTGTTTGACATAAAATAACAGCAGTTAAATCAGTCAAACAAATAAATGTTTGCCCAATCTAACTACAAGTGTACATATAGATAGATAGATAGATAGATAGATAGATAGATAGATAGATAGATAATAGATAGATAGATATAGATATAAATATGTAAGATGCAGCTGTTGAAATGTTTCACTTTTGAATAGAAGGAAGACTGACAAAAGTTATTGGATAAGAAAAGAATGCACATTGCTGGTTTTCTAATGAGCGAGATCATGGTACAGTGGGGTTATGGGAATATGCCCTTTTTCTATTCTTAAAATTCTTAAATAAAAGTAGTAGCTGGTATGGAGAGTATGGGGTGGAGGCTTGCCCCTGCAAAAACAACGATTTTCAAACATGCCCCTGTCAAAAACATTTTTCAAAGTTTTGGCTTTTCAAGTTTTTTTTTAAATGTGTTTGAATACTTATATTCTGAATGCATTTGCTTAAATACTTTGTACTTAATGTTTGCTTTTTATTTGGTAGAATCAAGATATATATTATATTGCAGCAGGTACATAAAAACATAAAGTATGTGTAAGATTGATATGCTTGCTTTTTAAAATAGTTTCATTAAATACCATTCGGCAGAACAGTAGATGCAAAATGCCCCATAAGGACTACTACAGAGATGCTGTGTCTAAGTTAATATGACTTATCTTATTGGCATTATTACAAAAAGGGCTTTGTGCATGATCTTTAAGGAGCCCAGTTTTCAGGCTCCCTACAACCAATAAGAATAAAAACAATCATAAGAAAGAAATATATAAATATATAAAAACGGCAAACACCCTTAGAAATCTGTGGAAAAAGATGAATCTTAAGTGACCACTTAAAGCTTTTCAGACAGTGTCGCTCCCAATGCCACAAGGGTACTTAAATTCCACAGGTGCATGACAGAGACAGCCGTGTAATCTGTGAATGATTTTTGAGAATTAGTGGCCATTTCAAAGACATTAGACAGGTTCTTCACTAGAAGTTGTTTGATCCAGATAATATTTGTAGATGGAAAGAAATGAAGGCACCTGCAACTGACATTTGTTCCTATTGTGTCACCAAGTTATCAGTAATTATGCTAGATAACTTTAATCTATTATCTATTAATGTAAATGGATTTAATAATGGCAATAAAAGGAAATCATTAATGAGATACCTAAATTAAAAAGAGGAGACATTGTATTCTTGCAAGACACTCACCTGATAGGTAAAGATATACAATAGTTAAATAACTTAGGTTGCAAACTGTTATCATCTGCTTCTTTTAACAAAAAGAGGAGAGGGACTGCTATACTTTGGAGAAAATCCACTGCAATGCCTAAGGTCATGGAATCCATTAATGATCCCAAAGCAATGTCTACATTTGTAATAATTAAATATAATGGTAAACTTACACTAGCTAATGTTTACTGGACACACAGACTAGGTGCGAGAGTGGCTAAAGATCACTTCAATTTATTATAAAGTCATTGGAATGTAGTTTAATTCTAGCAGGAGAGTTTAACTGCATATCTAGTATAGAAGATACAAGCGAAGAGAAGAAAGCTAAAATTATGGCATCAGCTAAATCACCAAATAGATGGATTAGTAACAATAATTTAGCTGATTTAATAGTTAAAGCCGAAAAGTCATTGTTCTTCACTTGTTATTCTTATGTGCATGGGATGCAAACTAGAATTGATAGGATTTATGTCTATAGATTTACTTAATAAAGTAAATTATTTTAACCCAGACCTCTAACCCAACCTCCACCTTTCTCTATCAATCCCATCTCTATATCCACCATAAAAAACTTCTTCTAAAATTAAAACCTGGTTCCAATGCCCCTGACGAAATTCCCTCCTACTTCCTAAAAGTAGCCACAGAAGCCATTGCTCTCCCTATCAGCATACTAATTCATCGGTCTATCTCAGAAAGCCAGGTCCCCCAGCTCTGGAAGAAGGCCTTTATTATTCCTCTCCATAAAGGTGGCAATAATAATGACATCCCAAACTTTCGCCCTATCGCCATCCTATCCCCTATTTCTAAGCAGCTTGAAAAGTGTGTACACCAACAACTCTTACCCTACCTCATCAATAATCAGCTTCTTACCCCCACACAACATGGCTTTAGACCAGGTCATAGTACCTCCACTGCCCTCCTCTCCTTCCTAGAAACAATCAACAAAGCCAGCGACTCTGGCCACTTTGTATCCACTCTTTTCCTCGACCTCTCTAAGGCATTTGACACTATTTCCCACAACCTCCTTCTTACCAAACTCTTTAAACTTAACCTATCCCCTTCCTCTACCCAGTGGTTCTCAAGCTATCTCACAAACAGGCAACAAGCAGTTAAATGGAAAAAACTACCTCACCCTTCCTTAGTACATCCACAGGTGTCACCCAAGGTTCCATTCTAGGCCCCCTACTATTCAACATATTCATAAATGATTTCTTCCAAGCCATTCCTAACTCCAGTCTCATCCAATATGCCAGTGATTCTACTATAATCTGTGCCTCCTGTTCTATCAGAACTCTAAACAATCTAACACAAGCCACTTTATCTTCCACTGAACAGTGGATGCTCGACAACCATCTAGCCCTTAACGCAACCAAAACAAAACTTATGTTATTCAATGCATCCAAAACCTCTTCCCTGGACAAGCAATCCTTCATAATTACTAACAATAATAATACCCCCTAGAACTAGTCTCTGACACAAAATTACTAGGAATTATCATTGACAATCAACTAAAATTTGATAAGCATCTACAAGCAAATATAACAAAAAAAACATAAAAAATTAGGTATGCTTTACCGCCACAGTCGCTTTATCTCTCCCACCACCAGGATTACATTAGCTAATACATACCTCATCCCATCCCTTTTATATGGTGCATCTATCCTAACCAGCCTACAATCTTCCCTCAAAACAAAAGTACCCAAATTTGCAGCAGGTCATGTAGCCTCTTCTCACTACTGTAATTTCCTTCACCAACTAAGTTGACTAGAATTACGAAACTTATTCACATATACCCAGGTCATCCAAGCACACAAACTCATTCATAACCCATTTCTCTGCCCCTCCCTAGAAAATGCCTTTGAAATGCATAAACCAAATAGACTCCTAAGATCCAATTCCCAAAACCTAATTAAATTGCATAAACTAACACGTCCTGCTGGGAATCAATTGATGTCCTTCTCTTTTGCACACCTCTGGAACTCTCTCCCTTCTCCCATCTGCACCACCAGCAGTCTCTCCTTGTTTAAAACCTCACTGCACTTGCACCTTACTTCACAATGGAAATGCTCTTGCTCTCATCCAAGCCAATTCTACCACACTTTCTTCCTAACTTTCCAAACTTTGTTGCCTGTCACTACCTCAAGTTTCACATCCTTATCTCATTGTAATTCTCAAGGACAGAACCCACATGGTTAGAATTGCTGGAGCCATGTCAGACTCCAAACCAGTTACAAGTGGCATCCCACAAGGCTCAGTCCTGGGACCTCTCTTGTTCGGTATATATTTCTCAGAGGTATAGGCCAACACGGAAGGACTGTGGCTGACCAAGTTCGCAGATGACTGCAAACTGGGCGCCATAATCGACTCTCCAGCCGACACAAGCATCCTCCAAAAGGGCCTCATAGAAACAGACAACTGGTGCCAGAGCCATGGCCTCAAGCTAAATGCCAAAAAGTGTACAGTCATCCCCATTGGCAAAAACAAAGTGCCCACAAATTACCACATAGGTGGTAATCCATTAAGTACGGAAGAAGTAATTAGGGACCTGGGGACCCAAGTTGATAGCAATCTCTCATTTGACAACCAAGTGGCCAAAGTGGTTAGAAAAACATTTTATATAGCCCACCTAATCATGAAGGGATTCACATCTAGATCAGGGGAGGTCATCATGCCTCTTTACTCATCCCTCATCAGGCCCATAATTGAGTACAATGACCCTTTTGGGATGTACCTTACCAGACACCTGCAGCAACTGGAAAGACCCCAAAAGTACCTCACCAAGAGGATCAAAGGGCTCAAACAGATGCCATATGCTGCCCGCTTAAAGAAACTTCAGCTCTACTCAGTGGCATACCGCCTGCTCAGAGGCAATCTGTGCCTGACGTATAAAGCCATGTCCAACCCGGAATTAATGGACATGCTGCACCTCAGAAAATCCAAATCCCATCGAGCTACATGCTCGAGAGACTTGAACCTCAGCACTGAAATAAATAGGACATGCTGGAGGGACAGATTCATAACCCAGAGGCTTCCTTCACTCTGGAATAAAATCCCAGTCCAGGTTAGGCAGAGTCCCTCATTGACTCTCTTCAAGAGGAATCTTGATGAGTGGATGGGGGATCGTAGGTTTACCCCGGGTATCACTTCTGTGTCATTGTTAGACAGAGGCACAGTATACTAACCTCAAAAAAGGGCATAGCAAAATTAATTTAAAATAGGTGGCGAAAGCCAAACACACTCTGGCTAGGTTTATAAATGCCCTAGTATGAACCTATGAACCTATGATATTGCCAACATCCTGGCAGATAGGTTCAGTGCTAACTTTACCCCCTCTCTCTCCCCCTAAAGGGCCCATATCTATACAGGAAGGATGCAGAGTCCCTGTAATCACATCTATGCAGGTAAAAGCTGCACTCTCTAAAACCAAAAACACAGCATCCATGGGAATGAACAACATCCCAGGCTGCGTTTTACATGAACTTCAGAACGAACTGGCTCCCCACCTAAGCATCATGTTCAATCATAGTCTCACATCAGGCTTTGTGTACACTGAATGGCGCAAAACAACAGTTATCCCACAAAGGGGGAGCCACCACTGATCCTGGGAACTATCATCCTATTAGCCTGATGAGCCTGGTCTGCAAGCCCATGGAATGTATCATCATGGAACTCATAAACAAAGATATTGATAACCTCCAAACTCTGGATCCCACCCAGTTTGGGTTTGTGAAAGGCAGATCATGCCTTCTGAACCTGATCAACTTCTTTGAGGCAGTCACCAAAGCCGTAGACAAGGGTAAGGTGGCTCACACAGCCTATCTTGACCTCGTCAAGGCTTTTGACACCATCCCCCATTCTAGAATTATAGCTAAACTCACTTAACTAGGTATAAATCCATATGTCACAAGATGGGTTGCCAACTGGCTCACTGACAGAACCCACACTGTAAAAATAGCAGACTCCAAATCTGACTTCAAACCAGTGACAAGTGGAGTACCACAGGGTTCAGCCCTGGGACCTCTCCTGTTTGGTATCTACTTCTCTGAAGTACAGGCTAACACAGAAGGCCTCTGGCTAATGAAGTTCGCAGATGACTGCAAACTAGGAGCCATAGTTGAGTCCACAAATGATGTGGACATCCTTCAGAAAGGCCTCACTGAGACAGATGCCTGGTGTCAGAGGCATGGCCTCAAGCTCAGTGCCAGAAAGTGCATTGTCATCCCCTTTGGCAAAAACTCTGTACCCATGAACTACCACATATATGGCAGTCTACTTAATGCCAAATGTGATAAGAGACCTTGGGACCCAGGTGGACAGTAGTCTCTCCTTTGATAATCACTTTGCCACAGTAGTCAGGAAATCCTTCTATGTGGCACACCTCATCACAAAAGGGTTCTCATCCAGGAAAAAATAAGTCATTGGTCCCCTGTACTCGGCACTCATTAGACCCATTATAGAGTGCAATGCCCCTTTTGGAATGTACCTCACAAGACATCTGCAGCAGCTGGAAAGGCCAGAGAAGTACCTCACAAAGAGGATTACTGGCCTCAAACAGATGCCCTACACTGACCGTCTCAAAAAACTTCATCTTCACTCTGTAGCATATTGCCTACTCCGAGGTGATCTCTGCCTAACATATAAAGCTATGTTAAACCCAGAGGTGTTGGACATGCTACACCTAAAGAAATCCCAATCCCTCTGAGCTACACACTTTAGGGATCTAAACCTTGTCACCACAATAAACAGGACATACTGGAGGGATAGATTCCTGTCCCAGAGACTTCCTATACTCTGGAACAAGCTACCCATCTATGTCAAGTAAAGTTCCTCATTAGTACTCTTCAAGAAAAATCTTGATGAGTGGATGGGAAATAGGAAATACACCCCGGGGATCACTTCTGTGGCTCTGCTCGACAGGGGCACAGGAAATTAACTTTCTTGGGTGGTATAAGCCAGAGAACATGGTTGGCTAGGCTTACTTAGGCCCTTAGAACCTATGAACCTATGAAAAGAACTAAAATATTTAGAAATAAAAATCTATCAAGATGTGAGTAAGATTATTATTAATAATTTTGAAAAAGTAATTGAAGAAGTGTTACTTCTTATTAAATAATGGAATGGATTTTTTTTTACTTTTGAGGATAGGTTAGTACTTATTAAAATCATTATATTACCTAAGATTTTATATATATATATATATATATATATATATATATATATATATATATATACACATATATATATGGGTTCCGTTCAGAATGTCGAAATCCTGACATCTCATATTTCATATGGTCGAGACTGCATAAACATTTAAATAGTTTTTTTTGGGGGGGGTTGTTTTGGAATTTTTATATTCTGAAACATCGATCATATAGTTTCAATGTTATGAGATTCGATGTTTTGGAATTTTGAGATTCGAAGTGAATATGAATATATATATATATATATATATATATATATATATATATATATATATATATCTATATAAATATCTATATATATATATATATATATCTATATATATATATATATATATATATATATAATCTATATATATATATATATATATATATATATATATATATATATATATATATATATATCAATATATATATCTATATCTATATATATCTATATATATATATATATATATATATATATATATATATATATATATATCTATATCTATCTATATATATATATATATATATATATATCAATATATATATATATATATATATATATATATATACATATATATATATATATATATATATATATATATATATATATATAAAACATTCAATAGCTTTAATACCTGACAACAAAACTTTTAAAGAAAATGGAAAAATGTTAACTTCATTCTTAGGGTATCCTAAAAAGCAGAGAATTGTCTTTAGAAATCATATAAGATTATGAGAATATGATGGTAATAGTTCCCAGATAGACAATTTTATTCTATAGCTGTAAGTTTTAAATCCATTATACTCTAGATAGTCTCAACTTACACTAGTTAATGGAAAGCCATCCAGGAGCAGATTATACTAAATTCGTATGTTGTTGTTGTGTCTTTCGGCTTTTCCCAGTTAGGGGTCGCCACAGTGGAACTCCGGTCCGCTAATGATTGGCAGATAGATTTTTATGTGCTGAGTTGCCAGCCCTGATGCACAACCTTCAACAAAGGTACACCCAATCACGCATGTCTCCACGCAGAAGACGCTCTAACTGAGAATCGACCGGACAGCGTCTTACTGTGAGGTGACAATGCTACCACAGCACCACCACCGCAGTATATTATAATAAATTCATATAGGTTTATTAAATATGATAAATTAGAAATATGTAATAATCCTTTAATTTGGTTGACAAAATTTACATTAGAAGGAAATTAATTTCAGTCTTTGGACTCTGCGTATATGAAATCAATTATTAAACAGTTAATAAATATGTTTTTTTTTTAATTCCATTAATCTCAAAATGGAATTTTTTGTGCTTTCCCATTGTACATACCTCTAGATTTAAGGAAACTGAAAACAATGTTAGAATGAATTTAACAAACAGGAATAGATTGGTGTTTGGTCTGATTGCTTTGAGAAAGGAAAACCTAAGTCCCCACAATATTTAATAAAAGAATAAAAGATGTATAAAGCTGCAAACCAGTTAATAATATCCATCAGGAAGAAATTAAATGAATTTGTGAATAACATGAGTGAAGAGCATCATAACACTATTCCCTCATTATATAAATATGTGAATGCTATTATTGAAGATAGATGTAAGTTTATTATACATAATGATAATAATTTGATGCACAATTCTGGAACTATTTAGAAAGCAGTGGAATGACTGACTCAGTAGATGGTAAGAATAAAACTTTGTTACTTAAATCAGTTGGTCAAACTTCAAGTTTCTATTGGAAAGTTTTTATGTGTAACTATATACATAGAATGTTTATTACTCCCTATAAAATCTCTGAGTTTAGTAAAATGACTTATTTAGTATGTTGAAGATGTAGTAAAGATGCAAAAGCTGATTGGACACACGTTTATGAATTGTGAAAAAATAAATGTATATTGGGAAGAGATAAGCATGTCTTTAAGGGGTTATGGTCTGATAATTGCTCTTTAAATAGATCAGTATTACTAATGAATGTTCTACTTTCTGTGTCTGTGAAAGCCAAAGAGCAAAAAAAAAAATGTTTTAGGCTCCCTTGACAGTTACTAGATAAGTTATAACAAAAAAAATGGAAATCAAACTTAGTTCCTACATTTGATAAAATTTTAAAATTTAATGGCTATACTATGCAAAATTTAAAAAGAAGTGATCAGAATAAGATCCTCAAATCATACTAAGACTTTCAGTGCTTAGGATATCCTTGAAATGTTGCTATATTAATACCAAGATTCTTAATGTGTTAATTGCATAAGATTACCTTGATGATTCAGTGTGTTTCTGTGATGTTGAATTTCTTCCTTTCTGTGTATATGTTGTAAATATGTTAAATTAAGACATTTTTTTCTTAAAAAATGTAGTGCAGCTGATATGAAAGCTTTAGTCTTGGCTAGGTGAGTTTGAGATGACTACATCTGATCTGTTTTAATATGGCACCCAGAGATTCTCAGAAGGCATGAAGAGATGCATGCTGATCCTTAGGTAAAAGACAAAAAAGTGCATATTGTCATAGCAACAACACCGAGGACCTTATGAGATCACTTGATAAAGGTGTTTACACAGTGAACAAGGCAGGCAGTAATTACATGCAGGAGGCTGTTGAAATAAATGAGTATTAAGCAGATAATCAAGACTTACAAATAGTTATTAAGGCTTATTACTGTGCAGTTGTAGATGAGATTCATTTGTTAATGTAGGAAGAAAAATAATATTTGCAGATGCAGTCAATTCAATAATACAGGAAGAAATATAACAGCTAAAGTACTGAATTCAATAATACAGGAAGAAATATAACAGCTAAAGATGTACTGAATTCAATAATACAGGAAGAAATATAACAGCTAAAGAATTCAATAATACAGGAAGAAATATAACAGCTAAAGATGTACTGAATTCAATAATACAGGAAGAAATATAACAGCTAAAGATGTACTGAATTCAATAATACAGGAAGAAATATAACAGCTAAAGATGTACTGAATTCAATAATACAGGAAGAAATATAACAGCTAAAGATGTACTGAATTCAATAATACAGGAAGAAATATAACAGCTAAAGATGTACTGAATTCAATAATACAGGAAGAAATATAACAGCTAAAGATGTACTGAATTCAATAATACAGGAAGAAATATAACAGCTAAAGTACTGAATTCAATAATACAGGAAGAAATATAACAGCTAAAGATGTACTGAATTCAATAATACAGGAAGAAATATAACAGCTAAAGATGTACTGAATTCAATAATACAGGAAGAAATATAACAGCTAAAGATGTACTGAATTCAATAATACAGGAAGAAATATAACAGCTAAAGATGTACTGAATTCAATAATACAGGAAGAAATATAACAGCTAAAGATGTACTGAATTCAATAATACAGGAAGAAATATAACAGCTAAAGATGTACTGAATTCAATAATACAGGAGGAAATATAACAGCTAAAGATGTACTGAATTCAATAATACAGGAAGAAATATAACAGCTAAAGATGTAGTGAATCCGATGGAAAGATAATAACCCTCCATATCCAACACTGGAAGGATGTTGATCTCACAACTCCAGGAAATGCATATAAAGGCAATATAGTATGCAAATCTGATAGCATCTTCCTGAAATGAAAAAGGGATTTCTGTATATAAACTGTTCACTGGCTTCATATTAAAGTGTGATTAAAAAAAGAAACCATCAATATTACCACTTCTCACCTTTCACTCAAAGTCAAATATATCGATAGTTTAAGTATCCGGTGCTTTGTTGATTATATTCCGTAAGGGTCCACCTCCACTTTTCCTGAAATAAGGAAATAAATCTTAACTTTGTTACTTGTATGTGCTGTTATTTTTAAGGTGTTCAAGTATCACCCCTCAGAGTAAACTGCTCCCATACAGAACATTGTCAAGAACCTTATTTAACACCACTCTTTTGTGAAACAAAGAAACCCATTATCGCACGCAGATTGTTCTGTTTCTTTTGTCTTCATGTTTTAAGTGCATACAGAAAATGCTCTGTTGTCATCTCCTTAATCTAAACCTGGCCTCTGACTGTGGAATTATTACCACTTTTTCCAAACTAGGGTTATCTTCACTTATGCCAATGGACTATGTTATAAAGAGTTTCCTAGAATTGTGTTTTTAGGATGCCTGATTCAAAGTATCTCACTGTGTCTTTTGTGGGACACATTATTAAGATGATTACACTTTGGTCCCCACACTTTAAACTGTAATTATTTCATTGCATATTTTCCCTGAAGAAGGCAATTTTTCACACCCAATAGAATGCTTTGACTGATACCTAATATGATTGTGTGAAAAATTCAGTCTCACACAATTGTTATTTGTGAAGGAAACACACCAGCCTCCATTTCGCATGTTGAGGTATTTTGATAGTTTGTAACATTTTGCTTGTAAGTTACAACATAGCTATGTTTCTAACTGCAGCAAGAATGTCACAGATGTCACTTTTCAAAAGTAGCTCACAGCAAGTTTTACAAGTACCCTAACCTTCCAAAGATGACCTCACTCAGTGATGGTGAGATCATCACTCTGCCTTCCAAAGATGACCTCACTCAGTTATAGTGAGATCATCACTCTACCTTCCAAAGATGACCTCACTCAGTGATGGTGAGATCATCACTCTGCCTTCCAAAGATGACCTCACTCAGTTATAGTGAGATCATCACTCTACCTTCCAAAGATGACCTCACTCAGTGATGGTGAGATCATCACTCTACCTTCCAAAGATGACCTCACTCAGTGATGATGAGATTATCACTCTCTACACACTTAAACAATGATGACATAAGTTCATAAGGAGGGTAGCTAGGCCACTAAGATAATTTTGACATAAGTTGTTGTGATTTTCTATAACTTAGCTACTTGTTTTGCCTGTATTGGTGGATGTTAAAGTACAGAGGCCAAATCATACCTCTCAACTTCTAAGTGCAAGAAACATAAAACCTAAAATAATAGAGGGACAAAAGCACAAAAATACAGACATATTTTAAATAGTTCTCTTATAGTCTTAGAAAGTTGTCAGGATAATAGGATTTGTGTTAGCAAGTCTGAAACTGAAATGTGTGTCATTATTTAGTGACTTCAGTCCTTAGTGATTTGCCAGAAAACCTCATTTTTATGAGGAACAGATCAAAAATACAAAGGGAAAATCTGGACATTCTGCAAAAATCTGGACAGTTGGGAGGTATGGGCCAAACCATTTTAACAATCAGTTATCTGTTTGCTACTCAGCTATTTCTATAAACTTCACAAAATAGTCATAATACCCAGTCTTAAAACTATTGGTGTGCTTTGTTTATTGTTGTATACAGTTGGTTTATGAGTCTATGTTCTCTGCATACTTGCTATCTATCTATCTATCTATCTATCTATCTATCTATCTATCTATCTATCTATCTATCTATCCATCTATCTATCCATCTATCTATCTATCTATCTATCTATCTATCTATCTATCTATCTATCTATCTATCTATCTATCTATCTATCTATCTATCTCTCTGCCCGACTGTCTCTCTGTCAACTGAACTCAAACTAAAATAATCATCAAAAGAGTGAATACAATAGCCCAACTATACAATACATCAGCTGCTAAACTAAGCAAACCAAAAAGATGGACCAAGCAAATAATACCCTACCCATAAAAAAAAAAAGAAAAAAAAAAATTTGCAGGGGGACAAATACCCCTCCACCCATCATGTGGGTGGTTTTGTCCTGTAGATTATATATATATATATATATATATATATATATATATATATATATATATATATATATATGCCAAATTTGAGATTGTATAGCACAGGAAAGGAGAATATTTCCAATATCATCTGTACCATGAAAAGATCAATGTTAGATACGGAGGAGAGAACACAGGTATAAAAACAAGAAAAGTCTCAAGAGGATTTTATGTGAGAGTAAAACATCTAAAGTTTCATCCCTTGACACTATCAATGGCACTCATACCTGTGGTAACTGTAACTATTGTTCTTTCATTAGTAATGAGGTTACGTTTACTCATCCAGTTAGCCAGCACATTTATTATTTGAAAGCTAATGGAAATTGTTTATCTACCCATGTTGTGTATATTGCTACGTGCCGGAAATGTCTCTCATTTTATATTGGGAAAATGAATAGACACCTAAAAGATCGAATACGAGAGCACCTTTATGCAATAAGAATGCAACATAGAAGCAATGCACTTGCGAAACATGTCCTTGATTTTGACCCTACACATATTTTTGCTTTTAGGATATTAGAGCAGATGCAAGTGAATATTAGAGGAGGAGATATAAGAACACATACAGAAGCTAGGGAGAATATGTGGATTATGAAGCTCAGATCAGACGCACCTCCAGGGTTGAATGCCAAATTATCAGTGAAACCATTCCTGAGAATGAGAAGACTCAAAGCATATTAACAGGTACATATGTTTCATGTTTTTAGTAGTATTAGTTTCCTGCTTGACAGTTACTGGATGATGATATTTCTTTCAGAAGTTGCTTGTTACATTGTTTTTTATGTTTTTATGCTTTTAACTGAATTACATGGTGTATTAAGTTGACAGTAACATTATGCATTATTCATAGCTTATGCTCTGTTCACAAGTCCAATATTTAAGATATGTCTTGATGGTAGATTCATATATATAACATTTTATGAGGTCCCTAACTATGCAATACTATTCACAATATGAATTTTCTGTATAGTTTTACTAGTACAACAGTATATATCTATGTGTTATTTTTAAATTGTCCTTGGTGAGTCATGATTAGCATTTCCCGCCTAATGTGAATATTTAAGCTCTGTTTTACTGTTTGTATTTTGTCTACGAGTCTGAAGAAGCCAAGTAGGTGAAAGCGCTTACTCGAATAAACTCTGTGTTTTACCACGTTGGTTGTTTTGAGCTTACTGGAATACTTTCATATGCTGTGTTCTCTCCTCCGTATCTAACATTGATCTTTTCGTTTACTATTTTATATTTTGGATACAGTAGGAGGAGAGTTTACTCCACTCATAGTTGTTTTTCCTTATATCATCTGTACCATGATCGTGCAGACCACAAAAATAACAAAAAACAGAGTCACTCTTCCTGTACTCACACAGCAGTATAGTGCATCTCCTCTACAGTTGCTCTTTTTCACACTTTAAAAACCTGATTGACTGCATTTAAAGTCAACCAGTCTGATGTTTGAGACACAAATGCAGACGTAAGCACACATGCGCGCGCATACACACAAATTAATTTCCATGTTTATCTGACAAGTGATGTAACTTACACAAACTATTATTTTGCTCTTTGTTTAGCCTTACAGCTACTGATTTTCTTCGTCTCTGTATAATTAGACCTGTTTAAGTGCATTCATATCATTAAGTAAATTAAGTAAACTTATGCAAAGAATCTTATTTACTAACTAAATGGGGTCTAGTCTTCGATGACTTATTATTCTAAAATATAAGAAATGCTTCTCTAACTACTTTTTGTAATGACAATGCCATGGTTATTAATGCCTATAACATAAGAGATGTTTCTATGCATCGCATAAATATTTTTGCCTTTGCCCTAGGTCATTGCTGAAAAAAGTCCACTTTTGCTCGGTTTGCATAAGTGTTTTACTTACAAATAGGTCACCTATTGATTTTGTCAGAGTAATGGGCCTGTAGTTATTTTAATGATGGTGCTCTTGTAGTATTGGCAGTTTTCAGGACTTTTATCTGTTATATACAGCACAGCTATTTTCTGAAATCACGTTCAGAATATATCAATCCGCACTTGTTTTTTCTGTGTCAGTTTCAGTGATTTTTTTTTTTTTTTTTTTACAGACTCAGAAGAAGGCATTGCATTTCCTGTGTAAACTCATCTTCGCAACAGCACATGTACAGCCTCCATTCCCATGTTTCTAAATCATCACTAGATCTTGTCTGGGAGGAGATGAGAATATCAAATTTAGGAACTAGCAGGATTATGGTGAGTATAGAAACATGACTGTACAAGAAGGAGATGGAGCTAGGATACTGCATGCTTCATATGACAACGTCTCTGAACTTGTGGAAAGTAGCAACTGTGATCACTACAAACAGCTTCACTCATTTTCACAGGAAACCGATAGATGTGACACCAGACAATGTCTGTGTATGAAAAGGAAATGGAAGTGACGGATTGGGCATGTTGATTATCATTTAATGAGTTGTCAAGAGGTATGCAGTACAGAGGGGTGGTTATGTGGCATGGAATGGAGACAGTGGTTTAGTGGCATTGGGTGCAAGGAGTGGCTGAGTGGCATGGAATGCAGGGTGAGGTTTAGTGACATGGGGTGCAGGGAGTGGTTTAGTCATATGGGATGCAGGGAATGGTTTAGTGACATATGATGCAGTTTAATAACATGGGATGCAAGGAGTGGTTTAGTGATATAGCATACAGGGGAGTGGTTTAGTGACATGGGATGCAGAGACTGGTTTAGTGACATATGATGCAGGTAATAATTGAATAGTATGAGATGCATGGAATGGCTCAGTAGCATGAGATGCAGGGAGTGTCTGACTGTCCAGGGATGCCGGGAGCCACATGGAATGCATGGAATTAATGAATGGCATGTAATACAGCGGGTGAGTAGTACAAGACACAGAGAGTGGTTGAGTGACATGGAATACAGTGAGTGGCTGAATGGCATGAGATGCAGGGGGTTATTAGTGGCACAGGATGCAGGGAGTTATAGAGGGACATGGGTTGTAGGTAGTGCCGAAGTGGCAGAGGGCAAAGGCAGTAGCTGTAAGAGTGTTTTTATAAATGAACCAAAATAATAGTGCTAAGAACAGAGCTCATTGTAATAGTTCATGGTAGCACACAGGTGCATCTGGCATCCTCCAGTGACCCACTGTGGATGACAGGGCATTGGGATAATAGGACATCTCACTGTCACACACTGTAAATTGGGGAGGAGTGGGCTGAATTCTGAGTGCCCTAATGTCCTATAGGCAATGAACTTCACAAAATACTCTTACAATCTTTGACATAAGAGTTGGGAAATTATTTATTATGCATCTTTCCTTCTTAAGATTTTGATAACATCAGTTTAATAGTTTTCTTAAGCCTAACTGCACATTCCTTCATGAGCCTTTTCATTTTTATAGCCACGTGACTGTTCCTTCTGCATTCCTATTCTGCCATGAGCAGGTCATCCACCAATAAGCACTCTGCATTTAGTCAACAATCCAACTGCCCTGGCACTCAAAATCCCTGTTGAGTCATACTGCATCAATATGATAGGGTTTTGCAGCCCTGCTATAAAAATACTCTGGGAATGTTGACTCATATAAAAAAAGTGTTGCAATGATTTGGCCTGATATGAAGTGAAATGACTGAATGGTAATTTATTTAAGGTAATCAGGGAACTGAAAAACAGAAGCCTAGGCAAGCCCGGATATAGTTAATAAATGCTCGTGCTGTCTTGCAGCACATGAATGAATTCTCCTAGGTATCAAGGCAGTCTAGCAATATACACATATAATGTTTAAGCAGTGAAACTGTTACCTAATGCAATCTTTATTTAATTAGAACATTTCTGGTAATGCATTCTAAGTTCTGCTTCGCCGTGATCTATTAACACCTGTCAAATAAAGTAAGTGAGCTATTCATCGATGAGACCAAAATTGATACTGATGACCGCTGACAAGTTGATAGAGGCAGATAGCAGTAAATACACTTTGTTGGTTTCTTTTTATTAGAGAGCTTCAATAATCCATTAGTGTAGCTGCACATCCAATAGTAATTTAGTAGCTGACTACAACAATTATTTGTAAATAAAGTTTTTAATATACTTTATCTTGGCAGCATGTATAGTAGCCTGATTCATCAGGCATGCAGTACCTTACACTGACACCTGCTCTGTTACTTTGGGTCATGGTTTTGAATTCCCTTTATAGTGTCACAGTAATCACTGTATACACCCATTAAAATGCAGTCAAAGCTCACCACTCCTGGATGGCACAGAATTCAGTGTCAGATACATGTATGCAAACAAATACAAAGTTGTACACCACAGCTGTCATTATAAGTAAAGTAGTTACAGTCATGCAAACAAAGACATTGCTTTTCTTCCGTTATATTTCTATGTCTCTGTAGACTATGGTTTTATAAATTGCTGTGTGCATTAATTCATTAATGGCCCACCAGGCCATGTAAGTGTGCAACAGAGTTGAAACAGACTTACAATATCAAACAAAGAAAGCTTCAGATAACGGATCGTTGCAGCACTGCACACTTCGTTAGCCCACACTAGCTTTCTTTCCTCATTATTTGTATTGTTCCCTCTAATACATCATTAACCTGTGGAATCAGTGCAGGTGACACAGGTTGCTTCTTACAGATCGTAATAAATGGTTGGAATGCTTATGCAATCAAGCTGTACTGTTATAGTTTCTTAGTTGTATAGTAGACTAATAACCACAGGTGCATTGTTTAAGCCTAGTCATACATCCCAAATGTAACTACAAGTTTTATGCACCTTAAGATTATTCTAAGGGGTATATGTAGGCTCAGGCTTGAGTAGTCAAGCATTTAGAGGTTAGCTTCTGTCCATTAAGAACATAGGTGCTAGACCCAGGTGTGAATTTATGATTACATTTGAACAGGGTTAGGAAAGTAGATATCAAAAAGGTGTGAACCCAACATGGAGCCCTATGTGACTCTGCTAGTGTCTGGCCTCCTTGTAGAGGTGGACTACCCTATCCCAACTTCTTGGGTCCTACCCGAGAGCTATCCAGTAGGTGCCATAGGGGTTTATACCTAATTTTGTGAGTTTTACAATGCTCAAGTGGGGGTATTAAATCAAGTGCCTGACCAGGCCAAGGTAGCCAGTATGCACCTCTTTGCCCTTGTCCTTTGCTTTGTTTACCTTCTCGAAGTCCATCAGGTTGAGTAGGCATGATCTGCCCTTGATGAAACCAAAGTGGGTTGGAGCCAGTGCTGATTGTTTCCTATGTCATTTTTTAATTATTTTCATGATAGTTCTTTTCATGGCTTTGCATATGAGACTAGTTAGACTTGCAGGTTTGTAGTTACAGCAGTCCATAGTTGGCCAACCCTTACATACAGAGATGATCATTGCAGTTTTCCTTTTGCATGACACAAAGCCTTTCTGAAGGCTATGGTTAAATAATGATTTTTGTAGTCCTGATAGGCCCTGTTTTGTGCATCTTAGGAAGCATCCTGGGAAATTATAGGGCTCCATTAATGCTGCTTTTGTTGGCCTTGGACAGCTCATGTAGGACTTGCTCACTAGTGATAGTTTGGGGGATTATTTTCAATGGTATTTCCTGAAGGGTGATTGGGGGGGGGGGCAGTAAATTTGGAGCTGAATTTGTTGGCCAGCAGCTGAATTTGTTGGCCAGCAGATTTACTGTATCTTCTGGCTCCATTTCCAATCTGTTCTGTACACACTGCTGCGTGCTGCCTTTGAGATTATGGACATAGGTAAAGAAAGCCTTCTGATTGTCCTGGTCCTGGAGGCTATTTTTACCTCTGATTTGGCTTTGGCATACATGATTTCAGCATTGAATTCTGAGTGGGATGGTGAAACAACTTGAAGATAAAGTAAAAAGGATACAATTGGAATGTTCCTCACTACATGTTGCTTAGCAGGTCAGAAAAAATGCTTGTCAGTACTGAATGTTAACTTGCAGTGATGGTCGACTACAACATGACCAACAAAAAAAGGAGCTATGAAGCAGCAGTGACATGAAAGTAACTAATTTTTCACACTGGTTTTATTTATTTTTAGCATATATGTGTAAGTAGGCCATGTAAAAAAAAAGTAATTGCGAGTGATAACATTACATATGAACATACTGAAAAAGAGCCCACAAAAAAAGACTATAAGTCTCTCACATCTGGACAATTAATGCTGCTATCCTTCTGGATGTATCCCACTTTTCACCATTCCCCTAAGCCAGCCGAAGAGCCTCCAACTTTCTTAATGCCATCCATTGAACCATGGTCAACCACCTCCTTTGGGAGGACATACCTGCTAACGACCACTCCCTCAGGGAAGAAATGTTGTTTCAAACTGGTTTTGAAATTATCTTCTTACACCTATTGGTGATGTCCCATCTCCAATTTTATCTTCTTTTCCAACAGTACCATGTCACAATGCCACTAAATAACATGTGCACCATAGCACATGGCCGCCTCATCACCCCCAATATCACCAGCATTCCAAGGTACATGCACCTGGTTGCAGCAAATGGAAAGATACCAAGATGGTTTCCAGTGAGAGAGTAGCTTTGTTGTAAAGAAACAAATTGGTGTTTTCAAAATCTAACAATGAAACCTTTTACAAAATGTTTATGTGAACTGGGGAGCAATTTTGCATAATAAATGTAAAATCTTTTTGGTGTGCAAATAATTTGTTCTGTATCTGAACAGTAATACATGTAACAGACAAGTTGTACTATGAAGAAGTAGCCATAATGTTTTGTGTGGTAACCATTTAAATGAATAGGGCTCAGAATGTCCATCCCCATGATGTGGAAATTGAATGGTCAAAAATCCAGACTTAAATATACAAAGTCTCAGTTTTTCGTGTCTTTGAATGTTCTCTTTTCACCTAGACATGACGATCCCAGAGTTGGTATATTTATTTATTTATATATAATTTGGCGGTGTGTGAGGGGCTAGTGATGCACATCATGAATTGTAAGTTTGCTTGCTCTCCTGCAAACAAAGAAGTTTTAAGGAAAATGGTGGGGATTTTGGGGGTTGGCTTAATGTTGAAGGAGTTTACCTGACAGGCACATTACAGGGTTTGATTCTCAGTTTTGTTCACTGATTGGTTGTGGGTTGGGCACATCTGCAGACTGATTGGATAGTGCTTACCAGTGAAGAGGGATACTCAATATTCTTTTGCATTTTTTTTTAAGTTTTTGGGACTTAGCTTTGGAAGTCTTAACATTTCAAGAGGAAGGGATTTATTTGATGGAAGAATATTAACTACTTGAAATGGTGGTACAACAAATATCTGGTCAATGAAATGGGAGAGCAGCTTTTATTTATGTGACATTGTCATCGCGACTGATGTATAGTAGTGCTAGTGATAAGGCGCTCAACATATAACTGATATAATTGTTATACATTGAAAATAAAATAAAATAAAATAAAGGCCTAGCACCTATCTGACTTACAGCCGACCTGATACAATGCAATATATATATATGTATATATATATATATATATATATATATATATATATATATATATATATGTATATATATAACATTTATTTATCTGTCCTTGTTCCAAATCTGCTTAGCTTACTTAGCTACCCCCTCACTTCCCTCATCTTTATATTTCCCTTTTTATATTTCTTGTCGACACACCTTATCCCTTCTCTTGTACCTCAGTACTTTAACTGCCTTCCATCCTCTCCCTTTCATCCCCACTTCTCTCATACCTCTTCAGTATGTTCTCACTCCACCCACAATTTCACCTCACCCTCCCCTTCATCTCCTCTATTTCAGTATGCCCCCCTCTTAGGGTCTGTGTTACTTCTAACAAACTTTTACATTCTGCTTTGCCTTGCTGAACTCTCCACAAGACTTTCTTCCTCACACTAACACCCAACTTTCTACCTAAGCCCAATTTTGCTCTCACTGTACCTCCTTTTTAACCTGGTATATACCTTTATATCTCCTTTTCTCTTCAACTATTCAATGGAAGACAGTTTATGTCTATATTACAACTACAAGACTATTATTATTATTATTATTATTATTATTATTATAATACAGTTAATCCAAGATTATTTCATCTTCTCTGTAAATTAGCTACTGGTTTTACTAAGTTTTATCCTTCCCTCTCCTATACCCTTCTTCTGAACCTACTCCTCTGTTCCTTTGCCTTTTCCCTTCTATATGTTTTTTCTCCACCTCCTTTACTGTTTAGCTTATACTGTCCTCCTTCTCCTCCCTTCTCCCTATACTTACTTTTTGTCTGTTTCTACCATCTCTTTTACAGCTCACCTATCCTGAGTGTCCATCAGTACCTCCCAAATTACACGGACTCCTCGCTCAAAGCCAAGTTCGGCCCACCTGGATTTTTATCCTGCTAACCAGTTTGGGCTTATCCGAAAGGAACCCACAGTGTGGAATCCCTCACCTTTTGCTCTCAATAAATCTATGTAACTTTAAAACCAAAAACAAAGTCAATTTACCATAACATCCTTATATGCTAGCCTGTCCCCCAGTGTGTGTCTCAGCAGCCTACTGCATACCTCAAAGATCCCACTCTAACTCACTACCTCCAATCTCCCATTCCATGCTTCTATCACTCTAAAGACTTACCCTGGTACTCACTGTTACCTCTACCTTTTTCCTACCTCTGTCTCCAGCTCCATTTCTATCTCCCCTTAGTCTCTCTGCCTGCCTATTTCCTCCACTTACCACTAGGTGGCAGCACCTTCCCACTTGTTGCATAATCCTACCCTACTTTATAATAACTTTTGCTGTCCTCCTGTCTTTTTGAGCTTTCTTCTAACACCTACCTCTTTCTCCCACATATTTACTACAGCCTACTATCCCATAACTTTTCTCCTCTCCCCCACCACTAACCCTCTCCCCCAGAATTACTCTGTTTCCTCTACCACTCCTACCCAGCTCTTACTGCACCTTCTCTTACTTACCACAGCTCCTTCCTGCAGTGGCTGATACTTTTTCCAGCACGGCTCTTCTGCTCTGTTGCTCTATCCCGCTCCGTTCACCCTGTGGGATCACTCTGATTTCTTTAACTCTACATTCCTTTCCATCTTAAACTCCCTAGCTCCAACTTGAACCAAAAGGGTTAAAACCAAAACAGCACCCTAGCTCACTAAAGCTGCCAAAACAATTATGCAACAAAGAGACAAATGTTGGAAAAGCTACCACCATCATAAACAACCTGAACTGTTACTAAAATATAAACAGCTTCGAAACCTAGCCAAAAAACAAGTCATTAAAGACAAAAAATCATACTACAACCACCTACAAATAAACCACACAAAAAACCCCAAACAATTCTGGAACTCTATAAATACCCTCCTCAAGCCAGGTACCACAAAAAACCCTTGTCCTAACACTAGCAAAACTGACCAAGAAATTGCCAATCTATTCAATACCTTCTTCATCTCCTCCATTGCTGAGCTGACCAAAACCTTCCCAAATAACACCACCCTACCAACCTCCTCCCACGTTTGCACCTCATCCCCCCTTTCCCCCTAACTTTGAACTTAAACCAATATCCACCAACCTCATAAAGACATTTCTATATAGACTAAAACCTTGCACCAATGCTCCAGACAACATTCCCTCCTCCTTCTTAAAAAATGCCTCTGACAGTGTTGCTCTCCCTATCAGCATCCTGATCAATAGATCACTTCTTGAATCATATGTACCAAAACTATGGCATTCTGCCTTTATCCTTCCTCTCCACAAAAGTGGAAAAATCTACAACTTCTCTAACTTCCGCCCCATTGCCATCCTCTCTCCCATCTGTAAACTTCTCGAAAAATGCATTCACATACAGCTCATGTCATTCCTAACCGAACATCAACTTCTATCTCCTACCCAACACGGCTTCCGCCCAGGACACAATACCAACACAGCCCTCCTCTCCTTCCTACACTCTATCAATTCAGCCTGAGAATCTGGTCACTTAATTTCATCTGTTCTATTAGATCTATCTAAAGCCTTTGATACCATCTCTCATACCCATCTACTTAACCATCTTTCTAACCTTAACATCTCCAGAAAAACTCTTCCCTGGTTCTCCAGCTATCTTTTCTGACAGATTCCAAGCAGCGAAATGGGGCCAATCCTCCTCCTCCTTCCTTCCAACACCCACAGGAATTCCCCAAGGTTCCATTCTTGGCCCTCTGCTATTTAACATCTTTATTAATGATTTTCACAAAGCCATTCCTAACACCAAAATTGTCCAATATGCAGATGACTCCACTCTCATCTGCCATGCCTCCAACAAAACTGAACTCAAATCTCTAACTCAATCTGCCTTCTCATCCACTGAAAAATGGATGCACCAAAACCACCTCTCACTAAATGCTAACAAAACAAAAATTCTCCTTTTCACTCCCTGCAAATCTACCCACATTGACAGACACTCATTTCAAATTACCAGCCTCAACAACTCTGTCATTGATATTGTTCCCTCCGCCAAACTGTTGGGGGTCACCATTGATGAACACCTAAAATTTAATACCCATATCCAACTCAACATCAAGAAAACCCACATAAAACTCGGCCTTCTATACAGAAATAATCACTTCCTCTCTCCCTCAACTAGACTGACCCTGGCCACAACTTATCTTCTCCCATCTCTCCTTTATGGCACTCCTCTGCTTACTAATCTATCTTCCACCCTTGCCTCCAAGCTAGAAGTATGCTACAACAAAATCTCCAGGTTTGCCACAAATGCAAAAGCCTCCTCCCACCACTGCTCCTCCCTACTAACCATAAACTGGCTTGAATTCCCCAATCAACTAGACTTCCTTCAAATTGTCTTAGCTCACAAATTGCTTTTTCATCCCAACAGCTGCCCGGCTTTATCCAATATCCTCCAACCTTACAGCCCCCCAAGACCCCTTAGATCCACTCACTAAAACCTCATTACTGTCCAAAAACCAAAGCGTCCTGCTGGTCAGCTTCTACTATCCTCCATCCTAGCTAAAAAATGGAATGCCCTGCCCTTCACCCTGAGAACTTGTGACAACCTAAATACCTTCTAAAGTCTACTTCACTCCTACCTGCTTCTTCACAGAAAATGTAACTGCACTCCACACCCCATGCCTCCCAAACTCCCCCCTTCCTTCTCTCCTGGCTAAACTCATTACCTGTCAAACTACTGACTTATACTCCGACTACAACTCATAAGCTATCTCCTCCCAGCTTATCACTCTTTGACTCTAATTTCAGTACTTTCATAGCTACTTAATCTTCTTAGCTACCAAGTATTAGACTCCTCCTCTATCCACTTCCCTTCCTGGTATAAAACTTATTTACAACTCCATACTGAATGCTTCTAAAATAATCTTTCATGTCATATCTCAATTTGATACACAACTTAGCAATGTAAAATATTTTCTATATGTTTATGCAACTTGTTTTGCAGTGTAAAAGAATTTCTTTCATGTGATATTTCAGTTATGATATGTAACTTATAAATGTGAAGAATTTCTATATGTTTATGTAACTTGCAAATCTTCACAACTTAAGAATGTAAAAACTATTATGTAACTAGTTATGTGGAGCTTTTCTCCCCGGGCCTCCACTGAAAATGGGCTCTCAGGCCTCCCTGGTCACCAAACTGGAATAAATAATAAATAAATAAAATATGTAAATGTATACCAGCTGTATGTCTCTGCAAATGTTTATAATAATTGTTAATTCAATATTTTGTAAGTTTTGATGCTTACTGTTGTGGAACTTTTCTCCCCGGACCTGCGCTATCAATAGGTTTCTGATGCAGTCGGATTTTTCCAGTTTAAAATGTTAAATAAATAAATAAACAATAAAATGTAACTCCTGCCTGTGAGCCCTGCAGCTGCTTATTAACACTCTGCAATGCTCTGGCACAATTTTGTTTAAAGGCAATCCTCTGGTGTGAGGGAAAAGCTTCTCCCTCACATTGCCTGATGGTAGCCATGTAGAAAAATGCAGTAATCTGCCACTAATTAGGATGTAACTTATGCCTGAGAGATGTATTACTTCTTAATGCATATATGTGACTTTTGATGCAGTTCCGACTCTCAGCAGTGAGATTAACAACAGCTTATCATCTCTTTAGCTGCATTGCTACTCCTCAGCTGTGAACATTAACAGCCTAACACCAAGCTTGCCTATGGCAACATCACAAATAAATGGCAGACAACATACATAACAGCAATGCCACTACTTTTTGGATGCCATGTAGCAGTTTGGAAGCCATCTGATTACAGCTGTGACAGTGATGTTGACAGAACATTTGTAAGACAGTTGCACTAAGCAACATCTGCAACATATACTTATGTGACACATTTTCTCATAAATGAGAGGGCGACTTAAAGGGCCTTGACAATTACTAAAACTTTAAATGATGACAGCATATCTGTCTAACCATATAGCTACTTCTCATATGTAGGTAACAAACAGCTGACCTATGTCAACCACTAAATGACAGAGCAAGTATTACAGAAAGATAGGTCTGATATCACATTACCAATAAAATGTACACACACAAACAGCCAGGGATATAAACTCCTTACCTAGTTCAGGTAATAAAGCCTAAGGCTGAATGCATCTGCATGCAGCAGGCAATGACAACTGATTCCAGAACACTTACTGTACTTCCATAGACAGTAGGACTTTACTGCTGCTGAATTACAACCAAAGCATCTAGGCTTTCCCCACTTATGCATGTGTCACCTACATACATACCTACACCCCTCAGTCCCACCCCCCCCACACACACACACATAGACACATGCACTCTGACTGGCACAGGTTTGTTGACCAATTTTATGCAGTTAGGTGCCTTCCTCAGGATATAGTAAAGCAAAAATAGCAGCATCAGATTCCAACCAATTTATGAAATAATGAAAAATCTATTTTCAAGCTTGTGAACAGATGTTAACCTTAATTTTTGACAGTATTGTAGGGGGTCAGCTTTTAGTAAACAATGATTATAAAATAATTTCTCTTCAGTCCACACTCCAAAATATGACAAGTATATCTCCTTCCATCTTTACCCTTTACCTTTTTTTATTTTCTCTTACAATCACACTATTAAACTTCCTTTTTCTATATTTCACCATTTTACCCTGTGGAATTCTGTTTTCCTCTCCACCACTTTCCAGTTTTTCTTCATTTACTATTTTTTCCTTATTGTTCCCTTGTATGGCATCTGGTTCTTCAT
Source organism: Protopterus annectens (assembly GCF_019279795.1). NCBI lineage: Eukaryota > Metazoa > Chordata > Ceratodontiformes > Protopteridae > Protopterus > Protopterus annectens. The sequence continues at coordinate 1,364,913,351 of NC_056746.1, forward strand.
GTTCCTGTTCTGCACTCTTTTTATAATACACACACTTTGTTCTGTAATTTCTATCTGTTCATCACAATCTACCCAAGCAAGTCCTGTTTGCCCACATTTTTTACACATTGTATCACATTTCTTGGCTTCATGCCCCATATTTCCACAAATAAAACATTTTCTTTTATCACAGTTACTTATTAATGGTTACCCTCCCAAAAAAGCTCATGTTTTCACCTGTCCCCTATACCTAACACACCTCTGTTACCTTCTACATTTATTACACTTCTAGTATGTATATTTTTTTCATTTCCCATTTTAAAAATCACCCCATAATCCCATCCCCAGTCCATAAACCTCTATCATCATGTTTTTGTAGTGTCCATAACTTCTTTACATACAGTCTTTAAACAGTCTTTTAATGCTTCTTTATCAAGCTCTGTTCAAAACTGTACAAAAATCTTTTTTTTTTTTGTCTATTAAATCTATATACTCCATAAGAATTCCAAGGATTACAATCGTTTTTATTCTGGAATTTCTCTAAAAACCTTTTCATATACTGTCCGGTCTCAAACAAAATGTCACAATATGTCTCTCAATTAAGATGTATAAAGGCTCTTACCTCTTTAGGTAAAGTACTTAATGTTGCAATCACCATTCCCCATACCTTATATCTTTCAACTTCTTTTTCTTCTTTACTGCTAAGGTACACCACAAATGTCTTTTTTGCCATCTCTCTTTGCCCTTCTACTCGCCTCTCTCCTTCTTTTACTGTTTGGCCAAATCATTTTATTCTTTTCTGCAATTCCTCTCACCTCCTACTCTTGTATTTTACCCATAAGTTTGCCCCATGAAGCTGCCATCTCATTTTCTGGTTCACTCTGAATCAGCATTTATTTTAAATTGACAATCTGCAACCATCCTAATTGGAGGATTGTAATTATGGACTGCAGTTTGGTTCCATTACCTTCACCAAGCAACTCCTGTTGAAACAGACACTCTGAGTCCTGTGATGGTTTGATTGTCTTACCTTCATTGTTTTCCCTTCATTGCACACTTCTCTTCCACTCTTGCCAACTCTCCTAAAGCTCTGACCACTTTTTCTTTCAATATCCTCATACTTTCAGACTCCACTGCCTTCTCCAAATCCTTTCTCCTTTCTCAATAATCACTCACTTCTTCTTGCCTGCTCATTGTCTCCATATTCTTTCCTGCTTCTCCTAGCCGCCTATGCACCCAGAACGGAAGCAAGAAGTGTAACAAAACAAAGTGTCCCTGTACTCTAAACAGGAAGTTCTCAGATGCCCTGGCCAAATTTCCCCTAGAAGTATAAATAACACCTCGAGCCCCCCCCCTGAAAAGAAGCCAATAGCCTAGTGGGACTAACCATTTAACAAAAGTATAAATAAGAATAATATTATTTATCTAAACTATTAATGTGCAATCTTATCTGAGCTGACAGTGCATTGTGGCGTGTTTAAATATTTAATTCATTTCTTGCAGTTGGTTTTATGGTCAAGGTGGCATATGTAGTCTCCAATCTATAACAAGAATGAGTACGTGAGTACGTCTGTATTTTAAGATGTCAGTGGAAGCCGCTGTCAATTACTGGTGACACAGTATTAGCTCATCTTTCATACACAGTGATTACAAAACAGTGATCCCCAGTCCAAAAACCAAGAAATAGCAAAGTTTGCTTAATTAAAGATATTAGAAACAAGCAGTTTCAACATGTAAATAAACAGGAACTATATGTATAACTGCAGCATAAATTAAAAGGAACAGGGATGAAACAATTTGCTGTACTGAAAGGTCTTACCAGGCACACTTAGTAAACTTATCTGAGTACATTTTTCCTGAGAATCTCTCAATAACATTATGACTTGCCTAGGCTACATGAAGCTAATTTCTATAACATAGAACTGTACATAACTTGCTTAGAGCTTTAACTATTCAACATATTTTTATTGCTGTGAAATGTATGCATTAATGTATCCCTAACTCCCTTTTACTTTCTAAATATGTAGCAACCCTGTTTTCATATTGTATTTCCTGTTTGTATTATACTAATTTACCTTTAATTTCTCTATAATGTGGCTAAAAGTTTTCTAAATATTAAATAATTATCATATAACTATTCTTAACCAATGTTTTCACATTATGTTTAATTTGGCATAATTATTTAAACTGTTTGTGTATTATTTCTGAAGACTGTAAAACTATTAAAGTGTTTTTGTAATACTTTGGAGCTTTTCTCCCCGGGCTTGCACTGAAAATGGTACCTAATCAGTCAGACTTTCCTGGTAATCAAATGACAATAAATAAACAAATAAATGAATGAATAAATAATCCTGGGATAGTGTTGCATGACACCCTTACCTTCCACAGTCATTCTGAGATTACTGCCACTAATGTAACTCATCAGCTTAATGTGGCCTTTGGTGTTTCAAATCTACTTACTTCTGAAACTTGACATTTTATTTCCATCAAAGTATTCATTCCAAGACTTTAATATGCTTTACCTATAATTGCCCATCTTTCTGGTAACATAGCATTACTACAACCTACAGAAAACAAGATTTTAAGATTTTTCCACTTTGCTAGTTGCATTGATCACCACTGACCCCCTATTCAAAAGGCATAATGGCTTCCCATCACTAACAGGTTCAATTTCCTGCTCAATACACTCACCTTTAAACTTCTTAAAGACAAGTACTGCCCACAACTGGGAAACAAAATAACAGTACGTGAATCTTCTTATGCTCTTCATGATTAAATATACACTGTATCTCTTTATCTACATGTAAATGACCTTTTTTTAAAGCTTGCCCCTGCCTCCTTGAAAAGACGTACTTAATCTAATTATGTATTACAAATTCTCACATTCATTAAGAAAACATTGAGATCACATTTGGCTCAGGAATATAAATGTGCCTGCTTTAAGGATGTTGGTTAATCCATCCTAATATGAGCCTCAAATATAATTTCAGGATTGAGACTTTATGTAGTTTTTGAAATATGATATCTATGCATCTGCCAACAGGCTACAGTCTTAAATGCTAAGAGTTTTAAGCATGGTCTGTCCATTTTGTTTTATTGACCTGCTTAAATGGATATCTTCTTTTGGTATTTGTGAGACTGTTTATTTATGAAATTATAAGACATCTTAGACTACTGGGCCCATGATTGCTTGGTAGGCAATGCATAGGTTTCCTCAGATGAGCTTATAACACACACACACACACACACACACACACACACACACACACACACACACACACACACACACATGCACACACGCACACACGCACACACACACACACGCACACACGCATCCACACACGCACACACGCACATACGCACACACACACACACACACACACACACACACACACACACACACACACACACACACACACACACACGGGATAGTGTTTCAAGCCTGTTTTCCTAGCTTAGGGATTTTAACTCTATGATCCTCAGTTAGCAATCTCTGGGATCTTTACAGCTGTTTTGACATGTCTGATGAGGTATTCTGCAATTGATCTGACCAGTGCCGAATACAAGAAGACAAATTATTTTCATGAAGATGCTAACCCCTTGACAATTAGTTACACCAAGAAGTATTTCCTGGGAGCTATTGGTAAATGGTGGTTAAAGGAGGCGGAATTATCAACCTAAGCTCCCAGGATTCCAACTACATTTTAATTTTCAAGTCAGGTATTGTCAAGTCTATATGCTGGAGGGGGTAGTTTGTCTGCTAAATGTGACAATGCTGCATTTTTTAGCACTTACTTTAAGTTCATTTTTAATAAACCAGACATTTATAAGTATAAATTCTTACTGGAGGGCTTCTTTGCCAGTTAGGAGATTTGACAATGACTTCCAGTTTGCATTTATTCATAAACTCGGTTAGCCATATTAGCCATAGGTTTTGGATTTTAGCTTGTAGGTTGGAGAAGTAAATACCGAACAAAACTGAGCTCATCACTGAGTTCTGTAGGACATTACTGGTCACTTTCATGGTCTCTAATGCTGCCCCTGCCACCCAGTTTACTGTTTGCCTTTTGGCCAATTTGTTTTCCATAATGCCATATAAGGAGCTATTTATAACACATTTAATTTATTAATCAAGAGGGTGCTGTCAAATGCCTCAGACAAATCTCAGTAGGCTGTGAGTACAGTGTGATCTCTGTCAACTGCTTGTGTTAGCTTCTCAAAGAAGTTAACCAGGCTCATTAGAAAGGTTTAGAAATGTTTTTAATGTTGATCCTAATCAAGTCTGTTATAATGTGTTCCATGGCCTTACAAACAGTTCTCAGGCTGACAGGACTATAACTTCTGGGTTGGTAGTAGAGCCATCTTTATGGAGTGACATTATCAGTGCTGTACTCTATACTCCTGGGACTGAACCTGTCACTAAGCTTTGGTTAAATAGCTTTTATATAGGCTTTATGGAGTGACATCATCAGTGCTGTACTCCATACTCCTGGAGTGACATCATCAGTGCTGTACTCCATACTCCTGGGACTGAGCCTGTCACTAAGCTTTGTTTAAATAGCTTCTATAGAGGTTCTTTCAGGGCATGTTTGGTACTATTTATCAAACAACCCAGTATGTTATCTGGTCCCATTTGGAGAAAGTGTTTGTAGTCTTGGACAGCATTTTCAGTACATATTCTTTAGTAATGGAGTGGGGGATAAGATTTATGGAGACCATAAGATTATGAATAGTTTTCTCAGGAGTGAAATTAGCACTAAATATATTTGGTAGGGTTCTGGCAATGTCCACCAGGTCTTAGATTTTTTTTGCCATTTAACATGAGTTCTGCACATTGCAGAGTGTTATATATTCGTTTTCTAAGATAGCTAAAAAATAATTTGTAATTCTCTTTGGCTTCAGATTCTTACACGAGTTACTGGGCTGCCTTAGTAGATCTAATAGCCTTTCTAAAATTATTTGTCAAATTCATAATATTTCCTTTGACTTAGAAGTCCTTAGATCTGCCGTATTCCCTTTATCATATATTTTATTTATATCAGTGGACCAACACGATGGTTTGCTTTTTAAATTCTCATTATATTTGGATCTGGATGTAAATGTTGAATCTATACATTTATTTATGCAGGTATAAAACTCCTTGGCAAATTTATCTGCTGAAGCAATGTCTGGGATGATATTGTTATCCATTAATTTCAGGACTTCATCATAGAATCTAACGCGATTTCTGAAAGTGTTTCAGGGGCTTGAGGGAAAAAGTACTAACTAATGGTCTGATCTAATTGAAAAGGGACTTACTATGGGAAATATGCAAGATGATACTGCATTTTTAACTATCGGGTCAAGAATATAAAGTCTTCTAGTTGTCTGGTAAAAATATGGTCCACTGAAATTGTATTTATTAATTGTAAAAACTTGTGAGCATATCCTGTGGGGTCTACTTCAAAGTATCAAAAGACCCCTTACTCAAATCTGAAATCATTGAGATGGAAATTGCAAAACCACACTTCCGTGAACCATCAAACCATCAAAAATGTTTGCCAGGGAAGGTCACTAGAGAAATTAACAGGAGGAAAACCAAGAGGAAATATGGCTGACTGATGTGACAGGGTGAAAGAGGTGGGGTTTAGGAAGTAGGTTCAAGGAGGTTATTTTGACCTCTTGTGGCAAGAACAATGCCTTGGCCATTTACTCCCTCAAATACCTGTAACAGAAATACAGCGTCTTAGAAATGCACAGTACAAAAACAGTAAGCTGCTTAACAGAGTGATATATAAATATATATATATATATATATAGTGGGCAACCACTCACATATTTATTCAAACCTAGTGGATCTTAAAGAGGAGAAGTTTGGATATGCAGTCAAACTAAGACCAACAGAATCACCCCAATGAGATGAAGGTCATTGACAGTTCATAGCCTTTTAACATATTTTATTTGATAGGGTTAGCTAGGCCAGGGCAATCTACTTTTATGTAAATGTTAAAGCTCTGCTATCCAATGTGCGTTCATTATTAAAAACAAAAAAATGTGAAGCAAAAATCTTTAGGAAATTTGAAAACATCTGCATTTGCTGTTCTTTGCTACCAACTGACCTTCCTACTATGCTGTTCATAGGTTCATAGGTTGATACTAGGCTATCTGCTCTAGGGCATTTATAAGCCTAGCCAGAGTGTGTTTGGCTTTCGCCACCCTTTTAGATTAGTTGACTGTGCCTCTGTATAGTAGGTCACAGAAGATAGCCCTTTTAAGGTTAGTTTACTGTGCCTCTGTCTAGTAGGGACACAGAAGAGATCCCAGGGGTAACCCTATGATCTCCCATCCACTCGTCAAGATTTCTCTTGAAGAGGGTCATTGAGGGGCTCTGCCTAACATGGATTGGGATTTTGTTCCAGAGTGAGTGAGCCTCTGGGATATGAATCTGTCCCTCCAGCATGTCCTATTTATTTCTGTGCTGAGGTTTAAGTCCCTGGAGCATGTAGCTCTAAGGGATTTGGATTTCCCTAGGTGGAGCATGTCCATTAATTCTGGTTTGGACATGGCTTTATACGTCAGGCACAGATTGCCTCTGAGTAGGCTGTAAGCAACTGAGTAGAGCTGGAGTTTCTTTAGCCTAACTGCGTAGGGCATCTGTTTGAGTCCCTTGATCCTCTTGGTGAGGTACTTTTGGGGTCTTTCCAGTTGCTGCAGGTGTTGGGTAAGGTACATCCCAAATGGGGCATTGTATTCAATTATGGGTCTGATGAGTGATGAGTAGAGGGGCACAATGATGTCTCTTGATCTAGATGTGAACCCTTTCATGATAAGGTGGGCTATATAGAGGGTCTTTCTAACCACTTTGGCAACGTGATTGTCAAAGGAGAGATTGCTATCTACTTGGGTCCCGAAATCCCTAATTACTTCTTCTGTACTTAATGGATTACAACCTATGTGGTAATTTGTGGGCACTTTTTTTTCCCAAAGGGGATGACTATACACTTTTTGGCATTTAGCTTTAAGTCATGGCTCTGGCACCAGTTATCTGTCTCTGTGAGACCCTTTTGGAGGATGCTTGTGTCAGTCGGTGAGTCGATTATGGCACCCAGTTTGCAGTCATCTGCGAACTTGGTCAGCCATAGTCCTCTCATGTTAGCCTGTACCTCAGAGAAATATATACCGAACAAGAGAGGTCCCAGGACTGAGCCTTGTGGGACGCCACTTGTAACTGGTTTAGAGTCTGACATGGCACCTGCAATTCTGACCATGTGGGTTCTACCCCTGAGCCAGTTTGCAACCCATTTTGTGACATAGGGGTTGATATTTAAGCTGGCGAGCTTATTTATGATGCCCGAGTGGGGTATTGTGTCGAAGGCTTTTGCGAGGTCCAGGTAGGCTGTGTGGACTACCTTCCCTTCATCTATGGCCTTGGTGACTGTTTCAAAGAAGTCGACCAGGTTCAAGAGGCAAGATCTGCCCTTAACAAAGCCGAATTGGGTAGGATCCAGTGTTTGGAGGTTCCCATTGTCTTTGTTTATGAGTTCCATGATGATATGCTCCATAGCTTTGCAGACCAGGCTAGTCAGGCTTTTAGGGCGATAGTTTCCGGGGTCCGTTGTGGCACCACCTTTGTGGAGTGGAACCACTGTTGCTGTATGCCATTCCTTGGGTACATATCCTGTAGTAAGGCTGAGATTGAACAGTGACTTTATGTGAGGGTTCAGTTCTTCTTGGAGCTTGTGTAAGACACAGCCCGGGACACTGTCCGGTCCCATTGATGCTGTGTTTTTTGCTTTGGAGAGGGCAGCTCTCACCTGTGCATCCATGATGTCAGGAAGGCTACACTCCGTTGGGATAGACATTTGCTCTTTTGAGGGGGAAGGGGGGAGAAGTTTGCACGGAACCTGTCTGCCAGGATGTTGGCAATGTCTGTGGGTTCAGTGTATTTTTTGTCATTTTACACTAACTCAGAGCATATCTGGGAGTTGCCACCCAGGTTCCTGACATAACTAAAGAAGGCCTTGTGATTATCTTTAGCGTCTTGTGCAATTTTTCTTTCAAAGCTGGCCTTAGATAATTTTATGAGGGATCGTAGTTTCTTGCTAGTACTGATCAGAGATGCCTTCCCTTTTTGGGATTTTGCTTTATCATGTAGTAGCTTCCTTCTTCTGTTGTATACTTTATTTATGGCTGGGGTCCACCAGACAGGTCTCCTGCCTTTGGAGGAGTGAGTCTTGGTTTTATTTGGGATAGCACGATCCATGCATTCCTGTAGGTGTCCATAGAATGCGTTTGCAAAGGATTCTGCGGTTTGGGCCGTATTTTCCACTGGCCCGGGGGCTTTGAAGGATTCCACCTCGGTTTTGAGAAGTGTGAAGTTTGCTTTTGAGAAGTTCTTCACCGTGGTTTCCTTGGCTGGGGGTGGGAATTGGATATGGATGTCCAGTGAGATTAATTTATGGTCAGATCTTACCAATGAGGGGTATAACTCTGGTATGGAACATAGAGTCCTCGTGTTGGTGATGATCAGGTCCAATATGTTTTCCCCTCTTGTGGAGTGGTGACCAGTTGTTCCATAGCATTTGAGTTTATAAATTCTAGGAACTGTTGGGCGAGGGTGTTGGGGCTTGAGTAGTGCTCCCAGTCTATGTTTGGGTAGTTGAAGTCATCCAATATGATGGTGTTTGGAGAGACCTTCATATTCTCCAGTGTTCTCAGGAAAGCTGAGTGGGGTTCCTGAGTTTGGGAGGGTGGTCTGTAACAGGCTATAAACTGAAAGGCAGTTTTGCCCACTGTTAGTTGCACATGGATGGTCTCTGATGCTCCGTGCAGTGCCACTAACCTGGAGGTGTGGGTATCTTTGATGAATATGGATACTCCCCCTCCTTTTGTGGTTCGGTCCGAGTTTTGGGGCTGAAAAGCATGGTATGAGGTATAACCTGGTAGTGCTGGGGTGCTCTCGGGAGCCTTGAAACAGGTTTCTGTTACTGCACAGATATCGATATTCTCCATACTGAGGAGAGCCTCGAGTGCATGCATCTTGAGGTTTAGACTTCTGGCATTGAGCAGCATTACCCTTAGTTTCTTTTTCCTTGTGTTGTCCATGGAGGTGGGTTTGTCTTTTGAGCCTTGCCTAAAAAAGGCACTATGGGGGTGGCAAGAGCCTTAGCCAATATTCGAAAGCCCAGGGGTGACAGGTGCAAGCCGTCCCTAGTGAAGCAACGTGGCTTGTTGAGCATGCCATCCCAGGCTGACAGACATTGGATCCCCTTTGAATGACACCAATACTTTAGCCAATTGTTAAAATTGATCATTTTGTCTTTATACTGTGGCATCATTCTTGGTGAGGGTAAGATGCTACTCAAGGTCAGGGTCATACCGGCCTGGGCTACATGATCAGAGAGAAAACTCTCTCTTCTAAAAGTACTACAAGGCACTAGTATTAGGGGTGAATCTGAAGTTGTTACGTTTTGCTGTCAAGTAAGAAATCATCCTTGAAGCTTGATCTAGGAGAATACAAGGCTAACATTCACAAATGATAGTGGATCCAACAACCGGAAAGAAATCTTTTGTTTTTCTTTGGGCTATGGCCAACCTATACACATTCAGTTTTCTCTGAGTGGAGTGTCTAGTTTTATGCCATTTTTTTTTTAATTTACGTAGGTGACCAGTGCCTGGGTTTAGAATAAATATGTTTAGTATTGAAATTCGAAAGTTGCCTTAGGTTTAAATTGTTTGTTTTGTAGGCATGAATATGGTAGTTGTAGTCCAGTAGTCTGGTAGTTTAGCATAGCAGTTTAAGGCTATAAAATGAGAAATAACCTCCATTGTATAATCCTGACTGATTCTCCAGGTCTCCATTGCCCTGCAATCTGGTTCTGAGCAGGTTACTTTAGAGGACGGTTTGCCTTAAAAAAGAAGAACTTGTGTTCAGCTGGGTTGCCCAGATAAGCGACAAAACTAAAAATTATAATGTCAGTTTTTCCGAGTTATTGAGGAAATTTATGATTTCTTATGGTCTGATTCACTGCTGTGTTACTCATGGTTTCCTTTTTGACTGCGGCACTTAAGTTCATGGAAAAATCTGAATGGTTAAGCTTCACACTGACATTTTTAAATATATAAAAGGCTTCCAATATTTTCCATAATACTTCACATAATGAGGATGTCATAAAAATGTGTGCCCATCTAGTTTGCCGTTTTGTATGAGAGTATAATCTGGAGTCTGAAACGATTGTTCTATAACTGCCTTCATGTAAAATGGTTATGATATGAAATGCTTATTACAGAATAAAAGTGTAATGAATGACCAGACATTATCAGATATAAATGTCTGGCCACATTTTAAAGCTGACTGTCCTCTCTAAAGGCAGACACATTTGGTTTCCATACAGTTATTCTCTATACCTTTCTATATTAATGTAATGTCTGTTTCTCTAACTTTAACAGAGGTTTGTGTAAAGCATTTCCTTTTTGTTTGGAATTTTTCTCTGATAAAGGTCAATCTTTGCTTATGGATATACCTCTCATTTGCACTTGCCAATGTTTTCATAACAGCTTAGTTAATGTCTACAAAAACACAGTTGATTTTGTTCATTTTCTTGAATTGCAAGTAAAAATAACTTAGTTAAACAGTGATTCAAAATTCAGAAAGATACATGCAGTTGCATCCTTAGAATTATGTAAAATGTATTCCTCATCAGCCATTTCAATTATCCTTCCAGAAGTGGGGTTTGAATAATGATGTGCTGAATTTATGATTATCTTTCCCAGAAATGGAGTCTGAATAGCCACTCATTTATGTATTTCTACATCAAATGTTTAGGCAATGTTGATCTAACTGTGCAGAAATGCAGACAATGAACAGAGGTTTAGTGCATGCACAGAAATAGTTGCAAGTGATTGAGCAGTACTATGTTCTGAGTATTTACTAGTACTCCACTAACTACAGAAAACTGAACAACTATGTGTACCAGTTAAGATCCAGATATTTAATTTGTCATCATTTTGTTAACCAGCAGACCCATCAAAACCAAAGAACCCTTTATGCGGTTAATATAAAGACTTAAAGTCAGATACCTCAATAACTGTCAAGTAATTTAAAAGGGCGATGCAGACATGGGAATTGATATACTGACCCTCATGCTAGGAACCAATGAGCTCTATCATAATTTATCTTCTTCATACAGAGACTTGACATTATAGAAAGATACTCCAAATAATACTGCATTGGTATGGCACACTGATATTTACTTCATTATCATAAGGGATATGAGCAGCATATCTTTAGAGGTATAGCTTGCTAGTATATATATGAAATTATCTCCTCTACTTTGGAATATGTAGATCGTTTTGTCCCATTCTGTGTCATGTGACCCAATATTATTCAAGTGTAGAATAACTGCTGCTTAGAATAAATTGGAGGTTCATTTTTACTTGAATCTAAACTGCTAAGTTACAAAAGTTTTACTGTTATGGTGATTTATTGCCATCAGTTTTACTAACAATCATCATTTTACTGAATAGACCATCTAAATAGGATTGCCAAAACTGAAGTTTTTATACAAGACCTTAGTGCCCCAAGTGACAAGTGAATGAGCAACATAAATCAGTACTAACCAGAATCAAACTCTCTGGACATTGCATTTATTTAAAAAGGACAGCAATCTCTAAAGAAGAAATTGCCAGCCTTTGTACTTAGAGAGACACGTAACAGAAATTTGAACAGCAGAGAATGTCCCTTTACCTGTTGAATTAGCTTCACATTTCTGAAGAAAAAAAAGTCTGCATTATCTGCAGGCATACAAGTGGTACATTAACACCGATGTGTTGGGTTTCTATGTTTTAAATGCAAGTAATTAATTTATTTCTGAAAAATGGATCATTCTTTTTCTGAGCACAGTACAAATAAAAATGAAACCATTGCTGTAAGGCAGAGCTTTAATGCCTGTTTTATAAAAGAGTTCTCTTTTCTAAAAACATATTCTGTGATCTCTTCTAAGAAGTGTCAATTTGCATACTGGTGATGATTATTAAAAACTACCATTACTTTTCATAAAGAATAAAAAATATATAAAAGTGGAACTGTTACATCTAAAAAGGAGTGACAGGTACACTTATATCTTGTATTACACAGTTAAAATATTCATTTGACTATTAGAAACTACTGAATGAATAATTATTTTGTATATGATTATCTCCAGGTAGCAACATAGTATAAAAAGCTTATTATAATTCAAAGAAAAATGTTATTTCTGCAGTTCTGCATTTGCATTGTATGTCATGAGTATACATGTGCAAAGAACCATGGGAGTTAATGTTACACATATACACATAAGTGCAAATACAAGCACACAGACCCACACACATAAACACATGTGCGTGTGCGCACACACACACACACACACACACACACACACACACACACACACACACATGCACAAGAGCACACAGACACACAAACTTATTGGTTGCTATCTGTAATGCAGCTGGCTATCTAGTGGGTGACATAAGGATGTATACCCAATTTTGTGAGTTTTGTCAGTGATGCTCGAGTGAGGTATTGTATTGAAAGTTTTGATCAGATCAAGGTAGGCAGTATGCAATGCTTTTCCCCTTGTTCATTACTTTGCTGACTTCTCAAGGAAGTCCATTAGATTGAGTAGGAATGACCTGTCCTTGATGAAACCAAACTGGGTTGGACCCAGTGTCTGAAAATTTCCTATGTCATTACTGATCATTTTCATGATAATTCATTACATGGCTTTGCATTTCAGGCTAGAAAGAGTTATGAGTCTGCAGTTACATGTTCCTTAGATGAGCCACCCTTGTACAGAGGGATGAAACATTCATTTGGCACAAAGCCTCTTGGGAGGCTTCAGTTAAATAATGATAACAGAAATAGGCCATGTTCCATGCTATTAAGGGGGCATCCATGATATTACTGGGACCCACTGATGCAGTACTCTTGACTCTGGACAGTGCTTTATAGATATGTTCCCTAGTGATAGTTGGGTGAGTTATGGTTGTCTGATGGAGGGGAGGGGTAAAATTGGAGATAAATGTGTTTGTCAATAGATTTGCTATATCTTGTAGTGCATTGCCATTGTATACACACACACACTTGCACCCACTCACACTTATCCCTTCAGGGATGCACACACACACACACACACACACACACACACACACACACACACACACACACACACACACTTGCACCCACACACACACACACACACACACACACACACACACACACACACACACACACAGACACACACACACACACATATGCACGTATGCATGCACACACGCACACACACATGCACACACACGCACCCACTCACACTTATCCCTTCAGGAATGCACACACACTGCCACACACACACACACACACACACACACACACACACACACACACACACACACACACACACACACACACACACACACACACACACACACACACACACACACACACACACACACACACACACACACTTGCACCCACTCACACTTATCCTTTCAGGGATGCACACACACACACACACACACACACACACACACACACACACACACACACACACACACACACACACACACACACACAGTCATCCAACTACTACCTGTCCACAGACCCTAACCTGATCTTATCTTTACTCAGTCTCCTACTTTGACTACAATGGGAGCATGCACCATGTCAGTCATGTTCATTAACATGACCAACCATGCTAATTTACTCTGTCAAGCAGTTATCTTTTTTCCAGGCGCAAACACATGACTTATTAACACATGCTGCTTCCCCCCCAGAATGGGTCATTAGCATGTGACATGGCTTTGTTAGCTGATCCACCTCACTGAGCCGACACAACATGTACAATTATGGTATGGGTCTGTCTATCAATTGAGAAGGGTTGCCACCAGTGGGAACAGCCATAGTGCTTTTTTTTTGGGGGGGGGGGGCTCCCTGCATCCCACACATGGAGGGCTCTACTTCTACACTCTTGCAACTCCAAATATACTAACTCTGAGAATGAACAGCAGCGGAGATAAGGATAATTTTTTATCCCCTCTAAATTATGACCTACCTGACATTCCACTAAAACAGAATATATTATAGCTGCACAAAAATGAGTGACTTGCAGGGTGGTACACTTCCTGCATCGTCTTCATCCCAGTACCTCTAAGTACACTACCTGTGAAACTGAACTGTAGGAAAAAGGAAAAAAATCCATGTCCTCATATTTTACAATCAGTATGTTACAATACACTGTATGACTTTGTGCTAAGTAAATATAAATAAGGCAATCACTTGTTGTTAGCCAATATCTAGCTGCACACACACACACACACACACACACACACACACACACACACACACACACACACACACACACACACACACACACATATATATATATATATATATATATATATATATATATATATATATATATCTATATATATATATATATATATAGGTCTACTTTACATGATGGACAGCTCAAATGTTCAACTTTCATATAGCCGAGACCATATGATTGAACATTTGAAACATCGACCAAGTAAACTAAGCACCATAACACACAAAAAAACGCGCCCCCCCCACCCCCCGCTACTTAAATATAACAACACCGAGATTGCACTACATTGCGGTAATGGGAAATATTCCTGTTCTGCACTGTATGGAGATCTCCATTCAGATAGGTTGAGCTTTTAAAAGTTCGATCATATGGTCACAGCCATATGAAAGTCAAACTTTTAAAAGTTCGACCATCTAAAGGGGACCCATATATATATATATATATATATATATATATATATATATATATATATATATAGATAGATAGATAAATATAGATATAGATATTCGTTTACCAGGAAAGTACGACTGGGCACAGGTGCCCTTGTTCAGCAGAGGCCAGGGGAGAAAAGCTCCAAGGTATCATATGTAATGCAATCAGTATATTAACAATAACACATTTTATAATGCTGTTTCACTGAATACATAGCATAGTAGTTAGTATAATAAAACTTGTATTGATATTCACAAACATTAAATTACAAGCCTTGTATTCAGACTTTACTGATAGAAAAGTGCTGTATCTCATAGGTAGGAGTAATTTAAGAAATTCATTAGAGAGAGGCGTTAGAGGAGATAAACAAGTCTTAGTATTAACAGAGAAGAAGTGACAGAAGAGTAATTTGGTTGTGCTAATTAAAAGGAGATATAGTAGTTTAAGAATAACAATAAAGGGAGGTATTAGAAGGGGATAAACAGCTTAAGTGATTTAGTGCTTTAAAGGGAGGGATAAGAAGGTGATGAAGGGTGTTACCTACGTCCCATTTGAGGAGCAGAGACAAAGCCAGGAGAAAGAGAATAAGTCCTTTAGTAATGGTTTGAAAAGATGAAGGTCTATGTCTTGATAGACCTGATTAATACAGGAGTTTTATTCCAAGTTCTAGGTACACTATTGGAATAGAGGCTAGCCCCAGCAGCCCTTTGTAGTTTGAAGATTTTAACCACTTGTTTATTATTTGACCAAAAGGGACAATTTGGAAGACAGTATTGGAGAAGAGGTCTAATTGTTGGGCAGATGGGTGGGGTATGGATGATTTTATGGGTTAACATGAGCTGAGTATAAGATAGGTGGTGAGGAACCTTAAGATATTTAAGTGTTTTTTCGTACTAAACAGTGGTGTGTCCAATAAGGTTTATTGCAAGCGAATCTGGCAACTTTGCTATAGCACTGTTCAAGTTTAGAACTTACTGATGCTTGTAAGCTGGTCATGATAGTGGATCCATATAGGATAAAGGGTGACAGTTAAGTGGCATCCAGAGTTACCTTAGCATTGTCTAAAGAATTTCTTTAGTTTTTGATGGGTTTCAGGATGCTGTTGTGGATCTGTAAACTGAATTTAAGACTGTCATTGATTGTCATGCCAAATATTTTGGATGTGGGATAACGTCAATCATGGTATTTTTAAGGATGACATTTTAAAGTTGTTTGTTTTTTCATGGAAATGGAATTATGGAAGAAAAAGTAAAGTAATTTAGGTTTTTCATGCATTTTTAGTAGCAAGTAGTTATCCTTTAGCCAACTTTTAACAAATTAAACGCTTTCTGAGCAATTCTCTGAGACACAGCACATTGTCAGAAATGCATTATTATGGTAGAATCATCAGTGTATTGAATGAGGGAAGCTCGCTGAGAAGATTTGTGTAAATTGTTAGTGAATATATTAAAGAGTAGTGGACCGAGAACTGTATGGCATATCAGTACTGCCAGGAACGAAGGGAGGAAAAAGTGGAGCATCATTTAGCAGACTAATATCTGTTGCTTAGCTAGTTGCTAAACCATAGTAGTGTGGGCTGTGATAGCCCAAGGGAAGATGGTTGTTACAGGACTCTTTGGTGAGAGACTAGAACAAAAGCTTTATAGAGATCAAGGAATACAGAGGAAACACATTTATCCTCATCTCTGGTTTTGTCAATAGTATCTGTGAAACATTAAGGACATTGTAGTGCTATGGATGCTCTAAAACCATGCTGTTTAGGGGTTGGGAGCTTTTCCTGTGAATGCACTTCTCCAAAATTTTTGACAAAGGGGATAATATGATGATAGGTCTGAAACTGGTTATATCAGATGAGGTTCATCCTTTATGAAAGGGGATGATGAAGAATATTTCTCCGTCTCTCTCTCTCTCTCTCTCTCTATATATATATATATATATATATATATATATATATATATATATATATATATATATATAGATATATGTATATGTATGGGTCTAGGACATTTCACTGAATGCACATTTCACTGAAAGTCAAATTAGAGTGCACTTTTCACTGAAAACTCAATTCACTGAAACACATTTCACTGAAAGTTATATATGGCCTTTTTCCCCACTGTAGTGTGACCCTGGAGTCAGTATATATATTAATAGGGGTGTGGGGTGGCATAGCCCCCACAGATTTTAAATATTTTGAACTATATACATGGATACTTGCATTTCCAATATATTACTCTTTTCCGAACATAATATCTACTTAAAATATGTGGGGGTGGTGCCCCCCACTCCCCCCTTACTATATATACTAACTCCAGGGTTGCACTACAGTGGGGAAAAGGCCATATATAACTTTCGGTGAAATATGTTTCAGTGAATTGAGTTTTCAGTGAATTGTGCTTTCAGTGATTTATGTTCAGTCATTTGAGTTTCAGTGAAATGTGCATTCAGTGAAATGTCCTAGACCCATAAGTATATGTATATGTGTACGTATATGGGTCTACTTTCCTTCATTGAAAGCACACATTACTGAAAGTCAAATCGTGGACAACAAACGTCCGAAACTTCAGTTGGATGAAACATCAGTCTACCGAAAACAGTTCTATGAACAGCGATGACCACTTCTGGCCTCGTATTCAACAACATGTACAGTGTTTTTTTTTTGTTTAAAGTATTACTGGGGATGGATGTTATGCAGAACTCAGAGGTCTTGGCGTAGATCATGATACAGTGCAGATAAGGAAATATACCCTTTTTCCCCACTGTAGTGCGATCTCAGAGTTGGTCCATATAATTTGCAAGGGGTGTGGGGATGCAGGAAAGTAGACCCATATATCTATCTCTCTCTCTCTACATATATATATATATATATATATATATATATATATATATATATATATATATATATACAATATCGACATAGCATTGTACACCTATGAACTATTTGAAAAACAGATGTTCGAATAGTTTATATGTGTGCAAGCTACGAAATTGAACGTTATATTTGTGAATGTACTGTGCTTTCACAAATATAACATTTGCTTATGTACAGGGATCGCGGTTCAGTGCGGTTAGGGAAATACATCCCTTTCCTCATTGTAGTGCGATCTTGGAGTTGGACTATATAGTTAGGGGCGTGTGGAGGTGCAGCCCCCCATAGAGGGGTGCAGGGGGGCTTGCCCCACTGCATAAATGGGATCTTATATGTGTAGATGTTAGGGAGTTACAGCAAGGGTGGTATTGTTGTTAATGCTGTAAAATGTCATAATCGACATTTTCGGCATTAACAGCTACTTTCCAACATTGGTTCCGTTCGTGTATGTGTAATTTCGGCTATATAGTTCCGTGTTAAGGCCCTTTTTTATTCTGCCTTTTGATATTTTAATAGTAAACCATATATATATATATATATATATATATATATATATATATATATATATATATATATATATATATATATATATATATATATATATATGAAATACATGAAAGTCTTGAAGTCTTGTGCGCTCTGTATGAAATATCTTGAACTGTAGGCTTAGTTTGTGAGTTTTGTGATGAAAGGCATCTTGAAGTAAATAGGAAATGTAGTCTGGATTTAAAATTTTATATTATGTGCATATGTTTGTGTGCGCATGTGTGTGTGTTTTATTTAGGTGATTTATAAGCAAAACACTAATTACAAAATGGTTAAACAGATAGACATTCAAATTACATCATAAAATTAACATGGATTGCAAAGTAAAAAGATCACCTGTTATTACATTCTCATCCTGTTCCTTCATATGCAATCTCAAAAAGATTAGTTTTGAGCAACCTGTGGAAGTCAACAAATCAAGAACACTGTAGACAACACTGATTTAGTGACTTCCTCATGTGGGGGTACCTGAACTTTGAAGGAACAAAGTTCTTGAGATGCACCTGAGGTGTTACTAGTAGCCCCTGAGTGTAAGAGCATGGAACCCTAGTTATAGTATGTAGTAACACTAACTCTTTCAGATAAGAGGGACCAAAGTCATAGTTAGACAAATACAGTAGCACTAGAACATTGCAGATAATTCTGAATCAGACTGCCAACCAATGTAGGCTGTGCAGAAAAGGTGTAATATGTTATTAACAGGTAGTACCAGTGAATAACTTGTCAGGAGAGCTTTGCTTCAACTGTAAGTGGCCCAGTTCAGTGTTGGAGAACCCCATGTAAAAGACACTGCAATAATCCTGCCACAGTGAGACTAAAACGTGGACTATTACAGTTACGTCAGCTTGGGACATAAAGTGCATTATCCTAGATATGTTCCTTAAATGGAATCCTGATGGTTTTACAGCAGCTGATACTTGCTTAACTGCCATAGTCTTGATTTTGGAGAAGTTCAGTTTCAATTGCAATTGCTTGTGCTGGGTGTACATTTTTTAATTTGAGTTTGCCAAGTCAAGAAAGAAGAGAAAAGAAATATATCTACAAACTGTAAAAGATATACCGTACTATAATCAGGTCTCTGATAATGACTAAATTATTATGTGTTTGATACGTGGATGCCAAGAAATTCACCATGAGAGTTTTGTGTCACAACACTCTAAAGGTGAATCTTGATCTCTGTGGCAAGCAGTTAACAAATGAGTTATGGTCTGACACACATTCATAATTATTTGTAATACGTGGAGCTTAAAATGTGCTGAGTTTTCAAAGTGTAGGACTGCTAAGTGTTTTACAGCTTTGAAACCCTTAAAACACTTTGTGCTGCCCCCCCCACACACATACACATGAAGATATAATATATACAAATACATACATACAGATATGTATATATTTGCACCTCTGCTGACCATCCCAGGGCTTCTTCTCATGTGCAGAGTCTCCCAAATGACCCACCTTGCTTCCCCGGCTATAATCTCTAACCCATGGCTTGGGCAAGTAAGGAGATTGAGTCAGTTGGGGCAGTATCATATTACTACCAGCAGTGTTTTCTCTTGTATCCCACCTGTTGCGCTTGCTCATTAACACCCTTTGAGTGGACTGTGGAATGGATAACAACTGTAGACCACGCCTCACTTCTGCAAGGGCTGATGCCAACAAAGTTGCTCCATCCACAGGGAGCACCACATGGTTGATTCCTAGGTCTTCATGAGGAAAATCAAATTGCACAATTGTGTCCCAGACATACACACCTGTCTAACGACACAGGATAAGTGCACATATCTTCCCTATATGTGCTGTCAAGCATCTGGGCTGCTATTTGAACTTGGGTGCCTGTGCCATAATCAGATGTGTATCTCTCTACACCACCTGTGGGGGCCATATATAAATATGACTACTGAGCCTGGGTAAAGCATACTGAACATTGTGGAGCTGTGTCTGCTTTAGTTACCTTTACCAGAGAAAGAAAGAGAGAGAGAGAAATATAGAACTGACAGGCAAAACAAAGAGATGCAAGTCTTCATAACCACTAACAGTGAGCACTGAGCAGCTGCCTCTGGGTGTATATCATGGCTGCTACATTTTGAGGGAGTTATATTCTTGGCCTCAGCTCTGTACAGAGAGTTCTGGAGACTTGTCTCAAGAAAGCTATTTGTGCAAGACAAGGGCACTTGGGGGAGGTACCCATAAGACCTGGAAAAGAGATATAAGTTGTTGTCCTAAAAAGATAAAAAGCAGAGCCAAAAATATATGGTGGCTAGATTTTATGAGCTTGAATTCATGACTGAATTTATTTTTATTATTCTCAATAGTGTTTGCAAGAAAAACATTTTATGCAAAGCCATTAGAAATAAATTTCAATTTAAAAATGAGAAGATTCTGAAACAGTTTTGTGAGTACAAACACAGTTACTACATTGATGAATACAATGAAAACATGAATATTTTTTTTTTATTATTTTTGAGTTACAAAACTACAGGAAAGTGTATGCACTCTGTTATTCTTCCCTACCTCAGACAGACATGCAAGCCTTCCTGAGTGTTACTCTGTCCTTGAGTGACTTATTTAAACTAACCCGAGCTATTGCCTCCTCTCAACTTGTATGCTAAACTTTTTTTGAAGCATAGCAATGCTTGTATCCTTATGTGGATTTGTTCTGGGAAAACATGATCCTTAGGGCAGTGAGAAGGATTGCTCTTAGAAGGCAATTTTTGTTGGTGAAATTTTCTGTGCAGTTAAAGCATTGCATGTACTTCAATTGAAGATTTTTTTATATTTGAAGAATAAAATAAAAACTTCTAAGGCATTATTAAGCTCTGCTACAGCTTTTCAACAGAGAAGAGCAGCCACTGATCAACATCTGCTGAACCTCCCACAACAGATACCCATTAGTGACCATCACATACTTCAATGCCAATAGCAATCATCCACTACAATAACCCAGCCATCTGCCTTACTGTGAACCCTAAAAATCAGGGAAACACTAAAAATGCTGAATAGAAGACAGTATGGATTTTTTTCATAGTATTTGAGGAGATGTGGCAATAGACAACTGACCTCAAACTGAGTGGGCCAGAATTCTGTCTTTCTATCTGACCAGATACTCACTAAAAGCATATGTTGACCTTAGGATGCTTTTGCACACAACTATCAGAAACTGAAAGAGAAGCTTCAAGGCACAGTCACTGAAATATCACAACTGTGCATTCTGTTTGGACAGACCAGTAAGGTCAGAGATGGCTGGTTTAACACAAACTTTGCAACTTTTCACCATGGGCCACTGCTGAAAATGGGCACTAACCCAACCAAACTTTCCCAGTAATCAAATGCCAATAAATATCCATCCATGCATCCTCAACGCCTTTTGTCACTTTGCACATAGGGTCGGGGTGTCACTTCAGCAGTGACAATCATCTTTCACTGCAGGGTGGCTAGCCTTGCCGTGGTCTAATGCTAATAAATATATAAATAAAAAAAATCCTTTTTTGCACAAACATATGAGAACAACTTTGAATACAAAAATAGACAGCAATGCATTGCACATATAAGGTAATATGCAAGTGCCTGGTAGATGTTTTCAGAAAGAGAAAAACATGCCATAAATATTATAACACCATAAATACTTATTTGTATCTTACACCTCCTTACCCTGCCTTCTTCACTCACTTGCTTACTTCAATCAACTTTTCTCTGACTCTCTTTCTAAATGTGCCACAACCCTGTTTTCTCTCTCACATGATATTGCAGTTCCTATTTTTGTTATACTAACTTACCTTTAGTTTCTCTATAAACAAGTTAGAATTTCTCCAACGATTAAATCATTGTCATACAAGTTATATCTATTCTTAAACAGTGTTTTCACATTATGTCTAATTTGCTATAATTATTTAAACTGTAGATGTTTTTGTATTATTTTTCAAGATTGTAAAATTATTGATCTTAAAATATTTTGGTAATTTGAAGCTTTTCACCCTGGGCCACTACAAAAAATGGGCACCAACCCAATCAGACTTTCCCGTTAATCAAATGCCAATAAATATATAAATAATAAAAAAAATAATCTTTTTACACAACATATGTAAGTAACTTTGAATACAAAATAGACAACAAAGCATTACAAACACAAAGATTGTTTAGTAAAGAACTAGAAAGCGAGTAGTGTATATTGTTGAGATTTTGCATTACCAGCATTATAATATGAACATCCTACATTTTACATTTATTTTTCCAGAAATGTCTAGTAGGGAACTTAAATATTACAAATACTTTCCAAGCAGTCTGATACTGAAAACTCATCTGAGTTTCCTCCACTCATAAGTTCCCAATGTCATACTTTATTTAGTGCACATCTCTACATTCATGAAAATAGTACACAGTCAGGATCCCATTAGAAATAAAATAATTTACAACAGCCCTGATCCCTGTCTGTCGAATGACACTAAACAATTAATGAAAAAATGGGATAATGCATGGAAAACATGGAGTTAGAACAGTCCTGTATCTAGTCTTCAGTTATACAAAGAACAAACAAATGCTACCAAAAATAAGGGCTGAAATAAAAAAAATCGAGCTACCATACTAAACTGCATACTAAGAACTGAAGTAAACAAAGCCTTCTGGTCAGCCATAAATCATCCAATAAATCCAGGTCAATCATTACAGCCCACCTCATGTTTAACTAATCAAACAAATAGTATGACTAACCAATTCAACACTCATTTTATACAAACTGCTACCTCTCTTATTAACACCCTGCCCACACAACCAACACTTTCAATAAAACCACAAAGTAGCCAAAAATCTTTACCTTCCAACCAGTACCTACTGCTATGAACAAGAAGCTACTCCCTGACTTCAAACCTACCACCCTGGCCCCTGATAAAACACCACCTGAGTATATTAAACTAGTAGTAGAAGCCCTACCATACCCAGTGTCAGTCCTAATAAAGTTAAGGATTAATGTGCTCACATTCTGGAAAGAATCATACATCTTACCTCTGCACAAAGGAGGAAAATTCAATGGCATTTCTAACTGCAGGACTATAGACATCTTATCTTCACAGTCAAAGATACAGGACAAGTGTATTCATAGATGCATCCTCAACTTTATTACAGACAACAGCCTTCTCAACCCAACCCTGCCTGCCCTCCCCCAACACAAAAACTGTATTTCTAAACTATCACTACAGTCAGCCAGAGCAGAAATAATGGTGACTGAGTCTCAGCAATATTCTGGGATCAATCCATAGCATGGGATTCTGTTTCCCAGTCTCAGCAATATTCCTGGATCAATCCATAGCAATTGATTTTGTGTCCCAGTCTCAGCAATATTCTGGGATCAATCCATAGCATGTGATTCTGTATCCCAGTCTCAGCAATATTCCTCGATCAATCCATAGCATGTGATTCTGTATCCAAGTCTCAGCAGTATTCTGGGTCTCAATCCATAGCATGTAATTCTGTATCCCAGTCTTAGCAATATTCTGGGCTCAATCCACAGCATGTTATTCTGTATCACAGTCTCAGCAATATTCCTGGATCAATCCATAGCATGTGATTCTGTATCCCAGTCTCAGCAATATTCTGGGATCAATCCATAGCATGTGATTCTGTATCCCAGTCTCAGCAATATTCTGGGATCAATCCATAGCATGTGAGTCTATAACCCAGTCTCAGAAATATTCCTGGATCAATCCATAGCATGTGATTCTGTATCCCAGTCTCAGCAATATTCTGGATCTGAATCCATAGCATGTGATTCTGTACCCAGTCTCAGCAATATTCTAGGATCAATCCATAGAATGTGATTCTGTATCCCAGTCTCAGCAATATTCCTGGATCAATCCATAGCATGAGATTCTGTATCCCAGTTTCAGCAATATTCTGGGATCAATCCACAGCATTTGATTCTGTATCCCAGTCTCAGTAATATTCCAGGATCAATCCATAGCTTGTGATTGTGTATCCCAGTCTCAGCAATATTCTGGGATCAACCCATAGCATGTGATTCTGCATCCCAGTCTCAGCAATATTCCTGGATCAATCCATAGCATGTGATTCTGTATCCCAGTCGCAGCAATATTCTGGGATCAATCCATAGCATGTGATTCTGTATCCCAGTCTCAGCAATATTCTGGGATCAATCCATAGCATGTGAGTCTGTAACCCAGTCTCAGAAATATTCCTGGATCAATCCATAGCATGTGATTCTGTATCCCAGTCTCAGCAATATTCTGGATCTGAATCCATAGCATGTGATTCTGTATCCCAGTCTCAGCAATATTCTAGGATAAATCCATAGCATGTGATTCTGTATCCCAGTCTCAGCAATATTCCTGGATCAATCCATAGCATGAGATTCTGTATCCCAGTTTCAGCAATATTCTGGGATCAATCCACAGCATTTGATTCTGTATCCCAGTCTCAGTAATATTCCAGGATCAATCCATAGCTTGTGATTGTGTATCCCAGTCTCAGCAATATTCTGGGATCAACCCATAGCATGTGATTCTGCATCCCAGTCTCAGCAATATTCCTGGATCAATCCATAGCATGTGATTCTGTATCCCAGTCGCAGCAATATTCTGGGATCAATCCATAGCATGTGATTCTGTATCCCAGTCTCAGCAATATTCTGGGATCAATCCATAGCATGTGAGTCTGTAACCCAGTCTCAGAAATATTCCTGGATCAATCCATAGCATGTGATTCTGTATCCCAGTCTCAGCAATATTCTGGATCTGAATCCATAGCATGTGATTCTGTATCCCAGTCTCAGCAATATTCTAGGATAAATCCATAGCATGTGATTCTGTATCCCAGTCTCAGCAATATTCCTGGATCAATCCATAGCATGAGATTCTGTATCCCAGTTTCAGCAATATTCTGGGATCAATCCACAGCATTTGATTCTGTATCCCAGTCTCAGTAATACTCCAGGATCAATCCATAGCTTGTGATTGTGTATCCCAGTCTCAGCAATATTCTGGGATCAACCCATAGCATGTGATTCTGTATCCCAGTCTCAGCAATATTCCTGGATCAATCCATAGCATGTGATTCTGTATCCCAGTCGCAGCAATATTCTGGGATCAATCCATAGCATGTGATTCTGTATCCCAGTCTCAGCAATATTCTGGGATCAATCCATAGCATGTGAGTCTGTAACCCAGTCTCAGAAATATTCCTGGATCAATCCATAGCATGTGATTCTGTATCCCAGTCTCAGCAATATTCTGGATCTGAATCCATAGCATGTGATTCTGTATCCCAGTCTCAGCAATATTCCTGGATCAATCCATAGCATGTGATTCTGTATCCCAGTCTCAGCAATATTCCTGGATCAATCCATAGAATGTGATTCTGTATCCCAGTCTCAGCAATATTCTGGGTCTGAATCCATAGCATGTGATTCGGTGTCCCAGTCTCAGCAATATTCTAGGATCAATCCATAGCATGTGATTCTGTATCCCAGTCTCAGCAATATTCCTGGATCAATCCATAGCATGAGATTCTGTATCCCAGTCTCAGCAATATTCTGGGATCAATCAACAGCATGTGATTCTGTATCCCAGTCTCAGTAATATTCCTGGATCAATCCATAGCATGTGATTGTGTATCCCAGTCTCAGCAATATTCTGGGATCAATCCATATTATATGATTCTGTATCCCAGTCTCAGCAATATTCCTGGATCAATCCATAGCATATAATTCTGTATCCCAGTCTCAGCATTATTCTGGGTCTCAATCCATAGCCTGTGGGTCTGCATCCCAGTCTCAGAAATGTTCTGGGATTAATGCATAGCATGTCTTTGGCAAGTTTTCTTCCTCTTATACTTATCCTTCCTAATTTCTCCTACTTCCCTGTATTATACACATTTTTATAACCCTTTTATATCTTTTGAAAAGCACATCTTACCCACCTTACTAACGTTGAAGCTCTATCTCTTTCCCTTGGTAATAATCGCTGTATTTTTACCCTTTTTCAACTCATTTCTCAATTTCTGTATCTTCTTAATTTCTGTATAACTGAAGTTGATGAAATAATTCTGCAAGCATATTCACCTTAGCTACATTACATAATGTATTTATCTTGTTTTGGCACTAGCCTGATGTTAACTAGTTTAAAGTGGAGCTTTTCTCCCCGGGCCTCTACTGAAAATGGACATGTATCCAGCTAGACTAGCCCGGTCAACAAATGTAAAATAAAAAATAAAAATAAAATAAAATAAATGTCCTTCTGTATCCAAGTCTCAGCAATATTCCTGAATCAATCCATAATATGTGATTCTTTATCCCAGTCTCAGCAATATTCTAGTTTTCAATCCATAGCATGTGATTCTGTATCCCAGTCTCAGCAATAATGTGGGTCTCAATCCATAGCATGTGATTCTGTATCTCAGTCTCAGCAATATTCCGGGATCAATCCATAGCATGTGATTCTGTATCCCAGTCTCAGCAATATGCATGGATCAATCCATAGCATGTGTTTCTGTATCCTATTCTCAGCAATATTCCGGGATCAATCCATAGCATGTAATTTTGATCCCAGTCTCAGCAATATTCTGGGATCAATCCATAGCATTTGATTCTGTATCCCAGTCACAGCAATATTCCTGGATCAATCCATAGCATGTGATTCTGTATCCCAGTCTCAGCAATATTCCTGGATCAATCCATGGCATGTGATTCTGTATCCCAGTCTCAGCAATATTCTGGGTCTCAATCTATAGCATGTGATTCTGTATCCCCATCTCAGCAATATTCTGGGATCAACCCATAGCATGTGATTCTGCATCCCAGTCTCAGCAATATTCCTGGATCAATCCATAGCATGTGATTCTGTATCCCAGTCGCAGCAATATTCTGGGATCAATCCATAGCATGTGATTCTGTATCCCAGTCTCAGCAATATTCTGGGATCTATCCATAGCATGTGAGTCTATAACCCAGTCTCAGAAATATTCCTGGATCAATCCATAGCATGTGATTCTGTATCCCAGTCTCAGCAATATTCCTGGATCAATCCATAGCATGTGATTCTGTATCCCAGTCTCAGCAATATTCCTGGATCAATCCATAGAATGTGATTCTGTATCCCAGTCTCAGCAATATTCTGGGTCTGAATCCATAGCATGTGATTCGGTGTCCCAGTCTCAGCAATATTCTAGGATCAATCCATAGCATGTGATTCTGTATCCCAGTCTCAGCAATATTCCTGGATCAATCCATAGCATGAGATTCTGTATCCCAGTCTCAGCAATATTCTGGGATCAATCAACAGCATGTGATTCTGTATCCCAGTCTCAGTAATATTCCTTTATCAATCCATAGCATGTGATTGTGTATCCCAGTCTCAGCAATATTCTGGGATCAATCCATATAATATGATTCTGTATCCCAGTCTCAGCAATATTCCTGGATCAATCCATAGCATATAATTCTGTATCCCAGTCTCAGCATTATTCTGGGTCTCAATCCATAGCCTGTGGGTCTGCATCCCAGTCTCAGAAATGTTCTGGGATTAATGCATAGCATGCCTTTGGCAAGTTTTCTTCCTCTTATACTTATCCTTCCTAATTTCTCCTACTTCCTTTATTATACACATTTTATAACCCTTTTATATCTTTTGAAAAGCACATCTTACCCACCTTACTAACGTTGAAGCTCTATCTCTTTCCCTTGGTAATAATCGCTGTATTTTTACCCTTTTTCAACTCATTTCTCAATTTCTGTATCTTCTTAATTTCTGTATAACTGAAGTTGATGAAATAATTCTGCAAGCATATTCACCTTAGCTACATTACATAATGTATTTATCTTGTTTTGGCACTAGCCTGATGTTAACTAGTTTAAAGTGGAGCTTTTCTCGCCGGGCCTCTACTGAAAATGGACATGTATCCAGCTAGACTAGCCCGGTCAACAAATGTAAAATAAAAAATAAAAATAAAATAAAATAAATGTCCTTCTGTATCCAAGTCTCAGCAATATTCCTGAATCAATCCATAATATGTGATTCTGTATCCCAGTCTCAGCAAAATTCTAGTTTTCAATCCATAGCATGTGATTCTGTATCCCAGTCTCAGCAATAATGTGGGTCTCAATGCATAGCATGTGATTCTGTATCCCAGTCTCAGCAATATTCCGGGATCAATCCATAGCATGTGATTCTGTATCTCAGTCTCAGCAATATGCATGGATCAATCCATAGCATGTGTTTCTGTATCCTATTCTCAGCAATATTCCGGGATCAATCCATAGCATGTGATTTTGATCCCAGTCTCAGCAATATTCTGGGATCAATCCATAGCATTTGATTCTGTATCCCAGTCACAGCAATATTCCTGGATCAATCCATAGCATGTGATTCTGTATCCCAGTCTCAGCAATATTCCTGGATCAATCCATGGCGTGTGATTCTGTATCCCAGTCTCAGCAATATTCTGGGTCTCAATCTATAGCATGTGATTCTGTATCCCCGTCTCAGCAATATTCTGGGATCAATCCATAGCATGTGATGGATCAATCCATAGCATGTGATTCTGTATCCCAGTCTCAGCAATATTCTGGGTCTCAATCCAGAACATGTGATTCTGTATCCCATTCTCAGCAATATTCTGGGATCAGTCCATAGCATGTGATTCTGTATCCCAGTTTCAGCAATATTCTGGGATCAGTCCATAGCATGTGATTGATCAGTCCATAGCATGTGATTCAGCATCCCAGCCTCAGCAATATTCCGGGATCAGTCCATAGCATGTGATTCTGTATTCCAGTCTCAGCAATATTCCTGGGTCAATCCATAGCATGTGATTCTGTATCCCAGTCTCAGCAGTATTCTGGGATCAATCCATAGCATGTGATTATGTATCCCAGTCTCAGCAATACTCCTGGATCAATCCATAGCATGTGATTCTGAATCCCAGTCTCAGCAATATTCCTGAGTCAATCCATAGCATGTGATTCTGTATCCCAGTCTCAGCAATATTCTGGGATCAATCCATAGCATGTGATTCTGTATCCCAGTCTCAGCAATACTCCTGGATCAATCCATAGCATGTGATTCTGTATCCCAGTCTCAGCAATATTCTGGGTCTCAATCCATAGCATGTGATTCTGTATCCCAGTCTCAGCAATATTCCGGGATTAGTCCATAGCACGTGATTCTGTATCCCAGTCTCAGCAATATTCTGGGATCAGTCCATAGCATGTGATTCTGTATTCCACTCCCAGCAATATTCCGGGATCAGTCAATAACATGTGATTCTGTATCCCAGTCTCAGCAATATTCTGTGATCAGTCCATAGCATGTGATTCTGTATCCCAGTCTCAGCAATATTTTGGGATCAATCCATAGCATGTGATTCTGCATCCCAGTCTCAGCAATATTCCTGGATCAATCCATAGCATGAGATTCTGTATCCCAGTCTCAGCAATATTCTGTGATCAATCCATAGCATGTGATTCTGTATCCCAGTCTCAGCAATATTCTTGGATCAATCCATAGAATGTGATTCTGTATCCCAGTCTCAGAAATATTTTGGGTCTCAATCAATAGCATGTGATTCTGTATCCCAGTCTCAGCAATATTCTGGGATCAATCCATAGCATGTGATTGTGTATCCCAGTCTCTGCAATATTCTGGGATCAATCCATAGCATGTGATTCTGTATCCCAGTCTCAGAAATAATCCAGGATCAATCCATAGCATGTGATTCTGTATCCCAGTGTCAGCAATATTCTGGGATCAATCCATAGCATGTGATTCTGTATCCCAGTCTCAGCAATATTCCTGGATCAATCCATAGCATGTGATTCTGTATCCCAGTGTCAGCAATAGTCTGGTTCTCAATCCATAGCATGTGATTCTGTATACCAGTCTCAGCAATATTCTGGGAGCAGTCCATAGCATGTGATTCTGTATCCCAGTCTCAGCAATATTCTGTGATCACTCCATAGCATGTGATTCTGCATCCCAGTCTCAGCAATATTCCAGGATCAGTTCATAGCATGTGATTCTGTATCCCAGTCTCAGCAATATTCCAGGATCAGTCCATAGCATGTGATTCTGTATCCCAGTCTCAGCAATATTCCGGGATCAATCCATAGCATGTCATTCTGTATCCCAGTCTCAGCAATATTCTGGGTCAATCCATTGCATGTGATTCTGTATCCCAGTCTCAGCAATATTTTTGGATCAATCCATAGCATGTGATTCTGTATCCCAGTCTCAGCAATATTCTATGTCTCAATCCATAGCATGTGATTCTGTATCCCATTCTCAGCAATATTCCAGGATCAGTCCATAGCATGTGATTCTGTGTCCCAGTCTCAGCAATATTCTGGGATCAGTCCATAACATGTGATTCTGTATCCCAGTTACAGCAATATTCCGGGATCAGTCCATAGCATATGATTCTGTATCCCAGTCTCAGCAATATTCTGGAATCAGTCCATAGCATGTGATTCTGTATCCCAGTCGCAGCAATATTCTGGGATCAATCCATAGCATGTGATTCTGTATCCCGGTCTCAGCAATATTCCTGGATCAATCCATAGAATGTGATTCTGTATCCCAGTCTCAGCAATATTCTGGGTCTCAATCCATAGCATGTGATTCTGTATCCCAGTCTCAGCAATATTCTGGGATCAATCCATTGCATGTGATTATGTATCCCAGTCTCAGCAATACTCCTGGATCAATCCATAGCATGTGATTCTGTATCCCAATCTCAGCAATATTCTGGGATCAATCCATAGCATGTGATTATGTATCCCAGTCTCAGCAATACTCCTGCATCAACCCTTAGCATGTGATGCTGTATCCCAGTCTCAGCAATACTCCTGGATCAAGCCATAGCATGTGATTCTGTATCCCAGTCTCAGCAATATTCTGTGTCTCAATCCATAGCATGTGATTCTGTATCCCAGTCTCAGCAATATTCCGGGATTAGTCCATAGCACGTGATTCTGTATCCCATTCTCAGCAATATTCTGGGATCAGTCCATAGCATGTGATTCTGTATCCCAGTCTCAGCAATATTCCTGGATCAATCCATAGCATGTGATTCTGTATCCAAGTCTCTGCAATATTCTGGGATCAATCCATAGCATGTGGTTCTGCATTCCAGTCTCAGCAATATTCTGGGATCAATCCATAGCATGTGATTCTGTATCCCAGTCTCAGCAATACTCCTGGATCAATCCATAGCATGTGATTATGTATCCCAGTCTCTGCAATTTTCTGGGATCAATCCATAGCATGTGATTCTGCATTCCAGTCTCAGCAATATTTTGGGATCAATCCATAGCATGTGATTCTGTTTCCCAGTCTCAGCAATACTCTGTTCTCAATCCATAGCATGTGATTCCGTATCCCAGTCACAGCAATATTCCACGATCAGTCCATAGCATGTGATTCTGTATCCCAGTCTCAGCAATATTCCTGGATCAATCCATAACATGTGATTCTGTATCCCAGTCTCAGCAATATTCTGGGATCAATCCATAGCATGTGATTCTGTATCCTAGTCTCACAATATTCCGGGATAAATCCATGGCATGTGATTCTGTATCCCAGTCCCCAGTTTCAGCAATATTCTGGGATCAATCCATAGCATGTGATTCTGTATCCCAGTCTCAGCAATATTCTGGGATCAATCCATAGCATGTGATTCTGTATCCCAGTCTCAGCAATATTCTGGGATCAATCCTGGGATCATGAATGATCTGCACCCTGCAACTAAATATGCATCACTCATGCAGTATGCAGGTGACTCTGCACTAATCTGTTCTGCAAATAATCTAGAAAAACTGCAAAATCTTACTCAGGAATCTCTTACCTCCATTGAGGTATGACTAACATGCTCAGAATGGTTTTTAAACTCCCCATAAAACAAAACTCATCTATTCACCCCAAAATAGCTAGGTCCCCACAAACAGCAATTTACCATCACCTTTTCCAATAACACTGCAATACAACTAGTAACCAACACCAAACTATTAGAAGTCATCACTGAAGACAGTCTGAAATTCAACTACCACATTAAGCAGACAGTAAAGAGAGCTCATCAAAAGCTAGGGTCCCACTACAAGATCAAACCGTACTTAAAGCCAGAATGACCATAGCATCTTCCTTTCTTCCTTCCTACCCTTCATTATACCTCCCCCATACTCATCAATTTACTTTCCATCCCACCGTCCTCAATAGACCAGTATTATAACAAAATAGCCAAATTTACCTCAAACCCCAGCTACAGGACTCACCACTGGGCACCTCTAATACAGCTTCAGTGGCTCAAGATCAGACATTACCTAATTGACTCACAATTCATGACCACCCACAAATTGCTATACCTTCCTGAAAAGTGTCCAATCCTAATCAACATTCTCCAGCAGTATAACCCCATCAGACTATTATGGTCTATCGACAAATGGTTATGCACTGTAAGCGAGTCCAGGTCCTCCACTGGACAAACACTGTACTCCTCCTGTACCCCAAAAATATGGAACTCTGTACCCTGAGCTTATAGACAAACTGAAAATGTTAATCATTCAAAAATCAACTAAAACAACAGCTATCTGGTACACAACTATGCTCATGTTCCATTTCTGGTCAAGTCCTTACCATAAATCTGCCTATAATTTCCGACATCTCAAACTTTTTAGTCAAACACATTCATGTCCTTTTCTCTGTCTTCCTCCCCTTATCAGCTTAACTCTTCTTGTCAGCTCTAACTGTCACAACTCCTAATATGTCTTGGACAACATACTGCATATTGTGCATCTAAATGTTAAACCTATAAATAATTTTTAGCTACTATATATATTTTGGTAAATTCTCCGTATGTTAATATGTTTCTGTACCATATTGTTATAAATTCATGTATATTATCTGTTTAACTTTAACTATTGTGGATCTTTTCTCCCTGGGCCTCCAGTGAAAGGGGGCATCTGTTTGTCCAGTAGGACTCTCCTGGTAACAAATGCAATAACTAAATAAATAAATAAATGTGAAGGTCTATGGTCAGGGGAGTACGACATGCAGGACATCAAGAGGGAGAGCAAGTGACTGGGGAGAAGAAGGTAAGTGAGCAAACGACAGCATTCTGTTCCCTTATGGGCAAAAGCAAGGTGGCTTTATTTACCCTTGGCAAAGGCAGAGGGATTAAAGGTGCAGTGAAGGAGCTAATGAACCATTCCTTCTTAAATTCTGCAGAACACCAGAGGCATTTATGGTGAAGACAAAGGGAGGTGGAGGATGAAGGGAAGAATGCCCAGGTCTGCAAAGACAGAGGCCCATGAAGTAACCATTTAACCAGACAAGATTTTGGTGCAAGGACGAGAAAGATGTCAAGGTGGTAGTGGGCCAATTACCAGATAGCTGCCATGCTATTCAGAAAAAAAGTGAGTGCCCTCATTTTGGCAACAAATATGTAAGTAGGAATGGGGGTGCCAGGGTAGAAGATGTTGACTTTGCAAGTATTGCTAACATCCTATTATGTTTCATGTGTGTGCTGTGGTGTTGCTGCTGGGAGTTGATGCTGGTGAGCTATGATTTTGAGACTATTGACTGAAGCTATGGTCTGGTGACATAGAAGGTCTGTGCCAAGTATGTGTCCTGGCTGGATAAGTGAACAGTAATAAGGAAAGAAGATAACTAACATAATGTGTGTGTGTGTGTGTGTGTGTGTGTGTGTGTGTGTGTGTGTGTGTGTGTGTGTGTGTGTGTGTGTGTGTGTGTATATGTGTGCTTGCCAGCCTTTTGAATGCAGATGCAAGAAGATCCTCAGCACTGGCCATTGATGGCATCCAGGTGTCACTAGATGCTACTGTTATCTGTTTTTCTTTGTTTTATTATCTGACCTGTTTTCAGTACTACTTTGAAATATTGCTTCCTTCTAGGTAACTATATTTAGGCATAAGTTGTTGGAACTTGTTGGACATTAGGTGCCTATATTTTTGATTATTGGTTTACCTTTTGGGCACTTTACCACCTTTTTGGTTTACAGTTTGTTTTTGTGGTTATAGAAGCACAACTTGGATCCATCATCCAGCATGGAGAACTGTGTTAAAGGAAGTGAAGTGGGTGAACTACATAAGCTCATTGGACAGCTCATGCAGTTGGTGGGGCTGCTTACACCAATCAGCCAATCTATGGCTTCGTTGGCCTCAGGACTCACCTTGCCTGGTATCCAGGAAGTGTTTTGGTGTTCAGCTTCGAATGAAGGAAAGGAGGGTTGCAATAGAGTGTCTGAACAGGACAATTCTTTACACCATAACAGCCAACGTCTGTGAGAGTGTTTGGAAGGGTTTCCACACATTTCCTTTTCTACTAATAATGCAGAACGACCAGTGGAGATGAACACTTACCTTAATAATCCAGTTTCAGATATAGAATCAGGAACGGACACTGCATCACTCCTGCCAGGTACAAAAAGGCAGTTTAAGGACATTTTAAACTTTAAATTTGATTTTAAGGGACAGGTTTATGCTCCAGCTAACAGTGACTCTTATGTCAACATATTAAAAGACTTAGAAACTTTATTGTACAAGTATAATATGTGGGAAATGGATAATGCATATATGAAACATTGTTTACATTTAAAGAGTGCATCAAAGGGGTTAAGGGTATTTAAATACCCCAACAATGTTAACGATGGATCTGAATTTCATAAGGATCTTGTTTTGGCTTTTGAAAAATGTGGGGTGGACATTGAGAGCCATTATAAAGAATAATGAATTTGAAATGGAAAGTATTTACAACTTGATAGAGCGTACTAACAACAGTATTATTAATGATTTGATGTTTAGTATTGATACTGAAAAAGTCAAGTATTTTGATTTATTGAAGAATATTGAGGCTAAATGTAAAGAAGTGCAAGTTAGAAAATTAAAAAAGATTAAGAGGGATGTGAATGAATATAGTAATAATATACCTTACCCCAAACCCAAGTAATTCAATGGAAGCAAACATTACAGAGGAAAGTGATAGAGGTTGGGTGAATGATGAATTACATAGTGAATGTTATGATAAGAATTTGAATACACAGGACCCTTTAGAATTTCTGCCTCTTCAGCGGTCGGAAAGGCTGAAGAAGAAAGAACTTGTGAACTACAGACCTGTGAATTACAGACAAAAAGGGATGTGCACCACAGGACAGAACCTACTGGAGATAGATCCACAGGAAAATATCTTGCAGGATGGATTTAAATTTAGCTAGAATGGGTTTAACATTTTTAATTACACTAACATGACTATTACTAAAGGACATTTTGATTTATTTTTAAAAGGATTTACTTTTATACCTAGAGTCAAAAGTAACATATTTAATTTATTGGCGGATTTTAAACTTTTTATTAGGAAGAAGAATTTAGAACTGTTTTTTTTTTTTTTTGTGGACAAGAAAAAAGAAATATTAAGTACTTTTGATCCACCTTTGCACCCTCAGCTTAAGAATTTTGAGATTGGAAAATGAGTTAAGAGAAGTACTTAAGAACAATAAAGTGACACCCAATATGACAAGAAGAAAGAGACATTTTATATGAATGTAAGCAAAATAAAAATCTGAGGATCATGAAGCCTGATAAAGATGGGGGGGGGGTTGTATTGATGGATCATATAACATATGAAGGCAAAATGTTAACTACACTAAGTGATGACAGTAAATATACAAGAGTTTCACTTAACAAAGTTAACATTGCCTACAAGAAAATTTCAATGTGTTTAAATGATTTATTATTGGAGGGGCTTATAGACAGGGGAAACTTCACATTTTTTGTATGTCGACAAACCTAGAATTCCCTCCATTTTTGGTATTCCAAAGGTCCACAAAGATTCATCTAACTCCCCGTTGAGACCTATTGTTTCAGCAGAAGGGCCTGTCACTGCACCATTAGCAAAGTACATTGATCATAAATTGAAAAATTTAGTTTTGAGAAGTGTGAATGTTTTAAATGACTCCTGGGACTTTTTTAAGATGTCTCAATAGTACATTGTACTAAGACAATTTAAGTTTTATTACTTTAGACGTGGTTCATTTATTCACTTGTATATCACATGATGTTGGTTTAATATGGTTTGAGGAATCTTTAGCAGACTTTAGGGACATCTCTTTCAACAAATTTTGTTCATGCTTAATTTTAATGGACCTGGTTTTGAAGAATAATTTTGTATTCTTTGAAGGAGAGTATTATAGACAACTCTGAGGAGTGGCAATGGATGCACATTGTGCTCCTATATATGCCAACATAATTCTTTCATATTGGGAAAACAAATATGTGTTCAATTCTGAGTACAGGCAATACTGGAGTTTTTATGGGTGTTTTTTAGATGACATATGTCTTTTTTGGGTCAACACAGAGAGCAAGTTTAAATAATTTTTAGATTATTTATTGGGCACCACCAATTTTTTTATGTTTACATATGAATTCAATAATGTAGAGTTGAATTATTTAGATGTAACTATACAAAAGGACGATAATGGTTTTAGATCTAAAATATACAGGAAAAAAACTTTCTCACATTCATACCTATATTATGCAAGTGCCCACCCTCCCTATCAGAAAAGAGGGGGTAGTAAAGGGACAACTGGTTCATGCAAGTAGGATGACTTCAGATGACAAAGATTTTCAAACTGAGTGTGAGTTTTTGATTAAACTGTTCATGGCTAGAGGTTATCCTTGTGAACTGTTGATGGAAATATATGCAGACGTATCATAGGCAAGGAAAACAAGGTTTGCTCCCATTTTGGGCACTAAAAATTACATTACAGACAGGATTAGTCTAGGTAAAAATGCTGAAAATGATGCATACTATTCTGCACTTACTATTACATTTGATGGGGAAACTGGACTGGTGAGGAGAACCATTGAGAATGAGTGGAATAAATCTGCTAAGATATCAGACTTGAATATCATTTTTGATAAACCATTCAAATGTATATACAGGAAGGGTCGTAATATTAAAAATATATTACAGAGAGGTACATATTACAATAATGATGGAGGTTATTCAAGTAACAGGAAAGGTAAATACAAATGTGGTAATTGTACCCAGTGTTTATGTATACGGACTGGAGATACAATATACTTAAAATGTAGAAACAAGTACATTAGTACCACGGGGTATGCCAGCTGCAACACTAAAGGGGGTCATGTATTTAGCCTTATGCAACACATGTGATTCATTCTATGTGGGAAAAATGGAAAGAAAATTAAAGCAAAGAATGTATGAACACAGGTATGACATTAGGAGAACGAATGAAAATAATGCCTTGTTTAAACATACTCAGGTGTGTAGGGGGGCTCAATATTGTTTATTTGTGATTGAAGTAATATCTATGGACCCAAGAGGAGAACCCTGGTAAACTAGGTTAGTGTATAGGGAGCTTTACTGGTAACGAGTCCTAGAGGCCAACAGGCATCCAGGGTTAAATGACATAGTCTCATTGATCCCTGTATTGAAGCTTAGATCAGCCAAATTGTGATATATCTATGAGATAAATTTCCTATAAATGACATATAATTGTAATACATACTCTATCAAATAAAGTTTTATCAACAATTTTATTAATATTTTTAGAAATGGTTTTATTAATTTATATGGTCAGCATTTTATTATGTATCTTTATCGTGTATATTTAAATAGATTTAAGTAGTTTGTTTTTATGTCTATTTAGTAGATGGTGCCATTATATTATGCATATATTTGAATTTCCACTACCTGATCAAATGTATTTTTTTAATTCATTATTATTTATTATTGTCTACTCTAAATATGTATTTTTCTTGAAAATATTATGATTTAATAGAAGATCTACACAGTTTTTAAATTGTATTCTGTGATTTTAGCTGTTTTATTAGAGTTTTTTTACTAATTACAACATATTAACATGACTAATTTATTGATGCATCACATTGGTTGATTGGGGGATAATCAAGGTTTTTAAACATGCATTACTGGTTAGTACGCTCATCTGATGAAGTTTTTTAAGGCAAAAACATAGAAAGAATTGTAACAGCATTTATGTGTGTTGGTGTTTCTCGTCAATAAAGGACTCAGTGTTGGAACTTGTTAGACGTCTGGTGCCTATATTTTTGATTAGTGGTTCACTTTTTGGGCACTTTACCACCTTTTTGGTTTACTGTTTTCAGTGCTACTTTGAAATGTTGCTTCCTTTTAGGTAGCTATATTTAGGTATAATGGAGTGGAGGAATAGCTATGTTAGGAGTTTTTAGATTACATCATTTTCTGTCTTAAGGGAAGTTTGTGTATAGATACAAAGTTTGTGTATAGATACAAAGTTGACATAATGGTCTGACAGTCAGTGCTAAACAATGGAATAAGATTGCATATGAGTGTCTGAGGTGGGG
Organism: Protopterus annectens; assembly: GCF_019279795.1. NCBI lineage: Eukaryota > Metazoa > Chordata > Ceratodontiformes > Protopteridae > Protopterus > Protopterus annectens. The sequence continues at coordinate 1,364,951,893 of NC_056746.1, forward strand.
CATATGAGAAGATTATTTGAGAAGAGAGCCACCAACTTTAGTAAGTGGAATAGTATGTGTGAGAATACACTGACCAGGGAATAGAGGACTCTTTAGCTCAGTTGTTTCAGAATGTGAGAGATGGTGTGTCTGTGTGTAAAGCAGAGCCCCTTGGAGCATTAGGATTGGGAGCTGGTACATGTGGGGGTATGGCTTGAGTTAAGATGTAAGATGTAGGCAGCAAATGGAGGTAAATAATGCCTTGAAAGAGATCTATGAGTGGTTGTGTTGCTGTAACTATGTGATGGTCTGTGGCAACTTAGATCTACTATGTTTGGGGGAGGAGCATTGGCATTCTGGGGGAGGTGCTAACTCTGTTGGAACATTGAGTGGCACTAGAGGTGAAGAAGGGGTGCTGATATGGTAACAACATGGAATATGGGGTGTGTGTATATTCTGATAAAAAAGAAGATAATGTTGGTTAAGTTAAGAACACAGAATATATAAATATAATTTGTTTGCAAGAGTTTTAACTGACGAGAAATTAGGCAGAGAAGCTATAAACAGGAGATATTGATGGGGTGGGGTAGACTGTTTCTAAGGGTTTATTTATTCTAGTCCAAAATGTTTGAACTGTGAAATGGCTTCAGTTGTGGTGTTATTGGAAGAGATTATGGTGAAGTTGTGGAGGCATTTTAATTGGTACTGAATGTGGTGCTTGTTAGGCTGGCTTGGAACTGCTTGAGATTTGGGTGGACTTGTGTGCTGATGGGAAGCAATTTCCTTTTAGTGGGGCTACATGTAAACAGGCCAGCATGTTAGAAAGGAATTTGGTGGATGAAGAATTAGAACTAGAACTGGATGACGGGAAGGTACAAATTGTGATGAGAAATGTTTCAGGTCAGATGATGGCAGTGTTGGTGGTGATGGACTGGGGCTGGTAAATAAGAGGTGAAAAGGGTTAGAGTTACAACCCAGGACAATTGGGGGAATAACTAGTATAAATGGTTGCAGAAGATGGTGGGTGAGGTGCTGGTATTAAATGAATATGATTATTGGACGCTAGAAAACAGAGAATGAGGCAGGATAAAGGCAATACAGAGACCATGGCTAGTGGAATATAGGGGCAGCATGAACAGAAGTAAATTGACTGTAGTAAGGAAGTAAAGCAGGAACTGAGTTACAAAAACAGGCCAAGAAGGAGGTTGGGAACAAGGGTTTATGGATGGCATAACAAGGGTGCAGGAAGATCATAGGTTAATAAAAGGACAAGCAGATAAAAGTAGATTTGGAAAAGAGATGATCTTTCTGGTGGAATAGGGGGAGATAAAGCTGAATTGTTATTTGGAAGCTGAAGAAGGAAAAGAGGCAGATATGGATTGCAGGTGTGAGAATGGTAGAAGATGGGGACAAATAGACACAAGAGATGTATTTAATTTTTAGGCCACTCTGTATATGTATGTGGAATTTGATATATTTTAAGAATGTGATGGATGGCTGTAAATGAAGGGGGTGCACAGTCAATGTGAAGTAGGGAAGATGGTAGCAATAATTAGATGGAGGAATGTGGAAAAGCTGGAGGCTCAAAGTGGGTTCCCAATTTATTTATTTATATAGGTTAGTTGGGTTTAATGTTGAGGCTATTTAATGATGTGATGAGGTCTGCAGAAGTACCAAAGTCAATTGAGGAATCAGAAATGGTGGGGTAAGAGAAAAGGGGATTTAGAGGACCTTGTGCTGATGCCAAGCTGTTTACTAGAGTACTATTAACAAGGTTGGCAGGACTTTTATGAAAAGTAATATGCCAGCCTCAGGTAGGGTTTGTTAAAAGGTGATCCACAGATCACTGGCAGCTCTTGAATGAGGTGTTGGTTGGGGTGAGAGAGAAAAAAAGGAGGAAGACAGTGGTTGTATTAATGTATATACAGAAAGCCTTTAATATGTCATGCTGAGCAGATTTTTATATCTTTGTCACTGGAACAGACAGTAAGTGATGGCTACTTTTTGATGGAAGTAAAGCGTTATGAAAACACCATGGATAGGCTGGCAATTCATGTGAAGCAGAGCACCTCCATGACACTGTTGAAAAGGAACCTGGGGATAGTGCCCACAACCCTTCTGGACATGGGCAGTCATTACTAAATATAATCCTGGGTGTTGACTAGAGTATCTATGGTATTACATTGGGATGAAACAGCTAGGCTTGAAATGACCTCTGAGCTGATAGCCTAGTTACCTCCTATGGTTCTATGAAAATGGGAAGTTTAATCTAGTAAGTTTGGGAAGAGAGACAAGACAAAGATGCTCCCCTGTCCTGCACTGGGATTGTTTATGTTGGTTATGTAGAGAATTGCACAGAGATGGAGAAGTAATGATGTGTTGTGGAAGAAAGGGAGAAGACGTGCCTTAATCTCTCTCTTAATGAGTGTATGTTGCTAATGGAGAGTGTGGACTGAATGTTGCCTCATACACTCCATTTTTTTTGCATAAATAGGGTAGGGAATCAAGGTTGAAGCATCATCCAAATAAACTGATTTTGATTACAATGGTGGTGGTAATGCTTAGGACTGCCATATTTGGGGGGAGGGACCATTTGCTCTCTATTTCTGTCCTTAGTGCTCATTGGCTATCAGCCCCTTCATTCCCTATCACTGGGGAGGATGACAGTCTGGAGAGTCTATCTTTCAGATAGCCATTGGGGGGGTTCAAGACTTTTTTCATGCTACTACTGCATGCACCTGGCAAAGTGTTAGGGAAGGGATGTATAATGGGCTACAGTAAAGTGTGTCCCCTTACTTCTGCAAGAGGTATGTTTTCTCAGGCAGCACTGCCCTCCCATAAAGTATGAGTGGTGGTTTCCTTGGCCTCTGTAAGGGGATACTGCATCACTCTGTGTGTTCTTGAGTGCATGTATCCCTTTGCATCTCGCAGGGGAGTAGCAGATAATGCCCATTCATTCCTTTCCTTCTCCTACTGACTCATACAGTGTCTAGACTGCTACCTGCACACTGTTTGCCTGAGCTGCAGTCAGAGCACCCTCTATCTGTGCCATTGAGGTAGGCTAGAGTGGAGAGAAGTTCTTGGGCTGAACAATAACTGAGGTGAATTAAGTGATCAAATGGGGAGTTAGTTTTAAAGATGATTTGTGATAGCAGAGTCATTATGAGGAGATTTGAGGTCATTTGTGATTTGTTTTTGCCATTAGTTCTGTATCTAATTAGACATATGGCAGTGATACTGCAGGGTGTTTCAGTAGGTATTATACAAAAGGTATGTGGTAGTATGGATGGGGAAAAGGGTATGAATTGCAAAGGGAGACTGAGACTAGGGAAGAAGGGTGGGGTATACTATGTCAGATTTTAAGTTCTATGTAGAAGTGGTAAATATTGTGTAGAGAATTAGATTAGAAGGGAAGAGTGTGACATGGTGAGATGTAAGAGTTGGGAGGAAAAGGGGAGCTTGCAACGTATTGTTAGGTAAGATGTTGAGTGCAATTCTAAGGGTGCCATGAAGATGCATGGGTGGAAAAGTAAAGTGTAGAGCTGAGGGAAGGAAATAACAGTGGGGATGGGGGAAATTGCCCTTTCCCCACTGTAGAGTGAAGTTGGAGTTGATATATATAATTAGCAATGGGGTGTGGGCGTTGCAGCTGAGTTTGTCCCCTGCAAATAACATCAGTGTTTTGTTTTTTTCACTGTTATGGTTTTCAGTCATTTGGGATCAATAGTTGATGCTTCATAAGATACAGGGTGAATGGCAGGAGATGGAAAGATAACAGGGAGAGATGGGTTTAGTGTAAGGGAGGAATGGGGTCAAAGGTATAAGGTAAGAATAGCTCTTATTTCCAGGGATCTTTGGAAGAAGGAAATGGATATATTTATACAGAACTGGATAAAGGACAGTGAGGTTTGAGAGGAAGTGTGGAAGACATATGACAAGGGTCAATGGTTGGTATAATGGTTATGGTGTTTCCCTTACAGTCACAAGATATAGGGTTTGATTCTCACCCTTGAAAGTGAAATTTTCTAGGCTTAAAATGGTACACAAGAGCAGTTAGCTTAATACTAACCTACGAACCAATGAACCTTGAGATGATGCCCTTAAAGTGACTGGTCAATGATTTCCTTCTCAAGATGTTACTCTGATGGCAAATAACACTGGGATCACTGAAGGAGAAGAGGAAGAGGGAGAAGATGCTCGCTGATGATTTGGGGAGTTAGAGGCAAGCATGTTGCATATACGGTAGTTCTTAAGGAGGATGTTTCAAGAAAATGGAGGCAAATGATAGATGTGAAAAAAGTATATGAAAGGGAAGTAAAACATAGCTGGTTAGTGTGTTTGTTTGAAGTGGGAGAGGATCCATGTAGACTGTGATGCAGAGAAATGGGATAATGTTAATTACACAATGAGTGCGCATTAATATTCAAAAACGAGCACACTGATTAGTCATCCCAACCAGAGTGCCCATTGTAAATCCAGGAATATACCAACAGGAAAAGGTCTGGTCGCCTGGACTTTTTCCTTTTAGTATATCTCATACATTTATTTACTTTTTTTCATCAAATTAGAAAATAGAAGACCTCAAATGAACGAGGGAGATGGTACAGAGAAAAATAAAAGTGTAATCAGGTATCTTCTGCAAAAACTTCCTCTCTCCATCTACTCCACTAATAGTACTATAATAGAGCCAGTTAACCAAACAAAACTACTTGGTGTCACACTAGACGACAACCTAACATTCAATAAACACATATCACTCACAATTAAGAAAGTTCACATCACACTTGGTGCTCTATATAGGGCCAAACCGTACCTTACTCTAAATGCCAGACTAGCCACAGCCAGATCCCACCTCTTTTTCTCAACATTTCACTGACCTGTACAAGTCTGATTTACATCTACTTGATTCTTGCTATAACAAAGTAGCAACATTTGCTGCTAATATACCCAACAGGACCCATCATTGCCTTGCTCTTCAAAAACTACACTGGCTTGAATTTCCCAATCTGTTATTGGTCAATTAGCTCACCACTGCTCAGTGTATTATCCACAAACCCAAAAACTGCCCTGCACTCTCCAACCTAGTGCAACCAAATACCACTCCCAGGACCCTTATATTATCCTATAAACTTATACTCAAGGTTACAAAGTCCCATAATTACTTCAGTGACTCTCTTTTCTCCTTCAAAGTAGCCAAACAGTGGAACCTATTACCCCAGAATATCTTAAAAAACATAGATCGTCATAGCTTCAAAAAACTCCTAAAGGAATACCTTACTCAACAATGGCTCTGCTCCTGTAATACTCCTGGCTAGTTTCTCATGCCTTCGATCAAATGTTTTCTATTCTGTTATCTTCTTGTCTTACTTCTACCAAATGAAAATGTCACAATAGTTTTTAGTTATATATCTAATGAGTTTCATATTACTGTATGAAATAAGGCTTAATAAATGTAATGTTTCCTGTTTTACATTCACCTTTTTGTAAATTGTGATTGTTGGTAATGGTCAAACATTTTTGTGTATTGATGTAAATATTTAAAAAATTTTTGTAATTTTTTTTTGGACTATTGTTATGGAGCTTATCTCCCCGGGTCTCTGCTGAAAATGGGCAGCTTGCCCAACCAGACTCTACTCGGTTAACAAATGTAAAATAAATAAATAAATCTGTTTATTTTGTCTGTCCCAGCTCTCCTGAATGTTAAAAGTCTCCCAGTTTCTTTTTTCTTTTGATTAAAAAAAAAAAAAAAACAAAAGGCAACGGAGATCTTCCTTTCTCCGTTGCTTCCTTTGCACAGCAGTGATGTACTGTGTTATGTCTCAGAATACTTTAAGAATGAAGACAGATACAGTTCTTTCTCTCTTTCAGTGGTTTTTATTATCTACAGTACACATGTGTGGGAGCCTCATGGAAAGCACCAGGGAGACTCCCAGAACAAAGGAATAAACAAGCTTATATACTGGTGATATTGCTGACAGTACAAAAATATAAAAATGAACCAATTAGATCATTATACAGGGCAATTAACCAATAAAAGGTTTACCCGTAAACATAAGACAATTCACATCATCATATCTCTGGGTAAAGAAAGAAAATCGGATGCATTTCCATAAAAGGCACATTTCCTGCTTTCAGACAGACTCTTGCTTTTCAGCATTTTCTCATTGCTCAGAGTTCATTCAAAGTTCATAGCAAACAATACGTTTTAATACATACAGACTGTCACATACTCAATTCCCTCAAACACATGCTTTGACTGTTCATATTCTACAATCCCTCATTTGATGCTGTGTAAGCATCATCACTTAACCTATCATACATTTGTCCCAAGTCTAGCATAACCATGCTACTGGTCTTTTCATTATTTGAAGACATTATCATTTTATCATCTATATTCATAGTTGCCGGCATATAAAAAGTAGGCACTTTTTTCACAGTTTTTGAAGACATTAATTTCAAGATCAGTGCTTTGATTAGGAATAAGACAAGAAAAGCAGCAATCACTAATACTGCAATTAATAAAATCAACTTCAACAGTCCACCTCCCCACCCTGAGAATAGGTTGATTAACCATGCCCATGTTGAACCATCAGCCTCCTTGGCCTTTGAGAGTTCGGAAATTCTTTGTATCAGTTCAAGATGACTTTCAATTTCGTGCTGATTATCAGGAATAAACATACAGCACTCCTCCTGGATTAAAGTGCAAGTTCCTCCCTTTGCTGCAAGGGTGAAATTGAGGGCCATACAATTTTGGAGTACTACAGCCCTCATAGCAGTCAATTCATCAGTCACTAGTTCTAAGGCAGAAAATGTAGCATTGCTTAGTATTTCAAGCAATTTAGATATCTTTCTCAGTTCCCAAATTGATTTCACTGCTCCGTATAATGGAATTATACCAGCCCATGATATGACGTCATCACCCAAGTCCATATGGGACAGTCCTTTGGTACTAGCATGAGCTAAGTCATGATGATAAATCCATGAAGCATCAACTCGACCTACAGGATTGACAGGCTTCTTAACCTCTCGAACGTTTCAAATTTTTCCTTTAGGTAATGTAGATACATGTCGAATAGCTGGAACCAGGTAGCCCAGGAAGCAGCTACCAGACCAGCCTCCTGGTAGCCATTTATATGCTTTTCTTCCATGCACAAAATAGCAATTTTCTACTTTAATGGTGATGTGGATAGGTTTAAAACGATCCCCGGCGTCCTGTAGTCTTTGGAATATTTTAGAATAAACAGTTTCTATTTTCTGGGAAAAATTAGCTATAGAATCTTTAACAAGTCTTTTTATAGGTGAGAAATCTGTTACACAACCCAAATTGTCTGCAGTGCAGTTATATACCACTGTTTTGTTACAATGGCTCCACCTGACTCTGGTTTTACCCAGTTTTTGAAAACATACAGTTCCGTTTCGACAGAGGGACAACTGTAATGCTATTTTGTCCTTTGAAATAACATTTGATGCATCGTAGATCAAATTTGTCCAGGTTTCATTAACTCATAAAGGGACTATATTTAGCATCAATCCCCCATGAACAGTAGGAATAGCTGTGCAAATCCAACAGTCTGAGACATTTCGGGATGATGCATATGCGTATTCAATGGCTTGATAGATATTGAAAGGTGGATGCCATACAGTTAGTTTGGTATGAGTCGTAGTTGAAGCAGGAAATAAAAATGGCCACAGTAAAAATATCAAAACAACAAGAATAACCACCAAAATCATTGTGCAGTATTTTTGTGGAAATGGCAATTGCGCTTGATGAGTTTGTGCAAATTGATAAACTTCAGGCATTTTCAGGTACTGGTATAGTATGGCTGCGAGTGCGAGTAGCAATAGTTGGAGAATCTGGACTAACAAAAGGTAGAGGTTGTTGATCTTCAGACGGGATTACCTTCTTGACATGTGATATGTGAATCCGGGTGGGTGAGCCTTGTAGTCGAACCGCTGAAGAAGTGGTCAGTAGAACCAGGAAGGGCCCTTTCCAATGTGATTGAAGAGCTGTTTTTCGAGAGAATGACTTGACGTATGCCCAGTCTCCTGGTTGCAGTGCCGAGGACAGGAAAGGATCAGGAGTTTGTTGAGCTGCTGCTACCTTGCGATGATGAAACTGTAAAAAGGAAACAAGAGAAGTACAATACAGGAGAATATTATGATCAAATTCATCATACTCAGAAAAGGATGGTGGTGGAGTCATGGGCATATGCATAGGGTGGCCCATGAGGATTTCATGAGGAGAAAGACCTTTAGTAGGATGTACTTGAGCTCTCATAGAGAATAGGGCTAGAGGTAGGGCCTGTACCCAAGTGAGGCCTGTTTCAGTAGTAATTTTAGCCAGTCTTGTTTTCAGTGTCTGATTCATGCGTTCAATAATACCTGATGCCTGTGGCCTATATGGGCAATGAAATTTGAGAGTGATGCCTAACATTTTACAAAATGAATCAATTAACTGAGCAGTAAAATGTGCTCCACGATCTGAATATATTTGACAGGGAACACCAAAACGAGGTATCAATTCATAACAAAGTTTCTTAGCAACTGAAATAGCATCATTCTTGATGCATGGGTAGGCTTCTAACCACCCAGAAAAAAATCAACAACAGTTAAAACATATTTGAAATGAGCACAAGGCGGAAGTTCAATAAAATCCCATTGCAAAGCGCAGAATGGTCCCAGTGGTTTTGGCAGTGGTTGTATGGGAGCCATAGTGCCTTTCGAAATGTAATACTGTAAACAAGTGGAGCACATGCTCAAAAAATGATGTACAGAAGCAGAAAGTCCTGGGGCAAACCAATCCTTTTGGATTTGTTTTATTAACGCTTGTACCCCAACATGAGCTGGCAAGTGATATGCTTTAATAAGAGAATTTAACATGGACATTGGGAAGACCAGTCTGCTATCTGATTGTTGCCAAATGAGATCAGAGCATTTAAAACAACCTTGAGCCAACCATGATTTTCTTTCTGATTCTGGAGCTTCAGTCTGTAAAGCTTTCAACACTGTAGTATCAAAAGTAGCTATTGGTTGTAGAGGCTGCAAAAAATGTCCCTGAACAGTTTGTAAAAGAGCTGCCTGTTTTGCAGCCCAGTCAGCAAAATTATTGCCTTTAGTTTCAAAAGAGTCATTAGATTGATGGGCTGTGCATTTTACAACAGCAATTTCAGATGGTAACAATAAATGTTGTAACAGGTTTTTAATATAAAAATGTTTTTTAACGGGTGACCTGGAAGAAGATTAAAAACCCTTGTTCTTTCCATAGGATACCAAAATCATGAACAACACCATGGGCATAACGGGAGTCAGCATATATAGTGACAGACTTATCCTTAGCTATTTTGCATGCATTCGATAGTGCCACTAGTTCCAAAGCCTGCGCGGAAGTGCTGGGGGTAATCGTGCTGATCTTAAAACTTCAGTCGGTGTACAGACTGACCAAGCTGCTTGGAATTCTTCGGAGTTTGTTCGTAAGCAGGATCCATCAACAAAAAGAATCAAATCAGGACTTTGCAAAGGTTCATAGGTTCATAGGTTCATAGGTTCATACTAGGCTATCTGCCCTAGGGCATTTATAAGCCTAGCCAGAGTGTGTTTGGCTTTCGCAACCCATTTTAAATTAATTTTGCTATGCCCTTTTTCGAGGTTAGTATACTGTGCCTCTGTCTAACAGTGACACAGAAGTGATTCCCGGGGTAAACCTACGATTTCCCATCCACTATCAAGATTCCTCTTGAAGAGAGTCAATGAGGGACTCTGCCTAACCTGGACTGGGATTTTATTTCAGAGTGAAGGGAGCCTCTGGGTTATGAATCTGTCCCTCCAGCATGTCCTATTTATTTCAGCGTTGAGGTTCAAGTCTCTCGTGCACGTAGCTCGATGGGATTTGGATTTTCTGAGGTGCAGCATGTCCATTAATTCTGGGTTGGACATGGCTTTATATGTCAGGCACAGATCGCCTCTGAGCAGGCGGTATGCCACTGAGTAGAGCTGGAGTTTCTTTAACTGGGCAGCATATAGCATCTGTTTGAGCCCTTTGATCCTCTTGGTGAGGTACTTTTGGGGTCTTTCCAGTTGCTGCAGGTGTCTGGTAGGGTACATCCCAAAAGGGGCATTGTACTCAATTATGGGCCTGATGAGGGATGAGTAAAGAGGCACAATGACCTCCCCTGATCTAGATGTGAATCCCTTCATGATTAGGTGGGCTATATAAAATGTTTTTCTAACCACTTTGGCCACATGGTTGTCAAATGAGAGATTGCTATCAACTTGGGTCCCCAGGTCCCTAATAACTTCTTCTGTACTTAATGGATTACCACCTATGTGGTAATTTGTGGGCACTTTGTTTTTGCCAAAGGGGATGACTATACACTTTTTGGCGTTTAGCTTGAGGCCAGGGCTCTGGCATCAGTTGTCTGTTTCTATGAGGCCTTTTTGGAGGATGCTTGTGTCGGCTGGAGAGTCATTTATGGCGCCCAGTTTGCAGTCATCTGCAAACTTGATCAGCCACAGTCCTTCCATGTTGGCCTGTACCTCCGAGAAATATATACTGAACAAGAGAGGTCCCAGGACTGAGCCTTGTGGGATGCCACTTGTAACTGGTTTGGAGTCTGACATGGCTCCAGCAATTCTAACCATGTGGGTTCTGTCCTTGAGCCAATTTGCAACCCATCTAGTGACATAGGGGTTTATATTTAAGCTGGTGAGCTTATCTATAATGCCCGAGTGGGGTATTGTATCGAAGGAGTGTCATACAAGTGTAACCTAGGAGAAAGAGCATAGTTAACTACAAGCACACAATCATGTGGTTCGCCCTGATCCGATGTTGGTATTAAAGACGCAGGGTTCAGTGGTGGGCAGCGTATGACTTGCAGGGTGGGATTATTTATTAAACTCAATTCATATTTAGTAAGGCGTGCCAAATGAGATCAGAGCATTTAAAACAACCTTGAGCCAGTCATGATTTTCTTTCTGATTCTGGAGCTTCAGTCTGTAAAGCTTTCAACACTGTAGTATCAAAAGTAGCTATTGGTTGTAGAGGCTGCAAAAAATGTCCCTGAACAGTTTGTGAAAGAGCAGCCTGTTTTGCAGCCCAGTCAGCAAAATTATTGCCTTTAGTTTCAAAAGAGTCATTAGATTGATGGGCTGTGCATTTTACAACAGCAATTTCAGATGGTAACAATAAATGTTGTAACAGGTTTTTAATATAAAAATGTTTTTTAACGGGTGACCTGGAAGAAGATTAAAAACCCTCATTCTTTCCATAGGATACCAAAATCATGAACAACACCATGGGCATAATGGGAGTCAGTATATATGGTGACAGACTTATCCTTAGCTATTTTGCATGCATTCGATAGTGCCACTAGTTCCAAAGCCTGCGCGGAAGTGCCTGGGGGTAATTGTGCTGATCTTAAAACTTCAGTCAGTGTACAGACTGACCAAGCTGCTTGGAATTCTTCGGAGTTTGTTCGTAAGCAGGATCCATCAACAAAAAGATTCAAATCAGGATTTTGCAAAGGTTCATAGGTTCATAGGTTCATAGGTTCATACTAGGCTATCTGCCCTAGGGCATTTATAAGTCTAGCCAGAGTGTGTTTGGCTTTCGCCACCCATTTTAAATTAATTTTGCTATGCCCTTTTTTGAGGTTAGTATACTGTGCCTCTGTCTAACAGTGACACAGAAGTGATACCCGGGGTAAACCTACGATTTCCCATCCACTATCAAGATTCCTCTTGAAGAGAGTCAATGAGGGACTCTGCCTAACCTGGACTGGGATTTTATTTCAGAGTGAAGGGAGCCTCTGGGTTATGAATCTGTCCCTCCAGCATGTCCTATTTATTTCAGCGTTGAGGTTCAAGTCTCTCGTGCACGTAGCTCGATGGGATTTGGATTTTCTGAGGTGCAGCATGTCCATTAATTCTGGGTTGGACATGGCTTTATACGTCAGGCACAGATCGCCTCTGAGCAGGCGGTATGCCACTGAGTAGAGCTGGAGTTTCTTTAACCGGGCAGCATATAGCATCTGTTTGAGCCCTTTGATCCTCTTGGTGAGGTACTTTTGGGGTCTTTCCAGTTGCTGCAGGTGTCTGGTAGGGTACATCCCAAAAGGGGCATTGTACTCAATTATGGGCCTAATAAGGGATGAGTAAAGAGGCACAATGACCTCCCCTGATCTAGATGTGAATCCCTTCATGATTAGGTGGGCTATATAAAATGTTTTTCTAACCACTTTGGCCACATGGTTGTCAAATGAGAGATTGCTATCAACTTGGGTCCCCAGGTCCCTAATTACTTCTTCTGTACTTAATGGATTACCACCTATGTGGTAATTTGTGGGCACTTTGTTTTTGCCAAAGGGGATGACTATACACTTTTTGGCGTTTAGCTTGAGGCCAGGGCTCTGGCATCAGTTGTCTGTTTCTATGAGGCCTTTTTGGAGGATGCTTGTGTCGGCTGGAGAGTCATTTATGGTGCCCAGTTTGCAGTCATCTGCAAACTTGATCAGCCACAGTCCTTCCATGTTGGCCTGTACCTCAGAGAAATATATACTGAACAAGAGAGGTCCCAGGACTGAGCCTTGTGGGATGCCACTTGTAACTGGTTTGGAGTCTGACATGGCTCCAGCAATTCTAACCATGTGGGTTCTGTCCTTGAGCCAATTTGCAACCCATCTAGTGACATAGGGGTTTATATTTAAGCTGGTGAGCTTATCTATAATGCCCGAGTGGGGTATTGTATCGAAGGAGTGTCATACAAGTGTAACCTAGGAGAAAGAGCATAGTTAACTACAAGCACACAATCATGTGGTTCGCCCTGATCCGATGTTGGTATTAAAGACGCAGGGTTCAGTGGTGGGCAGCGTATGACTTGCAGGGTGGGATTATTTATTAAACTCAATTCATATTTAGTAAGGCGTGCCAAATGAGATCAGAGCATTTAAAACAACCTTGAGCCAGTCATGATTTTCTTTCTGATTCTGGAGCTTCAGTCTGTAAAGCTTTCAACACTGTAGTATCAAAAGTAGCTATTGGTTGTAGAGGCTGCAAAAAATGTCCCTGAACAGTTTGTGAAAGAGCAGCCTGTTTTGCAGCCCAGTCAGCAAAATTATTGCCTTTAGTTTCAAAAGAGTCATTAGATTGATGGGCTGTGCATTTTACAACAGCAATTTCAGATGGTAACAATAAATGTTGTAACAGGTTTTTAATATAAAAATGTTTTTTAACGGGTGACCTGGAAGAAGATTAAAAACCCTCATTCTTTCCATAGGATACCAAAATCATGAACAATACCATGGGCATAACGGGAGTCAGTATATATAGTGACAGACTTATCCTTAGCTATTTTGCATGCATTCGATAGTGCCACTAGTTCCAAAGCCTGCGCGGAAGTGCCTGGGGGTAATTGTGCTGATCTTAAAACTTCAGTCAGTGTACAGACTGACCAAGCTGCTTGGAATTCTTCGGAGTTTGTTCGTAAGCAGGATCCATCAACAAAAAGATTCAAATCAGGATTTTGCAAAGGTTCATAGGTTCATAGGTTCATAGGTTCATACTAGGCTATCTGCCCTAGGGCATTTATAAGTCTAGCCAGAGTGTGTTTGGCTTTTGCCACCCATTTTAAATTAATTTTGCTATGCCCTTTTTCGAGGTTAGTATACTGTGCCTCTGTCTAACAGTGACACAGAAGTGATACCCGGGGTAAACCTATGATCTCCCATCCACTCATCAAGATTCCTCTTGAAGAGTGTCAATGAGGGACTCTGCCTAACCTGGACTGGGATTTTATTCCAGAGTGAAGGGAGCCTCTGGGTTAGGAATCAGTCCCTCCAGCATGTCCTATTTATTTCAGTGCTGAGGTTCAAGTCTCTCGAGCACGTAGCTCGATGGGATTTGGATTTTCTGAGGTGCAGCATGTCCATTAATTCCAGGTTGGACATGGCTTTATACGTCAGGCACAGATTGCCTCTGAGCAGGTGGTATGCCACTGAGCAGAGCTGGAGTTTCTTTAACTGGGCAGCATATGGCATCTGCTTGAGCCCTTTGATCTTCTTGGTGAGGTACTTTTGTGGTCTTTCCAGTTGCTGCAGGTGTCTGGTAAGGTACATCCCAAAAGGGGCATTGTACTCAATTATGGGCCTGATGAGGGATGAGTAAAGAGGCACGATGACCTCCCCGATCTAGATGTGAATCACTTCATGATTAGGTGGGCTATATAAAATGTTTTTCTAACCACTTTGGCCATGTGGTTGTCAAATGAGAGATTGCTATCAACTTGGGTCCCCAGGTCCCTAATTACTTCTTCTGTACTTAATGGATTACCACCTATGTGGTAATTTGTGGGCACTTTGATTTTGCCAAAGGGGATGACTATACACTTTTTGGCATTTAGCTTGAGGCTATGGCTCTGGCACCAGTTGTCTGTTTCTATAAGGCCCTTTTGGAGGATGCTTGTGTCAGCTGGAGAGTCAATTATGACACCCAGTTTGCAGTCATCTGTGAACTTGCTCAGCCACAGTCCTTCCGTGTTGGTCTGTACCTCTGAGAAATATATACCGAACAAGAGAGGTCCCAGGTCTGAGCCTTGTGGGAATGCCACTTGTAACTGGTTTGGAGTCTGACATGGCTCCAGCAATTCTAACCATGTGGGTTCTGTCCTTGAGCTAGTTTGCAACCCATCTAGTGACATAGGGGTTTATATTTAAGCTGGAGAGCTTATCTATAATGCCCAAGTGGGGTATTGTATCGAAGGAGTGTCATACAAGTGTAACCTAGGAGAAAGAGCAGAGTTAAGTACAAGCACACAATCAAGTGGTTCGCCCTCATCCGATGTTGGTATTAAAGAGGCAGGGTTCAGTGGTGGGCAGCGTATGACTTGCAAGGCGGGATTATTTATTAAACTCAATTCATATTTAGTAAGGCGTGTGTTTGAAAGGTACTGTGTTTTTGTTTTTAAAAGTAATGCCTGAACTGCATGTGGGACTGCTAATATTGTTTCATGTCCCAGGGTTAGTGGAGCTGCCATGTCAATCAAAATAACAGCAACTTCTACGGCCCGTAAGCAAGCTGGGTAACCAGGGGCAACTGGATCTAGTTGAGTGCTATAATAAGCAATTGGCCGGTAGCCTCCAGTGCGCTGCTGGGCTAAGAGACCCAAGGTAGTTTTGTTTCACTCACAGCAAAAGAAAACAAATGCTTTTGAATAATCTGGCAATCCGAGGGCTGGAGGATTTACTAAGGCTGTCTTTATAGCCTGAAAAGCCTCATCGTGGTGTGATGTCCAGGGTAAAGGTTCTATGATATCTTTTTTTAAAAGTTGTAACAGGAGGGCTGAAAGTTCTGAAAAATTAGGTACCCACTGTCTGCAGTATCCCGCTAGGCCAAGGAATCCTCGAAGCTGTCTCTGAGTTATAGGGCGTGGGGCCTTTTGAATAGAAGTTATACGATTTGGGAGTATTTGACGAGAACCCATTGTAATAATATGTCCCAAATATTGCACCTTTTCCTGGCAAAATTGTAATTTTTATTTATTTACTTTAAATCCACGCATAGCTAAAAAGTTTAACACTAGAAGAAAATCTTCCCCACATGAGTTACAGTCCGGTGAAGCTATAAGGATATCATCTACATATTGAACTAGAACAGAACATGATGGTAGTTGTAGATCCTGTAACTGTCTATGCATCTCTATAGAGAATAAGGTTGGGGAGTCTACATATCTCTGGGGCAATCAAGTCCAAGTATACTGTTGACCCTTATAGGTAAATGCAAATAAATACTGACTGTTGGGATGCACTGGAATAGAGAAAAAGGCTGATGAGATATCTATCACCATGAAACATTTTGCAGTAGGTGGAATACAGCTTAGAATACTAGCTGGGTTTGGTACAATCAGGAAGATGGGCAAAACAGCTTTGTTAACTTCCCACAAATCTTGCACAAATGTGTAAGCTTGTTTGCCGGGTTTCTTCACTGGTAATATTGGGGTGTTACATGGACTTGTGGTAGGTACTATGATTCCTTGTTGTTCCAATGTAGAAATAACAGGGGCAATACCAGATATAGCCTCAGTCGTCAAAGAATATTGTGGCACTCATGGTAACTTTGCTCCTGGTTTTAGGGTTATTTTTACAGGAGTAGCTGAGGTCAAAAATCCGACATCATTGTCATGAGTAGTCCAAAAGTGAGAGGGTAGGGAATGTAAATATTCATCTCTGCTAAAATTTGGCTGAATACACATCGCCTGTAAGATGGCAGAGTCATCCGGAGCTGCCAGGGTACTATCTTGTTGGTCTGAAGGTACTTGGAGAAAAACTCCGTCCGCTGTGCAAAAAATGGTAGCCCCCATTTTGCAAAGCAAATCTCTTCCTAAAAGATTTAAAGCTGTTGAAGGTCCTACCAGGAATGCATGGTTATCCTGCAGAGGACCCAAGGTGACTGGGAGTGGAATAGTTCCGGAGTATTCGATAGGTATAACAGAGACACCCACCCCTCTAGTTATTTTGTCAGAGATGGGAACAGTCATGGCTGCTTTGCCAGCTAACATGGATTTAGTTGCTCCAGTATCAATTAAAAACGGATAGGGTTTATTTTTAACCAGTAACATTACATGTGGTCCATCATGATCCACATGAATAAAAGGACACAATTGCTGTTGTTTCTGTTCAGGGAACCTTCATTGAGGTTGCTGTCGATTGGACGGTGTCCAACTAGAATTCCATTGTTGTGACATATCTGTGTATGGTGCAGGTTACTCAGCCAAATATGGACATTCATTTTTCCAATGGCTTGATTGGCCACAGTTGAAACATTCTGTCTGATTACTAGAATTTTGGGGTGGAGCCGACTGTGTGCCCTGCCAATTTTGTCTATTCTGATTTCCGGGTCCTTGGCGTCCACCTCTCCCTCTTCCCCTTCCTCGCCCTCTACCCCATTGACCAAAAACATTACACATTTGGATTTGTGCTTTTACTAATTTCTCCTGTAAATCCTTCTGTTCTTTAGCTAAATGGTCGGAGAGGTATTGCACCTGTTGGACTAACTCATGCAGGCCCAAACTAGGCCAGTTTAAACATACTTCTTTCAACTTTTCCCTTACTTGAGGGCGTAGCCCATCCACAAAGGCAGCTGATAGTCCACTTTGTGCTGGTCCTTCGGTGGGCTCAGGGTACCCAGAATATGCCTCAAAGGCTTCAGTGAGTCGATTTAAGTATTCGTCTATAGGCTCATCCTCTTTCTGTATGATTGATTTGATTTTTGACCAGTTGGGGGTAGGTGGCACAATTACAGTGATAGAATCAACGCTGTCTAACCATTTCAAATCCATTCTCCCCTTGCATATTGTGCTTTGGTATTGGTGAAGGAACATTAGCATGACCCCAGATACGTTTCATGAGATCGGCTGGGACAGTGTATTGGAGGACAGCTCTAACCTCTTCTATGGTAGGATTTTGCAAACAGATATGTCCTGCCAGCATGCATTGAAACTTCGCTGGGTTATTGCTTATAGACGGAAGTGATTTGATAATGGCTTGAAAATCAACTGCCGACCATGCCCTAGGCACTACTACTGTGGCCGGTTGTCCCATATCTCTAGCATGGGCTGGGTTTGGGACTTCTCTCAATGGAAATACTCTCTCTTTAACTGATGGGCTGGTGCCCAATTCAGAGTCAGAGTCCGGATTAGATCTATCCGGTCCACTGTAATTGTCTTTGTCTTCAATTATAATTGGACATTGTTTGTGAATCTTACCCTTGTGTAAATATACAGCTTTTTAATTATAATATTTTTTCGACCTGCTAGGCCTAGGGTCAAAAAGCATTTGTGTCTTTCTTTTCTGCTTTTTTGTCTTCAAGCGGGTTAATGTAGGTGATGACTTACTTGGGGTTTCTGTTTGGTCAGGTCGCTCTATAAGTGGTCTACTAGGCTGAATTATCATTGCCTGAGTTCCGGTTCCAGAGTTGAGTGCAGTCTGTTCTTCTCCCCGCCAGCCTCCGCCCTCTGTTGTAGAGCTCACTGCTCCATCTTGAACCTGCGAGGGCTGATATAACAGAGGAGGAGCTGTAGGGGGTGAGGGAAACCAGGGGTTATCATCCTCAGATGATTCAGTTATTTGTAATTTATTTAATTCTTGTACAGGATATAATCCTTTAAAGGGCGGTTCCTTTAAGCGTTTACTGTTTGCTACATCTAGATTAGTTGCAGTATGTCGCAGTTCCTTTTTCTGCTCTTTTAGTTTCTTTTGATTATCTTTAAGACTACTGATGACCGAATCCTTTTTCCTTTCTTTAGCTTCACACATCCAATCATTAAAAGCTGCCCAACACAACCCTGGTAATCTTCCTTTCTTTTTTAACTTCTTTTGCAAATTAATCAATATATCTTTATTAAAGCTACCATTTTCAGGAAAGGCAAGTTTGCCGTCATTTTTAGTTAGGGCGATCCACTGGTTTAAAAACCTACAACTGTCCCAGGACACACGATAAAACATATAACCAGCTGGTGTACCTCTTTCTGGCTCATTTATTTTTCCCGCACTCGCTCCCATTTTCACTCAATGAGCTATACTTGTTTAACACAGGTTTAGCTAAGGCGTTATATAAATGTCTTTTTACCCCACTATCATTCCTCCTTTCATACTTATGACGCCAGTATTTCTGTATTACCCCACTCTCATGCTGCACAATTAATAGCAGAGAAGAAATGCATGCCACTTACCTTAAAACAACTGAATGAGAGAAATTATATCTTTTGCTCTGCATAAAAAAAAATTATTATTATTTTTTTTTCTTTTCAAATCTTTAAGGCAGGCAGGCAGAGAGATGAAAGAAACACTGCGAAAACAGAAAAATCTGTTATGGGCCCCTTCATTAACAGTATTTCTTCCACTTCCTGACTGCTGCAGCTTGTTCCCAATTCTGATCCGAGTAAACGGTACCAATTGTTACATCTCAGAATACTTTAAGAATGAAGACAGATACAGTTCTTTCTCTCTTTCAGTGTTTTTTATTATCTACAGTACTCACGTGCAGGAGCCTCATGGAAAGCACCAGGGAGACTCCCAGAACAAAGGAATAAACAAGCTTATATACTGGTGATATTGCTGACAGTACAAAAATATAAAAATGAACCAATTAGATCATTATACAGGGAAATTAACCAATCAAAGGTTTACCCGTAAACATAAGACAATTCACATCATCATATCTCTGGGTAAAGAAAGAATATCGGATGCTTTTCCATAAAAGGCACATTTCCTGCTTTCAGACAGACTCTTGCTTTTCAGCATTTTCTTGTTGCTCAGAGTTCATTCAAAGTTCATAGTAAACAATTTGTTTTAATACATACAGACTGTCACATACTCAATTCCCTCAAACACATGCTTTGACTGTTCATATTCTTCAACTGTATAAGCATGGGAACACAAGTCCCATACGCATGCGCAGCACATCAGACAATGCCCCAGGATTCTGGAAAAAGACAGAAGGGCACCATGGAGCATTATACAAAGACATTATTTAAGAAAAGTAAGTATTTTTTCTTAACTAATTTCATTGTATAATAGCAGTAACCAAGTCCGTGGTGTGGTATAGTGAAGATTTAAACATGGTTGGCTTTATATAATCACTCGTGCTTGACCCTCATGATTAAACCACATCAACCATGGGAAAATCTTCAGTATACCACACCCACTTTATATAATCACTCGGGCTTCCCCCTCATGATTAAACCGCACCAATCATGGGTAAATCTTCAATATACCACACCCACTTTATATAATCACTCGGGCTTCACCCTCAGGATTAAACCACACCAACCGTGAGTAAATCTTCAATATACCACACCCACTTTGTTGGTTATTGCTTAAATATTGGATAGAAGAAGAATGATGGAAGAGTAAGGTAGTGAGGGTAACCAGGGCCAGATTGAACACCTGTCAGCTAGGTAGCTGCCAAGGTCCCAATGTTGGCTGGGGGACATCAGCAATAAGCTAAAAAAAAAAGTTTTCCTGCTTTGCCTATGTCCTGCTGCTTCCTGTTTGACATTTTTCAGCTAATGAGCAGAAGCAAGCAAGCATGCAGACTTGGAACAAGATTTAATTTCACAGCAGAACGAGCGTTCATTATGAGATGGATTATGAGATGGATTTAATATTACAGCAGACATAAACTGCAGAGAGTCCTTTCTTATATCCTGTCCCTAACATATGTATATTCCCCACTGATCTTCAATA
Source organism: Protopterus annectens (assembly GCF_019279795.1). Classification (NCBI taxonomy): domain Eukaryota; kingdom Metazoa; phylum Chordata; order Ceratodontiformes; family Protopteridae; genus Protopterus; species Protopterus annectens. The sequence continues at coordinate 1,364,972,106 of NC_056746.1, forward strand.
GCCACATAGATCTGAAGATAAATGTTTCCTCACAAATTATAAACCTAACAAACCCTCAGACCTAAGCCTTTACTCCTGCTCTGTGGCAAAAGTATGGAACACCCTTCCTTTAACTATCAAAACTGCTACTAACCTGCGCTCCTTCAAAACCTCTATAAAAGAATACTTCAGCAAAACTTGGATTTGCTCCTGTACAAGCCCAGGCTGAGGTACTCATACCTTTTTCTACCTCTACTCTCTCTATCCCCACTACTTACTTACCATATCCTCCCTTCCTCTACACATACTGCACTGAGATTACACTCATACCTTTTCCACATATATTCCTATGATCCCCTCTATCACACCCTACCCTTCTCTACTCGAACTAGCCTACGCCTTCACCAATATAATCTGTTACCATATTTCATGACCTCTAGAATATTAATAATCATTGCGATAATCATCTATTATGTAAATAATGCTGCATATTCCTATTATCAGGCTTTCTGTATAATTTATGCTTGAACACTAGGACTTTATTATGTCTGTTGAGTTTGAATTCTGACAAACTAATGTATAGTTTTTCAAATGTTGTGCTTGAATGTTATGACTTTGTTATATTTGTTAAGGTCTCATTCTGACAAATTAATGTGTTGTTTTCATATTTGCGCTTGAGTGTTGTGACTTTATTATGCCTGTCTAGTTTTTCATTTTGTTAACCATATGTATCTGGAACTTTTCTGTCTAGACCTCCACTGAAAATGGGTACATCACGACCCAGTCAGACTTTCCCAGTAAACAAATGTCAAATAAATGAATGAATGAATGAATCAACCATAATTTCTCTGCAAAACAATTTTATTGGTGAATGCTTGGACTGATGCAGTCACTTTGTTGCCTACTTGAACATTATAAAGAAAAAGGCAATAATTACATGATTTGCATAAGGCTGGCATGATGCCAAGGGGTTCCCCTTCAGCCATGTACCTTTCTCCAGAGACTTGATTATAAATTAAATGTATTAAGTTTAATGAATCATAAGAAAGAACAGCATGCAGTTTTAAAGCAGTATTTTTACTGTATGAGGTACCTCTACAGCTGAACCAATGGTCCAAGGAAGATCTCCATGAATATTTCAGATGCTGATAGTATAATAACATGGAGTACAGGAGGCCACATTAAGTGAAAAATAATTTTTCCCTCTAAAGTAAACTTATCTAATGTATCACAAATTAAGAAAGCCATTTCAGTGCAATTATAGCCTTATGGAAATATAAAACACCACAAAAGCATGCCATTAAATTCGGTAATATGTAAATTTCAGTTTTAGTTTACAATGAAAGAAAGAAAGAGCAGTGAATGTTTTAGAATATCACAGGGACATTTGTCAGGGTACAAAACTGCACCATGCAGCCTAATGCAAGCACAGTGTTACATTTCTGTACTTGTATAACTCTCCTGTTTAATTATTCATGTAATCAAAATGTGTTCAGACTTCTGCATTTTAAACAGCTATTTCCAAGATCTCTAAAAAACACATTTGTAGTAATTTTTTAATATAAGTTAAGTGGTTTAAAGTCTTGATGATCTAGGATGAATTTATCAAGTATAAATTAGTTGAATTAATATATTTTATTTTAGCACTTATTACTTTTTCATTTTCCCACAGTGCTTACACAGAGCATTGCAAACACATTGCTTTAGTAATCTTTTGAAAGGCAAATATGCTTCCTAAATGCATACTGTGCCTTCATATTTAGAGAAGTTGTCCACCCTAAATTTAGGACAAACAGCTCTTCTTCTTACATTCTGCATTATAAATCTTTAGTCCTCATGTTTGAAGCTTTTGCTTTACACCATTATTATTATTATTATTATTATTATTATTATTTTTTTTTTTTTTTAATATAAAGTCTCATTCTGAATTTTTGCTGAAATGGTTGATATTTAAAACTGTGATGGTCTATATTGCTATAGATTCAGGCCCGTTATGTCAAACGCCATTTTATTGTAGATGATTAGAAGGAAAATACGTTTGGATGAATGACAGAACAAAGAATGGATTTATGTGGGAGTATTATTCCAACAAACTCCACATTAGAAAATATCCTAACACCATCTCAAAACTAACACTCTCACAGCCAAAATTTTTGGGATATGGGATTTTCATATTCAACATGCTGGCTTCATCTGACTGCTCTCAAGTGATTAATTGCATCCAGTATGCTTACAACAGTATTCCATTACTCTATCAGTGTAATGCTTTCTGTCAACTTCTCTCTCCATACACACACACACACACACACACACACACACACACACACACACACACACACACACACACACACACACAATGCAGTTATTATCATGTAGCCTTTGTGTGGAGCAATATACCCTCTGAAAAATGTTTCGGATTCAGCTGATAAAAACGAACAATCTTTATTAACAAAGTAGACTCCAAGTATAAGTGCTATCGTCTGCCAATATGCAGACTTTATCAAATACTTAGTCTTACTCATTAAACACCTTTATATACCCTTTGTAATTAGGCAAATAATTAATTTTTAAAGTGAAATTACACTAAAATACAGTTCAAGCAACATTCTTACAAAATTATGAAGAATGTGATATTGTCTCATAACACCTCCGCTCTGGCAACTAAAATGGGCTTTATAATAGCTAGTTCATTAATCCCAGGTAATTCACATGCATTTAAACGCAGTTGCCATCACAGTTCACATGCCTATATTTTATTGTGCCAATTACCCCCTCTGGCTTTTTTTTCCACTATTTCTAAAATCCCAAATCTAAAAACAGTAAATGAGGGGCAAAGTAATGTGTGTTTGTATAGGGCGTTGTTAACATTGGCAGCTCTTATGGTGAACAGATTTTCATATATCCTTCTTCTAAGAACCCTCTCAGTTTTCCCGATGTAAAATCCATTACATCCTTCACATATGACAATGTATACCAACCCTTTGCTTCCACACTTACCTGCTGCTAATCTAATCTCTTTCAAAGGTTCACCTACCCTTACTACCTGGTCTCTCAGTATGTAGACACATTGTGCACACATCCCACATGGTCTCATACTTTTATCTGACACCTTTTTTAAGGGATGTTCCAAGAGGTGTTTGATGTTGTTACCCATCTTATGGGTGAATGTTGGATGAGGCCCTAACTTCTCCAAAAGTTCATTATTAATACCCAGAATTGTCCAGTTTTTCTCTAAAATCTTCCTAACTTTTAAACCAAATGGGCCAAATTGTGTCACCATAGAATGTCTAAAATTCTTTGGAATAGTAATGTCTTGAAAAACATTCTCATGTCTGTTCCCAGTATGTGTCCAAAAGTGGTTATCCGTTGTACCCAGTAGGGGGATGAACTTAGTACTCCATCCTTCAAGTATCTCCAAACCCAATTCATGGGTTAGTGAATCTGGGTACCCCAGTGCCTTAAACATCTCAACTAGATTTTCCCAATCCCATTTTGAAATAGTTCAAGGTGGAGCACATTCTTGCTCCCCTTATCATCTACCCTCTAACAAGGTTCCTTTTAATGTGATAAGGATGTTGACTATTAAACCCCAGAAAACAGTTTGAATAAGTAGGTTTACAGAATACCTTGGAAACAAATCTGTTGAGCTGTAGATCTCTATTAATGGTTACATCTAAGTAATCAATAACCACATTGTCAAAAACATGAGTAAATTTGAAATAAGGACATATACTGTTCATGTAATCCATGAACTGATTCACATATTGTCCATCTCTTTTCCAAGCAATAAAAATATCGTCCAAATATCGGACGTATATAACCCATTGTTTTGAGAATTCAGAAGTGAAAACATATCTATGTTCCCACATTGCCATCACTAAATTTGCATAAATGGGGGCACAAATAGCCCCCATAACAACTCCTTGCACTTATTTGTAATATTCATAATCAAAAAATATAAAGTTATTCATCAATATTTGCTCCACCAATTCTGTCACTAAATTGATCATAGTATTACTCAAATTAGAATGTTGCACTAATGCTTCATTAAACAATTCTAGGCCAACCTCATGAGGAATTGAACCAGATAGGTCCACCACATCCATTGTGGAAAAAAAATTTGTCAATTCAAAATATTCATCCTTAATTCTGGTCAAAAAATCCCAGGAATCTACAATCACCTGGCTGAAAGAAGGAAGGATTTTCTTTACCAAACGGTCCACAAATACCCCCATAGCATAGGTCGAGCTGTTGTGCCTGTCTAATATTAATCTATATGGTGGGTGATGAGCATCTTTGTGGACCTTAGGGATACCGAACACTGTCGGGATAGTGGGGTATTCATTCTGCAAAAAATTGTACAATTCTTCATTAATCACCCCTTGATATAAATTGTCCTCTTAAAATAACTGTAACCTCCTATGTGCTACATGTATCTCATTCAGTGACACACTAGTATATTTATTGGTGTCCTGCAACCAAAGTGTAAGGTCATTCACATAACCGATCTGATCTACCAACACCACCACACCCCCTTTATCCGGTTTCATAGAGCGAATAGTATCAGATGTCCTCAAGTTTTTTAGTAGTATCGCCTCTTCTTTGGAAATATTATAAAATCTATTTTTGTGTTTAGAATGTTCTTGAAAAATTTCTTTAGAACAAATTTGTTCAAAATGTTGCAACATAGGGTGGAGTGTGGGATTAAATGTGCTCTTTTTCTTAAATTCCTTATTAAAACGTGTTTCCACAATGTCACCTTGAAAACATAATTGAAAATTTAGCTTCCTTATGTATAAATTGAGTTCAATAAGCACATTAGATATATCTGGGGTGTTAGTCGATACAAACTTAAATTCCCTTTCAAATAACTTAAAATGCTCTTTCCCTATTGTCTCCACTAGCTAAGCAATTTATCTTCAAAACTGGAAATAATGGAATGTGAATCTTGAAAATTTACTAGTAATGATTCTGGTTCCTTTTGTTCCACTCTCCTTGGAATCCTGCCCCTTGGACTCAGTTGATTCCCTAAAAAATTCTGTCTATTCCTATTCTGATTGTAAATACACTCCGATCTACGGAGTGCTGGGTAATTCTCATCAAATACCTCATCCACATCTGTGTGGTCAAATTCAAAATTGATGTCACCCCTTTCAACATCCCTACTATCAAGTCTATTGTTCATGCCACTAGTAGTATCTTGGTTTATATTATTAGGTGCCCCATAATAACTTTTAGGTAGTATGTAGGCTTTCTTGCATCTATATTCTATTTCATCCCTCCTAAATTTCTTTTGTTTCTTAACAATGTTGTCCTTCACTTGCCCCTCTATTTTTACAAAAATATTATCATACTTTGTCATCATGTTGTTAAAATTAACATAATTTAAAACATCATTATTTAAAATGTTCACTTCATCAAATAAGGCTTTCACCTTGTTGTTGTTCAATTTAATAATGAAATGTAACAGTTCAATTCCATGCCGGTCAAACATGGATAAAAGTTCGTCAAGTTCCTGCTGGCCCACCACCATTAGGGAATTTACTCATCCTAAGACCTTTAGGAACATGTTGTACTTTGATACACTCTGCTAGATATGCATTGTCAACTTGTATATTACGTACCTTACCCAGCTTAGCTTATAATTAACATAGCTTGTTATTAATTTATGCAAATTTAGTGATGGCAATGTGGGAACATAGATATGTTCTCACTTCTGAATTCTCAAAACAATGGGTTATATACGTCCGATATTTGGACGATATTTTTATTGCTTGGAAAAGAGATGGACAATATGTGAATCAGTTCATGGATTACATGAACAGTATATGTCCTTATTTCAAATTTACTCATGTTTTTGACAATGTGGTTATTGATTACTTAGATGTAACCATTAATAGAGATCTACAGCTCAACAGATTTGCTTCCAAGGTATTCTGTAAACCTACTTATTCAAACTAGTTTCTGAGGTTTAATAGTCAACATCCTTATCATGTTAAAAGGAACCTTGTTAGAGGGCTGATGATAAGGGGAGCAAGAATGTGCTCCACCTTCAACTATTCAAAATGGAATTGGGAAATCTAGTTGAGATGTTTAAGGCACTGGGGTACCCAGATTCACTAACCCATGAATTGGGTTTGGAGATACTTGAATGATGGGGTACTAAGTTTATCCCCCTACTGGGTACTACAGATAACCACTTTTGGACACATACTGGGAACAGACATGAGAATGTTTTTCAGGACTGTACTATTCCAAAGAATTTTAGACATTCTATGGTGACACAATTTGGCCCATTTGGTTTAAAAGTTAGGAAGATTTTAGAGAAAAACTGGACAATTTTGGGTATTAATAATGAACTTTTGGAGAAGTTAGGGCCTCATCCAACATTCACCCTTAAGATGGGTAACAACATCAGACACCTCTTGGAACATCCCTTAAAAAGGTGTTGGATAAAAGTACGAGACCATGTGGAATGCGTGCACAATGTGTCTACATACTGGGAGACCAGGTAGTAAGGGTAGGTGAACCTTTGAAAGAGATTAGATTAGCAGCGGATAATTGTGGAAGCAAAGGGTTGGTATACATTGTCATATGTGAAGGATGAAATGGATTTTACATCGGGAAAACTGAGGGGGTTCTTAGAAGAAGGATATATGAACATCTTTACGCCATAAGAACTGCCAATGTTAACAATGCCCTGTACAAACACACATTACTTTGCCCCTCATTTACTGTTTTTAGATTTGGGATTTTAGAAATAGTGGAGAAAAAAGCCAGAGGGGGTAATTGGCACAATAAAATAAAGGAATGTGAACTGCGATGGCAACTGCGTTTAAATGCATGTGAATTACCTGGGATTAATGAACTAGCTTCTATAAAGCCCATTTCAGTTGCCAGAGCGGAGGTCTTATGAGACGAGATCACATTCTTCATAATTTTGTAAGAATGTTGCTTGAAATATATTTTAGTGCAATTTCACTTTAAAAATTAATTATTTGCCTAATTACAAAGGGTATATAAAGGTGCTTAATGAGTAAGACTAAGTATTTGATAAAGTCTGCATGTTGGCAGATGAAAGCACTTATACTTGGAGTCTACTTTGTTAATAAAGACTGTTCGTTTTTACCAAATGGATCTGAAACATTTTTCGGGGGGGGTATATTGCTCCACACAGTGGAGTTTTGTTTTTTGGTATGAATACTTTTTATCCACTGACACGTTCGTTTAGTATCATGTAGCCTTGCATTTAATTCAGCCAGGCAAGAAAATTCTCAGTTTATTCACAAAAGAAAATTGTGTTTGCATATTTGAAAAGCTTATGTAGCAAGCTGGCACTTTGCCAAATGACCAGCAGAAAAAGACCTGATCATGCATATGACCGTGAGTTTTTAGATTCTGAACCTTGAAGAGTAATTTAAATGTTCTGTGATATTCTTGGAAAATAAAGTCACCTACTGACTTATCTTACTGAAAACATGTTGGGTTTTAATAGGAGGATGAGATTCTTTATTTCGTTTCATTATACCATTATACTTAATTTATTCCTCTCCTTTATCTAAATGAATATTTTAAATAAAGCAGGAAGATAAGGGCTGGACACTGGTTGAAGTCCTACTTGTGAGGACCTTCCAACTATGTCTTTTCTTGCTGTACTCACTGTGGGAGTTGGCAGAAGTGATCAGACATTTGAGCACGGAGGTATGGCAGGCCTTAAATAAAATAATCCCAAGTATAATCCACCCACACACTTTTAAGTATATTGATTGTTAATTTTAGAAAGGGACTCAAGGGCTACTTGTTAACAGCTGACAAGGTTAACTAAATAGTAAGGCTCACTGTGCTTAGCTTTACTTTCCACACCACCACCACCACCACCAAAAAATAAATAAATAAATAAATAACAGAGACACCTACTTTAAAACAATCTGACACATAACTTTTATTTATTTTGCTGTATATTGCACATGTTACAGCATGCATGTGCAACAGGTAACATTTGTTGCATCTGAACTTATAATGAGAACAATTTGGGGACACCCAGGCAATCAGTACTCTGATTTGGCAAGGTATGGGATGTAGGGTGCTGCGAACATACTAATAACCTTGTAGCTTGCTCTCTGAGGTCATAAGAGGTGCATATTAAATTTTATGCCATACTCTGCTTTTATATACTGTTCTATAGAGGATTTTTATTTTATTGTTGGCCTATACTTCAGAAAATGCCAAGACATTATAATAGCTGCCTTTACTGGTAGCAGTACAAATATAAGGACCTGTGATCAGTTTCATACATAAGAGGTGGACAGTATGTGCTGTACACAGTTGAAAAAGCAGCATAATTCATAAGAAAACCTTGCATTATAGTTCTGCTGTACATGAACCAGTAATTCTTACTTCAAATCACACTACACATACATAAAAACATATCTCAGCTTCTAGAGCTTTGTCTAGGTCTTCTAAAAAACAATTATTCACTTTATATTGAGCATATTTGAATACAGTTTCAGCACGTTCTCGTTTAATACTTTAGTTTAAGTGGTCACTATCTATATTATACAGTGAATTGAAAATATTCATTAAGACAGGTATGTCATGCCTTCATCTGCTAACAAAGTAATATGATACTGGAATTCCCACTCTTCCAAATGCCTTCTGTGCTAGAGAAAAAATCCATTCATATAAAAAGTGACACAATATCAATATGCATGGGTACCTAATGCTGGACTAGCTGTAGGGAAGAATAAGGTTATTTACAGGGGATTTGCTTCCATTATGTGCAGTCGTAAGGTTGCATGGAGCCTACTGAAGCATGTTATCGGATTAGTAGGTCTAAGAATTATTATTATTTTTTAATCCAAACAATGCTCTACAGGAAATTTGCACTTATTCTATAACTACAAACACAGCAATAATAATAGAATTAAAAGAAATAGGTTCATAAGTGTATACTAGGGTAACAACCATGAGGGCCTTTATAAGCCCATTTGTGTAACCCAAATGTACCACACAATTTATTTGTTTTAGATATTTTTATAGGAGTAATTATTGGTTATGACATCCTGTGTTCATCAAAGACATAGGTGCCAGATCAGGGGTGAATTTTTTATTTCCCATCTAATGGTCCAAGTTACACTTAAATAGGGTTAGGGACAGACTTTGTTTAACATGGATGAGGAACCTATCCTAGAAAATGTGAATTCTCTGAGATACATATCTGTCTCTCCAACCTGTTATGTTTATATTACAAACAAGATTTAAGTGTTTAGGTCTAGTGGTCCTGATATTGTTTGTTTTGCGAATGTACAAAAGGTTTATCAGAATGGCGTCCATAAGCATCTTGTTTATTAGGCCAAGACCACCTCTCAGTAGTCTGTAGGAGACTAAGTGTAGTAATAGGGCTTTGAAGAGCTCTGCGTAGGACATTATGTTTATGCCCTGTATTCTTTTTGTAAGGAGACTTTGTGGACATTCCAGATGCTGTATGAGTCTGGTCAGGTGCATATTGAAGGAGGGCATTTTACTCAATGATGGCTCCAACGAGGGACAAGTGTAGTGCTACAATAACTTCCCTGGACCTAGATACCTTGTCCTTACTTCTAAGTTGAGCATCACAGAAGGATTTTCTTACAGCTTGGAAGGTTGTTGGTCAAAGGCCAGGTTACTGTCTACATGTGTTCTCAGATCCCTGACTAGTGTGTCAACTCTTAGTGGTGTTTTATCACTAACATAGTTTCTTGGGTGGCTGACATCCCAAAAGGTACTATAATGCATTTCTTGGCATGGAGTTTTAAACAGTGACTTTGGCACCAGTCATTTGTCTCTGTTAGATTCTCTTGTAAGATGTTTGCATTTTGGGGGGAATTCTATGACTTTTCCCAGTTTTCAATCATCTGCGAACTTGGTCAGCCAGAGGCCTTTGACAATGGCCTTGAATTCCGGGAAGTAAATGCCAAAGAGGGGCATGCCAGCACAGAGTCTTGAGGAACTCACTGGCGATTGGCCTCTATGTGGATGCGGTCTCACTCATCTTAACTTCTTGGGTCCTATCTGTGAGCCAGCCAGCTATCTAGCGGGTTATATGGGATTTTATGCTTAATTCCATATGTTTGTTAATAATGTTGGAGTGGGGTATTGTATCAAATGCCTTAGCCAGGTCAAGGTAGGCAGCATGCATTGTTTTACCTTCATCCATTACTTTCATGACCTTCTCAAAGAAGTCCACCAAGATCAGTAGACATGACCTTCCCTTGACAAAGCCAAACTCAGATGGATCCAGTGTCTGAAGGTGTAATTAAATTCCCCATGAGTAAGGTATTAGGTTGGATGGTAAGTTTCTCCAATAATGTGCTATGAGTTTTGTGGGACATATAGTCTGACTTATAGCTTGCTAGTATATGACACTGGAGTTTATCTATGGCGGACTAGACATGTAGAAACTTCAGAGGGTCATGCTATTTAACCATCCTAGTGGATTGTAAATTATCTGTGCATCCATATTCTGACAGTATCAGTGTTAAGTTTCAAATGATAATTATCAGCTGTCAAAACTACACAGATTGGTTTGCCAAAGGGACTACAGTAGAAACATCTGTAGCAGTAGAGCAAGTGATCATCTGCTACCTATGGAAGAAAAGGACATCTTGGATACCGAGAAGGGTACAAGTAGGGGTGTACTGTACAGAAAGCCTTGAGGCAGCAGAGGCATATAGCCATAGCAGGAGTCACTCACATGCACTGTACCATGTAGTGCATGACTGCAGAGTGGGGGTCATTTGAATATTTTTCATAGTAAGGGATCTATGGTTGCCTGTGTTTGCACGGCAGGGATCCCTGAAGCATCACCATATGGGGGTACTCACTGGAACAGGCTGCCCCAGAGCACTGCTGTCAGTAGATGTACTGGAGCAGCATGCCACTATGCAGTTCTCGGTGGTAGGCAATCAAAGCTGCTCTTCACTTCAGTTCTGAATCACTGTCCTAAGAGAACTGGATATGTCATCCTTTATTCAGTGCCTGGTAGCCTGCAGTAATACTGCCATAAAATTGTATTTTGTTACACAGCATTCTCTGAAATTCGAGGGTACTGTACCTCAGTTGCATACCTACCACTTAGCTATACACCTCAAGTTAAGCAGTAGTGTATGTAGATACTGCAAAGAGTTTGGGTAGTTTCATGGATTGTGCAGGTCTCTGATATGCTGTTTTTACTGTGAGTAGACACTATGTAATTGTATCACATGGTCAAGAATTCTAACAAAAAGCATTATACTTTCTGACTTTACAACTTCTACTTTTGAAGCAGGCTTACATACCAAGAACTGACTGTTCTTATGGTGTGTAAGTGTAGGCAACAAAGAAGAACTAAGATTTAACATTTTTTAAAGATCCTTTGGCAGAATCCTGAGTTGGCTTGCTCTCTGGATATTCTAATGAAGGACAGCATTATATTTAAGCAATAACTGATGAGTGGTTATGGGTATATTGAAAATTTACCCATGGATGACATGGTTTGATCATGAGGGTTTAGCCCGATTGATTACACAAAGTTAACTTTTTTGTAAGAGAAAAAGTTGTTACATTAGTTTTCGGGTTTATGTTTTCTTTTGCATTTAATTTGGCTTAATTGATATTGAGCGAAGTGTGGCAATATTGTTTTTTATATCACTTAGATTTATGTCTTTATTATTTTATAATTTGTGTAGTGATATATGCGTATTCTGTACTGATGATCATTTGTTGTTTAATACATTTTTACTTTGAGGCAGTGAGCAACTGATTTTCCTTGGTTGCTCAGCGATGGGTCCACTCTAGTATGTATTTGTGAGATTATACACTTTAGTATGGAAGTGTGTTATTGTGGAATATATTTGTTGGGTGGGTTAGTTAAGCAATAACCCATGCCTGGGTGTGAGTAATGTTGGATTTACCCATGGTTGGTTTGGTTTGGTCACGAGCGCAAAGCCAGAATGGCCAAATAAAGACAACCGTGGGTAAATCCAGCATTACCCACACCCAGAAGTCAGTTATTGATATTATACAATGACTTTAAGAAAAAAATACTTACTTTTCTTAAATAATGGCATTGTATAATGCCTCCGTGCTGCCCTTCCACAGCTGTCCGGTATCCTGGAGCAGTTCTGATGTACTGCGCATGCGTATGCTTATGCAGTACATCAGAGCTGTGTGTAGAGGAAGCAACGGAGAAAGGAAGATCTCCGCTGCTTTTTTAAAGTTGTCTCGCTATGTTAAACGAGTTTAACATAACGAGATATCTTTAAAAAAAAGCAATGGAGAAAGGAAGATCTCCGTTGCTTTTTTTTAAGATATCTCACTATGTTAAACTCATTTAACATCGCAAGATTACAGCAACGGAGCTCTTCTGTTCTCTGTTACTGCCTAACACAAAAAAAAAGTAAAGACTTATACTAATGGAAAAAGTCTGGGAGACCGGACCTTTTTCCATTAGTATAAGTCGGATTTACAACGGGCATGCTGACCAGTCAGCATGCACGTTTTGGAATATTAATGTGGGGTCATTGTATAAACTCTTATTTAATATGTAGTGTTCAGTATAACTGTGCAAAAAAAATCTGCATATATGTAATTTTAGCAGCATTTTCATGTATATACAGGGTTAACATGTTTTGATTGTATTTATATGTTTTGTTATATATTCAAGTGTTTAACTTCATACATATTCTGATAGATTTATATTTTGTTTCTAAATTATGGGAACATGATTTTATTTGCGTTCATTGTTCAGTGCATCTTTCCTTAAGGCAGTGAGTGACTGTTTTTTGTGTCAATTGGAGCTTGTTCTCACGAGACTATACACTTCTGTATGGGAGTATGATCATAAGGAATATATTTGTTTAGTAGGTCGGTATTTATTTAACATGCAAAGTTTTATATAATAGCATGATGATTCTTATACATGTGAAAATTTACCATTGTTTTCATGTATTTATGGGATTAACATGCCTCAATCATATCATTTGTCAGTTGTTTAATTGTGCTTTAAGTTGGGATTATACACATGTAGATCTTTCCTGTTCAGATAGTTCTACATTTTGTCTTTAGATTGTTGGAACATGTTTTCTATTTGCAGAGCAGTTAATTAGCTTGATTTGGTAATTATTTCTCTGTTAAGATCGGATGGATTGCTTTTTAAAAATAGGGTATGGGGGGTTGTCATTTTACGTCTGAGGAAGTGTGGTTGCTCCACCTGAAAGTACTCACTATTTTTATTTGGTTTGTTAATAAAACATTTGTGAGTTTCTGTTGTGTTTGTCGCTTGCCTGTTTTATGCTTTTGCATTTATCTTTTCCGACTGGGAGTTTGACTTTATCCAGTGTAGTGGATTTAGTATTGCTGTTGGATATCCATAAATATATTAATTTCACCTTACTGTACTCCTATTTTAAAAATACTTCAATTGCAGTAGCAATATTTAAACCAGGAAATGTATCAACTCTAAAATAATTAATCAACTTATATTCTGCCATTTCGTGGTGACTATGCCGGTCAGTTCTACTTATGTGCAGTCGCTATGTGTTATTGGAATTCATAAATGATGTCACATGGTGACTATGCCAGTCAGTTCTACTTATGTGCAGTCACTAAGTGTTATTGGAATTCACAAGTGATGTCACATGGTGACTATGCCAGCCAGTTCTACTTATGTGCAGTCGCTAAGTGTTATTGGAATTCACAAATTATGTCACGTGGTGACTATGCCAGTCAGTTCTACTTATGTGCAGTCGCTAAGTGTTATTGGAATTCACAAGTGATGTCACGTGGTGACTATGCCAGTCAGTTCTACTTATGTGCAGTCGCTAAGTGTTATTGGAATTCACAAGTGATGTCACGTGGTGACTATGCCAGTCAGTTCTACTTATGTGCAGTCGCTAAGTGTTATTGGAATTCACAAGTGATGTCACATGGTGACTATGCCAGTCAATTCTACTTATGTCCAGTTGTTAAGGGTTATTGGAATTCACAAGTGATGTCACATGGTGACTATGCCAGTCAGTTCTACTTATGTGCAGTGGCTAAGTGCTATTTGAATTCACAAGTGATGTCACCATAAATAAGATTGTCACAATGCTGTGGATGCAGGATTGGCCAGTGGTGGAACAGCTTCATATGTCACCTGGTAGACAATGACCTCTTCCAGCCTTGTAAAATAATATTCCTATAATCCTTTTCCCTTCATCCATTTTCTGCATCAAGTAGTCTGATTGTGTTATAAGCAGCTAATTTTTACCTTGCTTTATCAAATACATGTTAGATCATCATCTTATTACTCATAATACTGTGGACTTCACGCAAACCTTTATTTTTTCTTTGCTGGATATTATACTGTTAGAATGACTGAGGTGGTGGTGCTGCGGTAGCGTTGTCGCCTCACAGTAAGATGCTGTCCTGTTCGATATTCAGCTAGAGCGTCTATTGTATGGAGACATGCATGAATGGGCGTACCTTCGTTGAAGGTCATGTGTCAGGGCTGGCAACTTGGCACGTAAAAATCTACTGCCAATCATTAGCGGACCGGAGTTCCGCTGTAGCGACCCCTAACCGGGAAAAGCCAAAAGACACAACAACAGAATAAATGAAATATATCCTCTTCTACTTACTCTGCCTTGTTGTACCTACATGATAAATACTATATCACAGCATCTCATTTGTCGCTGAAAGCTGCATCATTCACAAACATAGCTGTAACCTGTTAGTGGTTCAGATGCACAGCTTACAGACACATCCAGGTATCTGCCAGTGGTTGCTTATGCACTGTACTACAATATGTTTGTATAATGACAGGGTTCTAAGAAGGCATAGATGGGATGCGCAGCAGTGCATCACTAAAGCATCTTGGTAAAACGACAGAGCTGTCAGGGGGCTGGGTATGGCTCAGGTGGAGTGTACAGTAATGCAGCACTAAAGCATCTCATTATAATGACAGGGCTCTCAGGGGACTAGGTATGCACAGGCAAGATGTATAACAGAGCACCACTAATGTATGTAATGATGGGGCTAGGATATGACACAGGTGGGGTGCATAGCAGTGTAGCATCTTATGCACCACTGGATTTAAGGAGAACAATAATTGAAATAGGAAAATGTATCTAGAGAAGTGAAAGCTGTACACCTGTATGTGCAATAGGCACAGCAGATACTAATGCAATGAGCCTTCTTAGTTTAAAGGTGCTCTGTATTGTGGATTACGTGTCTGCATATGTGATAAGCACATGATTAACTCAGAGAAGTGACTTGTTTGTTCACAAAATTCATACAGTACAAGCTGAAAACACGCCCTTGTGAAAGGTACAAGTTGGATCAGGAGAAGAAGGTTTGATAGATTTAAAAGTAGAAAAACAAGCTACATACCTATGCAGGTAAAAGATACCAGAGCAATTTATGGAGGGGGATCTTCATGCAAATAAGAGGTGGAATAGCCTCATGTCAGGGGTGATGTGAGACAGCTGCACGGTTGTAACTTGCTAAGTCGCACAATATGCAAGTGCTGACATTGAAAATTAAACCACGACTACACCATGCTACTCATTGCAACTCATTCCTAACCTTTCTGCTGCCACACAGACAAGTAAGGTGACATTACTATCATGACAATGCATGTTATGGGATTGTCACACATGGATAGTTGGGGGGGAGGGCATATAGCAGAGTGTAACTGTTCACACTCTGTTGGTGTAGTGCATGAGATACTATGGTGCAGACTAAAAATGCACAACAGCACAGACTGTGCAGCATAAACTACTGTTAGTACCTGTATACTCACTCAGCTATATGGGAGTGGAATTTAAAATGATTCATGCAGCAGATTGCTGTGTGAAGTATAGACCATTGACACTTGCTGTTCTCTGCAGGTATCATTCATTCATTTATTGTCTGATACACTACTATACTATTCAAGATCATGTGGTGGGTATAGTACATCTTGGTACTCAATGCCTATAAGGCCACATTCTTAGATATGTACACAAATAAACACACACATGCACGTGCATGCAAATGCACACTGCACAAGCATCTAAAGATGATTTCCAGTTCAGCAATCAGAATGTCTTTGGGTTCTGGTAGGAAACTGACCTCCGCATCAATAAAAGAAGGAAAAAAATGGACACCGAGAGGACATGCAGACTCCTTAAAGGCGGAATTTCAGTCAGGGAATGAATAAGATATCAAATGCTGTGAGAGAGTAATACTAACCCCTACAGCACTGTGTGCAGAATGACTATGGTGGCCCAGAAAGTTACATGTCATGATCTCTGCACACACCTGTATAGCAGTGCTCATTATTGCACATGTCCGTTTTCATGCTTTGTCACTGACGTCACAAACACACAGAATTGTTGTCAAGTTATGGGACTATATTACCTTATTTTGTTGTCAGTACAGTCCAACAGTGCCTGTGGCGGTGAGTAAAGTGCTGCTGTGTAATAAAATGAGTGACAGTTTTATATGGGCGACGTAAGAACATGGCAGTAAACTTTGACTGGTATTTTCTGTGTGTGTGTGTGTGTGTGTGTGTGTGTGTGTGTGTGTGTGTGTGTGTGTGTGTGTGTGTGTGTGTGTGTGTGTGTGTGTGTATGATTGTCTAGATGTCTGTGTATGTGCATTAACAGAAAAATAGACAGATATGTTTTGTGTACAGAAGTGGCTTTGATGTTCATAACAAAAAATAGCAATTATGTGCGTGTGTATGTGCACGTCTGTGTGTTTGCATAAACATTTTTGTGTGCAATCAGTTTAAATTTCAAGAGGATTCTCTGAATATTATGTGACTAAATAACACTGCTTTTATTAGCATTCACTGAATTTGCCACATTTCCGGGAATTACGTTTTTTCTCTGATGCTGAAGCTTTGGTGGGATTCTCTATACTTCTTCATCTGACTATTTAAATTCAAATCCCTCAGTACTATTTTCCATGGGAAATCACTGAACATGCAGTTTTTACGTGCTTGCCAGCTGTGATTCTTTTGTTTTGGTTTGGCTTTCCTTCATGGTTTCCTGTTATTCCTGTTTGTATATAGAAGTTTGAGGTATGAAGGGCTCTCATGGGAAGTGGAGAGGGTCCCCCCCCCCTGCAAGAAACAAACTCTTTTTTGGCAGGTTGTATTCCTGATAATCTAAAGTTGTTGAGTTGAATCCTTGCTCACTTGGAATTTTGCCACTATTTACATTAAGTGATTTGGAGACAGTCTGTGGTTCAGAGAGTCTTCTCCCCCAAGGGGGACTGGTGCTTCATCCACAAGTAAAACAAATGACATCAAGGAGATTGTCCCACAAATGTGTGTGTGTGTATCTTGTGAAATCTTTTGGATGAAAGCCCTTGTTAGTCAGAATGACCTTCTATATTCAGTTTGTTGGATCCAGTATTTTTTGTCTATGTTTATTCAAGTGACATTCTTCCCTATATTGTAGAACTAAAGATTTTGTCCTAACGTATACAAGGGAATCCTGGTCTATGTTAAACTCTACATCTCCCCAATATATACGACTTACCCTCTGCACCTTATACAACTGAACTTCTTAAGGACCTTATGCTTAAACTTCTGTACATCATACAACTTAAGCCCTTCCCTGACTTATACAAGTTAAACCCTCTCATACATTAAACAACTGAATACCTCCTATGTATGCATCACAAACCTCCTATACATTGTACAGCCAAATCCCTCCCTTATCTAATATAACTTGGAAGTCTCCTCTACCTTCTATGACTTAAATCCTTCTGTACCACATACAACTGAATCCCTCCCATATTATTCATCTGAACCTCTCCGCTGACATAAATGACTTAAAGGTCCCCTCGTTTGTAGAGCTGATACCCTTATGTCCCTTGTGTAAGCCACGGTGGTGCAGCAGTAGCATTGTTGCCTCACAGTAAGAGGTTCTCCCATTCGATTCTTGGCTGGAGCACCTTCTGTGTGGAGTCTGCATGTCCTCCCCACGGTCGAGTGGCATTCGAAAGACATGTGTGAATGGGTGTGCCTTCATTGAAGGTTGGGCGTCGGGCTGGCACCTTGGCACCATAAAAATTGACTGCCAGTCATTAGCAGACCGGAGTTCCGCTGTGGCGACCCCTAACCAGGAAAGGCTGAAAGAAAAACAACAACAACCCTTATGTCCCTTGTACATCTGTCCTTCTCAGATGTTGAACTCACACACATGCTTCATTAGGTTTACCTATTACTGTTATTTTGTTTTTGTTCTATTTTATATTATAAAGATGCCAGCTATGTTTGAAATGTGCTCACCATGAACCCAGCTAAAATTTCCCTTTGTTCCAAATAAATATTCCTGTTTACAAAGCAGCTAAGTGAGCCAACCATAACTACATAAAGACATGCATTATTTTCCATAGACAATTCCAATCTTCTCAGATTTCAGGTCAATAATATAGTTATTGGATTCTGACAAATCTGTGTACTATGGTGGCGCTTTTTGAAAAGGTCCATATGTACTGCAAGAAAAGAAGTGGTTTCTGTGACTTGCCAATCAAGCCTTTCAATAATCAATTGGACCGCCTTTGCTAAAGTGAAAACTGACCCTTAAAGAAGAATGCATCCTGCAGCCAGGTGTGAATGACTCCTAGCATTCTCAGTTATACTAATTGGTAGCAATGTTTCCTCTCCATTGCCTTTTTCCTGTTCTGTGCTACCAGAAGCTTCTAAGATGTTTACAGTTTCATATTGCATTATCTCTCCACTGCTGTTTGCAAAGTCTCCCCTGTTTCTCTGACTGCATGTACCTTCAGTGCTGCAAATACATGTAGCTCTGTAGACTGCATTACTGTGCCATAGCACAATCTGCATTTCAACAATGTGGTAAAAACTCGATCTCTGGGCTAATGGGTGGTGGCATATCCCACAGACATCTGTACTGATTTGTGCCAGTTCACAGGGGTAGGAAGAGGGTGAGTTCAGAGTATGAATGGTCTTATTTGAAAAAGATGAAGTGCTTTCAGAAACATTGCTAAGAATGTTATATTCCTGATGACCAGACTGATGTTTGTTTTTGCTCTTTAGGGAGGACAGAGGCACTCCTAGTAATACATGCAAACTCAGTTGAGCTACAGGTGCAATTATCTTTACAGATGCAGGTTACAGATTGCACCTTAGTGATTTTCATTTACCAGAAGATATAGCCAAGGAGATCTTCCCAATTAATTTGCAATTAAAAGCAACAACAAACACATCCAGGTTTGTTGCATAAGCTGTTAGCTAGTGTTAATGACTCATTTGAACTTCTGTTTGTGATGGACTCCTGATCAGTACCTGGTCTGATCAGCTGCTTTCCAGTTTAATGAAGCCCATTTTTTTTCATATGCTGATTACTGAACAGGCAGCTTTTCATAAATGATATAACTTTGTTTTAATACAACTTCTGTTAATGATTTTCCAGAAAAGTATAACAAAACTGAGCCCACCTCACATTTTTACAAACGATAACTTACAAAAACAGACTATAAAAAGCAAAACCTAATATATTAATCATAAATGTGATATTCAGTACAAAACTGTAATATAGTTTATGTAAAAAATAACTATCCAACATATTCGCAGTATTTTCATTCCTCCACTGTCCAGTCGTGATTACAGATTCATAGATAAATACTAGACTAACTGCCCTGAAGAGCCATTTTATGTCTAGCAAGAATCAAACCCAGTACCTTGTGTTTATGAGGTGAACACCTTAACCATTATGCCAAACCACACCACAAGGAAGGAAGGGAGCCATTCTGGCACTTATCGGGTACAGGGCAAAGGAATTAAGCCTGAATGTAATGGTAGTCCAGCATAGGATGTACTCGTTTTTGTCAAATAGCAGAAATGCCAAGAAGCAACTGGAAGTAATGCCAATTCAGTTACAGCACATATTTGGTATGTCTGATGATACGACAGAAACATATAAGATCAAAGGGAAGACATTCAGATTTCAAAGAAGACTAGTCAGCCAAAAATAAAATAAATATGTTTCCAGTGTGTTTCAAAGCACCTTTTAGGAAACTATTAAAAATAAAAATGCCAAGTTCAGGGAAAATGCCGCTGTGCCTTCATCTACTCCTGCCCATAGTCTTCATCAGATACATATGTTAACACATCTACTCCTGCCCATAGTCTTCATCAGATACATATGTTAACACATCTACTCCTGCCCATAGTCTTCATCAGATACATATGTTAACACATCTACTCTTGCCCATAGTCTTCATCAGATACATATGTTAACACATCTACTCCTGCCCATAGTCTTCATCAGATACATATGTTAACACATCTACTCCTGCCCATAGTCTTCATCAGATACATATGTTAACACATCTACTCCTGCCCATAGTCTTCATCAGATACATATGTTAACACATCTACTCCTGCCCATAGTCTTCATCAGATATATATGTTAACACATCTACTCTTGTCCATAGTCTTCATCAGATACATATGTTAACACAACAAGAATTTTTAAAATAATGAAGTGAAATTCCACCAATGAACTTTATTCAATCATTTTTTCCCATGAATAACAGTGCTTTGAAAACTTTACAAATATCTACATAAGTATCTAGAAATAAATGATGTTTAATCATTTGTATAGCCACTGTTAAGTTACCTATCACAGTCTCATTTTGTGAGTTATATAGCTTACAGTAGGGAGGGGGCTTTCTAAATGCCAGCTATATGGAGTTCAAAAATTATATTTCAAGTGCAAGAGAGATTAAATGAAGACTAAAGAGGGGATATCATGGAAAGTATTTTGGAAAAGAAAGTTAATTTGGCAGCTTAAATTGAACTCAGGATGTCCACATCGTCCCAGTGAGACTTTGAATATTAAATGTGTGTTGGAACTGACAACATTATTATGACTTATGTTGGTAATACACATGCTTGAAGAAAATTATTTATTTTTAGATAGTTTGAGGAGATCTAAAACTGGATAAGAGGTACAAAATTAAAAGCTAGTCCAATAAACCACAATGAAATGCTTGACAAACTGCTAAGATGAAAGAAAAACAAGGTGATGTCACTTCAGAACCCTGAAATGGACATGTGGGAGGACACAAAGCAGTGTAAATCACCATTGTTTTGCCTTTTAATCATGAAGGTGTCCTACTCATTTTACAACATGTAATAAACTACAGATGAGGTTTCTGATTGGCTGGAAGAGATCGTCAAAAAACCTTGAAAGGCTTAGTTCAGCAAGGAAACCCACCCAATATTATCGTCCACTCTGTTTATTAGCTGCTTTCATAAAAAAAGTCATTTTTGATGAAAGCGGCTAACAAACCGAGTGGATGCTAATATTGGGTGGGTTTCCTTGCTGAACTAAGCCATTCAAGGTTTTTTTCTGTTCTTGTTGAGATTTCCTTGGACTGTGTTTTTTATTTGTGACTGGAAAAGATGTCCATCAAGCTAGTACACTAAGCAACTAGGAAATGCTTGAAAAAAGGTAAAACTATCACCTCAGAACCCTAAAATTGCTCTTGACAGAGAACTCAAAATAATATAAAACATCAGTGTTTTACCTTTATTACAGAAAACATGTTATCATGTCTTCTAGTTCTGTCAGCTTTTTTTTTTTAGTTTGTCAAGCGTTGTCGCCTCACAGTTAGACGTTGCCCGTTTGATTCTCAGTTAGAGCGTCTTCTGTGTAGCGACATGTGTGAATGGGCGTTCCTTCGTTGAAGGTTGTGTGTTAGGCCTGGCAAGCCAGCACGTCAAAATCTACTGCCAATCATTAGTGGACCGGAGTTCCGCTGTGGCGACCCCTAACCGGGAAAAGCCGAAAGAAACAAACAAAAACTGTCAATATTTAAAAATGGTACCTGATTTAGGGCCTTTATCCTATGATTCTAGAGAAGAGATGTTGAATAATAACGCACCTCCCCCACAACAAAAGTTCAAAAATAAGATAGAAATTTAAAAGAATAACTTTAAAGGCAGACGTTAGTTGGTTTACCTAGTATTCCATTTTAGCAAACTTGGTATATAAAACATGGTAGAAAGCCAAATAACACTGCTACCTCTTACTATCAGATAAAATAATTATCTCAGTGAAGCAGATACAGAAAATGATAAACTTTACCACAAAGTAAAACAAAAGGCAGAAAGCCAAATAATGCTACCTCAGTGCAAGCAGAGGTGGAAAAGTGATTTATTTATTTGACATTTGTTAACCGGGTTGGTCCGACTGGGTAGAGACCCCTTTTCAGCAGAGACCTGAGGAGAAAAACTCCACAACAAAACAGCAGATAAAAAATAGTAGTAGATAGACAGTTATAAGATTGCTAGATATGATTAAAAAGCAACATTTATAAAATTACTAATATTTAAAGTTACTAACAGGATAATCAAAATATAAAAAAAAATCTGCATTTTTTTCAGAAGAGACAAATAACTAAATATGTTGCACATCATACGCTTTAGCCAATGATACTACAGGTGGAGAGCTGCCTATATAAGGTGTATAATAGGGCAGGAAGAAAATACTATGATAATAGCAGTAGTAAGTCAACAAGGAAGAGACGTGCAGTGAGAGGTTAGATGGCAGTAAATGAGAGGTGCAGTGAGAGGTTAGATGGCAGTAAATGAGAGGTGCAGTGAGAGGTTAGATAAGAGTAGATGAGAGCTGCAGTGAGAGGTTAGATAAGAGTAGATGAGAGCTGCAGTGAGAAGTTAGATAAGAGTAGATGAGAGCTGCAGTGAGAGGTTAGATAAGAGTAGATGAGAGCTGCAGTGAGAGGTTAGATGGCAGTAAATGAGAGGTGCAGTGAGAGGTTAGATGGCAGTAAATGAGAGGTGCAGTGAGAGGCTGGATAAGAGTAGATGAGAGGTGCAGTGAGAGGTTAGATAAGAGTAGATGAGAGCTGCAGTGAGAGGTTAGATAATAGATGAGAGCTGCAGTGAGAGGTTAGATAAGAGTAGATGAGAGCTGCAGTGAGAGGTTAGATAAGAGTAGATGAGAGGTGCAGTGAGAGGTTAGATAAGAGTAGATGAGAGCTGCAGTGAGAGGTTAGATAAGAGTAGATGAGAGGTGCAGTGAGAGGTTAGATAAGAGTAGATGAGAGGTGCAGTGAGAGGTTAGATAAGAGTAGATGAGAGCTGCAGTGAGAGGTTAGATAAGAGTAGATGAGAGGTGCAGTGAGAGGTTAGATGGCAGTAAATGAGAGGTGCAGTGAGAGG
This sequence comes from Protopterus annectens, assembly GCF_019279795.1. Taxonomy (NCBI): domain Eukaryota; kingdom Metazoa; phylum Chordata; order Ceratodontiformes; family Protopteridae; genus Protopterus; species Protopterus annectens. Next base: position 1,364,995,297 of record NC_056746.1, read on the forward strand.
CTGGATAAGAGTAGATGAGAGGTGCAGTGAGAGGTTAGATAAGAGTAGATGAGAGCTGCAGTGAGAGGTTAGATAAGAGTAGATGAGAGGTGCAGTGAGAGGTTAGATAAGAGTAGATGAGAGCTGCAGTGAGAGGTTAGATAAGAGTAGATGAGAGCTGCAGTGAGAGGTTAGATAAGAGTAGATGATAGCTGCAGTGAGAGGTTAGATAAGAGTAGATGAGAGGTGCAGTGAGAGGTTAGATAAGAGTAGATGAGAGCTGCAGTGAGAAGTTAGATAAGAGTAGATGAGAGCTGCAGTGAGAGGTTAGATAAGAGTAGATGAGAGGTGCAGTGAGAGGTTAAATAAGAGTAGATGAGAGGTGCAGTGAGAGGTTAGATAAGAGTAGATGAGAGGTGCAGTGAGAGGTTAGATAAGAGTAGATGAGAGGTGCAGTGAGAGGTTAGATAAGAGTAGATGAGAGGTGCAGTGAGAGGTTAGATAAGAGTAGATGAGAGGTGCAGTGAGAGGTTAGATAAGAGTAGATGAGAGCTGCAGTGAGAGGTTAGATAAGAGTAGATGAGAGGTGCAGTGAGAGGTTAGATAAGAGTAGATGAGAGGTGCAGTGAGAGGTTAGATAAGAGTAGATGAGAGCTGCAGTGAGAGGTTAGATAAGAGTAGATGAGAGGTGCAGTGAGAGGTTAGATAAGAGTAGATGAGAGCTGCAGTGAGAGGTTAGATAAGAGTAGATGAGAGGTGCAGTGAGAGGTTAGATAAGAGTAGATGAGAGGTGCAGTGAGAGGTTAGATAAGAGTAGATGGGAGGTGCAGTGAGAGGTTAGATAACAGTAGATGAGAGCTGCAGTGAGAGGTTAGATAAGAGTAGATGAGAGCTGCAGTGAGAAGTTAGATAAGAGTAGATGAGAGCTGCAGTGAGAGGTTAGATAATAGATGAGAGCTGCAGTGAGAGGTTAGATAAGAGTAGATGAGAGGTGCAGTGAGAGGTTAGATAAGAGTAGATGAGAGGTGCAGTGAGAGGTTAGATAAGAGTTGATGAGAGGTGCAGTGAGAGGTTAGATAAGAGTAGATGAGAGCTGCAGTGAGAGGTTAGATAAGAGTAGATGAGAGGTGCAGTGAGAGGTTATATAAGAGTAGATGAGAGCTGCAGTGAGAGGTTAGATAAGAGTAGATGAGAGGTGCAGTGAGAGGTTAGATAAGCGTAGATGAGAGCTGCAGTGAGAAGTTGGATAAAAGTAGCAACAGGAAGAAAAAAGGCATTGGAGTTAATTAGGTTAAATAAGCACCTATGTAGGAGGTATGCAAAAGAGTATGATAGTAGAAGAAGGCAAGACAACAGTACAGATGAACAGTAGATGAACTCTACCAGAAAGTAAAACAAAAGGAAAGACAGAAAGCTAAACAACAATGCTAGCACCTACTACCAGATAAACAATTAGATGTAAATTTGTTCTAGTCCACTGTCTGCTGACAATCAACAGTCCTCTGACTTGACCAACCCATTCCTTCTTTCCTCGGTGACCACATTCATTGAAGGGCATGTGCACTCATCTGTGCTGTCTGCTTGCTCTAATCATTCTACATGTTTCCAAACATGAGTACAAATTCAGCAGCTGTGTGTGGATGTAATGCTGGGTGGGTACACACCCAAAGCGTCCCTTCTGCTGCATGTTGCAGCACTGTCTTCCACCAGCTGTCAGTCATGTAGTGAGTTTGGCTGCTGCCCACTGTCCAAACTGCATGACCCAGAAGCAGTCACTCAATTCCACTTCCTCAGCTGACTTCTCCAACACTCACATTACTAGTCAGTCTCAACTCTTTTAGTCCACAATTAGGGCTTTATCCTTCTGCACCAGTAAGACTACTATCAGAGATGACAAAAATAATTAGCAACTGGGTACAATATATGCAGTATGCTGAACAAATCTCTTATACATGAAACAAGACTTACTACTTGTGCAACACTATCGATTGGTGTCATCATTCCAGGCTCGGTGAAGGTCTGTAGGAAAATCTGACAGTTACATGTGTGACGAAAGGAAATACTGCCAGCACAGCTAGCTGAAATTTTGTAAATAATTATATGTCATTGGTGAATATCAAATTATTTATACAAGAGGCTTGTGTTGCAGATGTATTAGAACTGTATGTCAGTCTGTATTAAGAAGCTTTCTGTATTGTTCTTGGAGTGAACTAATTGCTACTTTTGAAGCGTGAAGGAATGCGATTGTTTTATGACTTTTAACTTGTGCCAAAGAACTGAGGAAATGCCCTTGTCTGTATATTTTTACAGGTAGATGCTAAATTCTGCCAGCTGCTCACAATGGACGTTTTGGCCTAGGAACTAGAAGCAGATGACAGAATTATGTCATTCTGCAAGCTATCCCAGCAGTAATATTTTAGATATTAATTTGAGAAGTCTCTTAGTGAGACAGGGCATTCTGTATTCGGTCTTGGACCTGACAAGAACCATTCACCACAACATCTGCCTTACTCTAATTAAGTAAGTTACTAGGGAATAGTATAATTTTCTTAGTTACAGTCAGGAATATAGTGAAGCTTAGTTTAGATGTTTTTCTTTATTTTTGTAAGCCTGTACTGCAATGTTATTTTAAATATTTCCTGTAGCTTTGAACTCTGATACTGCGGTGGTGGTGCTGCGGTAGTGTTGTCGCCTCACAGTTAGATGTTGCCTGTTTGATTCTCAGTTAGAGCATCTTCTGTGTGGTGACATGCATGCATGGTCGTTCCTTCACTGAAGGTTGTGCGTTATGCCTGGCAAGCCTGTACGTAAAGTCTACTGCCAATCATTAGCAGACCAGAGTTCCACTGTGGCGACCCCTAACCGGGAAAAGCCGAAAGACACAAACAAACAAGCTTTGAACTCTGATGTCACTATGAATATATATTTAGCATTGTCTTTTTCTTGTATTATTTATTAAATATGTTTAAAACTTTCATTGCGGCTGATCTGTGTAGAGATATTTAAGTTTTGGGAGTACATGCATATTTATTTAGTGACACTGTGTGGGCCACCCCTAATAGCCTTGCTGTTGGTCAAACTATAATTTGTATTAATATTAATATTACACAGTAAGATTGGACACCCTTTGTTAAGGGACCTAAAGTAACTGATAAAGAGTGACTGGTGGCAGTGAAAAGTACATTATAGTCTGGGCAGAAGGAGGCATAGCTAGTAAACCTGTGGCAGCCTTTCCTAGGTGTGCGTGTGTGTGTGTGTGTGTGTGTGTGTGTGTGTGTGTGTGTGTGTGTGTGTATATATGTGTGTGTATGTAAATCAATCCTCAGAGTGTGTGTGCCAGCTACTTTGGCAGGGACACGAAGCACTGGTTGGACAGAGAGGCTGCTGGAGGTCTTGCCTTGGTCACTCAGCTGTGATCTCAACTCTATAGCTGTGCCAGTGGGAAGTCTTACTGGGGATCTGGAGGAAGAGGAAGAAACCAGCCCATGACTGACTGTGGTTTGTGTGTGCTCTTAAGAGAAATTGCACTTGATGCAGAGAGCTGCTTCTGGAAATACTCTGTGTGTACCTGTTATACTCTCAGTGAACCTCCCCCACTATTGCCAGTTGTGAGGACTGAAGCGTCTTACTGGTTGGCAGTGGTTGGTCATCACAACCTGCAGGAGGACATTATGTTTTACCAAAAATCAGACATCCAGTGTACCATTCCACTGTTTATTTCTTTATAATCTTGCATGGATAACAGTGGACGGTATATGAAGTATGATGCAGTTAACCATTGACATAATCATTTTAGCAAGAACTGCATACTTCACATGATGACATTTTACCTTTAACTGTATAATTTTCAGTAATCGGCAAAAGTGTCCTGGGTTCTATCTTAAAGAAGGCTTGGTGCCTTTCCTTCTGGCTTAGTTATTCTAGAGCATCCAACTTTTTTATTATACAATGGTGCAGTAGTTTGTGTTGTCACCTCACAGCAAGAGGTTCTCCAATTTCATTCTCAGCTGGGATGCCTTCTGTGTGGAGTCTGCATATCCCCCTGCATTTGTGTGGATTTTTTCTGGGTGCTCCAGTTTCCTCCCACATTATAAAGACATGCATCTGGAGAATTTCTCCCAGGCATCTGTTGAAAATTGGCTCATTCCAAGTCAGACTTTTCCAGTAAACAAATGTTAAATAAATAATAAAATACAAATTTGTTTTCTGAATAAAATGTTAAACCAGGACCACATCTGCCTGAGATGCTGGTAGTTCAGGTGGATATAAAAGATCTCATGGCACCTATCAAAAAGAATAGGGGTCCTTTATTTAACACAACATAAACGCAATACTTACATGTTCACATATTTATAAACTGTACTATTTACAGGCACATGCACACATTTCTATTTCTTACTATATTTTCTTATAATGCCCTTGTTGTTGTTCTTCCATAACTGACCCCTACTCCTTCTACAACCATAACTTGATTTTTTACAATATATCTGACAAAAGCATTACCCATTAAACTGAATGAAAACAATGTTTTGATATGTGTTTCATGATGGGTTAGTTTTTGGCTCCAAGTTTGAATTAATTGAGTTGGACTGGCATGTTTTTAATGAGCTAAGTATAAAATAAGTTTTTTTAGAATTGTTAAATTGGTCTGATGAAACAACAAGGAGAGCTGTGAAAGTGCTTACTATTTTTATTTTTATATAAAGATATGTTTTAGTTGCTTTTGTTGTCATTTTTACTCCTGAATGAACAGTGTATGTTTATGTTTAACCATGTGTTGACTCCGTTTGCTGTTGGATTGTTTACATATTCTCAAAAAATTCTTAATACAATTTTTTCCCGTGTTTCACTGCTATTTTACATTTCAAAAGAACATGTTCTGACATGCTATTCTTTTGGTACAACACTTTTCCCCTTATTTTAATGACTTTAATCACTCCATCTGGCAAGTTCTGTCATGAATTTACATAATAATGTTTTATGACATTATTATACGACATCTTTCTTTCTCGAAATCATCAGTTTTGTTATTGTTTAGTTTCTTCATTCATATATTCTTTTATCTTTTCTTTATTTTCATCACTTTTCAGAATTTCTGCATATAAATGTAAACATTCTCTTTATTAACTTCTCAGTCTTTTCCTTTATCCACCTTAATATTCTCTCTCTCTATATATGTTTAAATAAGCGGAATATATAGCCGGATATAGTAACCTCAGTCCTCCGTCATCTTCATTGATGTACAGCAAACCTCTTTTCACTGGATGTAACCTTGAACCACATATGAAAGAAAACACCAATTACACAATTTGCTTTTCATATTTTACTGGAATCATATAAACATTTGATATATATATGTTATTTTCCCATTGATACTGAATTCAGCAGGTAAACCTTTTTCAGGGCCTGTCTTAGGCCAATTGAACTATATGGCCCAATAGGCCTCCACTCCCTCAGGGGGGCCCCAGCACTCATGACTGGTCCTAGGCATAGGTGTGTGAAGAGAATGAAGGCATTGTTGTCTGTTTTTAAATGTCTTGCAGATTTGCGTATATTTTCAGATTAACTTGCATTATATGCAGCATGTCTAATTGTGAAATGTAAATAATTTTGTTTCAAAATGTTGAGTATTTCCCTGCTTAACAGAGTGTTTAAAGAATCTGTCAGTGTTTTGATACATTTCTAATTGCGCATGTTTGTAAGGGACATTCTAAAGTACTGTGGAGAATCAGCTGAACAGTAAGTGATGTCATTAGAATGCTTCTGATTGTTAGGTGATTATTTGAACAGCTGATTAACACAAAAAATAAATTTTCAAACAGCTGACTGTTAGTTTTTAAAATGAGGCAGTTGAGACTGTTAAGCTGTGCAGTTAATCAATTACTGAGCAGTCAGTGGACACCCATGAAAGAGAACTCACCAAAAAAATGTAAGCCTGGCTTTGCCTTGCTGTTATATGTTAGATTAGATCAGGGACAGTATTTTCTAGTTAGATTAGTTATTCGGCTAGAGTTTCTCTGGAATGATGGACTTTGATTCTATAGTTTAATTTCACATTTCTGGTGACTGAATTCTAGTGTTTATTGAAAGCTATTGATTTACATTCTTGTAATCATTTTACTTATTATTAAATGTTTTTTGTTACACTGTGGGCTGGAAATCAATGTTTTTTTTCAGAGATTAGAGAATGCCTATACCTGTTTGATACTCACCAGGTCACCTCAAAGGCCTGGTCGCTTCTGGTCATAGATATAATTTATTTTGATATTTAATTTTCATAATTGGATACCCATTTAGAAAGGCATGAAGACACTCTGATTGGTGGCAACATTACTATATTATTTTGGGGAAGGGACACAGATGCAAATCTGTGTAAGGCTATGCCAGAAATGTTTGGATGTGTAAGATTTAAATTTACTTTGAGTGTGAGTGTATCAGAGGTCTTAAACTGGGACACATTGCTCTGAAGTGTGTAATAAGGAGTTACATTAGGGGTGGACAGACGTATACAGTCCAGTCCCAGATTATTGCATGTTGCTGTTGTGCTCTTAGGGGAAAACTGTGAAATATTATTCCTGTTTAAGTGACAGTTTCATATTGGAGTCAGTAGTAAGGATTGAAGCTCCTTAGTTACTGATCCAGGATAGTAAGGTATGTCATATTTAATTGGTGGAAGTCTGGTGGAATATAGCAGGATGTCCCAAGAGGACCAAGAAATCTCTCATTATTTTACTAAAGCTTACTCCTGTCACAGTGACCTAGATGGAAGAAACCGTGGCTGCAGTACTTAGTAAAGAAAGTGATGTACACTTCTTAATTTCCAGGTTTTTGCTTGGTTCCAGCCACAATCTACACTACAAATCATAGAATCACTAAGGTCTAGTTCATGGTTTGTGAAACTGAGCAGCAAACCCAGAAATGTTTAATTATGGTTGGTAATGACCACAACAGCATCAGGAGCCTGTAGTTATCATAGATTCATAGGTTCATAGGTTCATACTAGGCTATCTGCCCGAGGGCATTTACAAGCCTAGCCCATCGTTTTGTGGCTTAGGCCACCCCTTTAGTATGGGGAACTATACCCATTATTTTTCTGTGCCTCTGTCGAGCAGTGACACTGAGGTAATCCCTGGGGTATATCTGCGATCTCCCATCCATTGGTCAAGATTTCTCTTGAACAAGGCCAGCGAGGTGCTCTGCCTCACATGTACGGGATTTTGTTCCACAGCATAGGAGTCTTTGGGTGATGAATCTATCCTCCAGCACGCCTATTAATAGCCGTGTCAAGGTTTAAGTCTCCCGCCCTTGTGGCTCTGATGGATCTAGATTTTTGAGGTGAAGCATATTCATCAAATCTGGGTTTGACATGGCCTTGTATTAGGCAAAGGTCACCTCTGAGCAACTGAATAGAGCTGGAGTTCTTTCAGTCGGGCAGCATAGGACAGATTTTTGAGACCCTTTATCCTTTTGGTGAGGAACTTTGTGGCCTCTCCAGCTGCTGCAAGTGTCGGGTCAGATACATTCCGAATGGGGCATTGTACTCAATCATTGGTCTGATGAGTGATGAGTAAAGGAGACTATGACCTCCCTTGATCTAGATGAGAATCCCTTCATGATAAGGTGGGCAATGTAGAAGGTCTTCCTAACTACTTTAGCTACATGGGTGTCGAATGACAGACTACTATCAACCTGGGTCCCCAGGTCCCTGATAACTTCTTCTGTGCTCAGTGGATTGCCACCTATTTGGTAGCTAGGGTAACCTTGTTTTTCCGATATGACTATGCATTTTTGGCATTTAACTTTAGGCGTGGCTCTGGCACCAGTTATCCGTTTCTGTGAGACCCTTCTGAAGGATATCTGTGTCAGATGTGTTTTCTACTATGGCCAGTTTGCAGTCATCTGCAAACTTTGTCAGCCATAACCCTCCTGTGTTTGCTTGTACTTCGAAAAGTAGATGCCAAACAAGAGTGGCCCAGGACTGAGCCCTGTGGGACACCACTTGTGACAGGCTTTGAGTCTGACATGGCGCCAGCAGCTCTGACCCTGTGGGTTCTGTCACTCAGCCAGTTTGCAACCCATCTTGTGATGTATGGGTTGACATTTAAGCTGATGAGTTTTTCAATGATACCCGAATGGGGTATTGTATCCTTGGCCTTAGCCTCATCGAGGTAGGCTGTATAGTCTGCCTTTCCTCATCAATGGCTTTGGTGACTGTTTCAAAAGTCAACCAAGTTTAAAAGGCATGATCTGCCTTTGACAAAGCCAAACTGGGTTGGATCCAAAGTCTGCAAATTCCCTATGTCTTTATTTATGAGGTCCATTATGATCCTCTCCATGGCTTAGCAGATAAGGCTTGTCAAGCTAATGGGCGTAATTTCCAGGGTCGGTGGAGGCACCGCCTTTGTGAAGTGGTACCACAGTTGCAGTGCACCACTCCTGGGTATCGATCCAGAGGTAAGACTTTGATTAAACAGCTGTCCTAGCTGTGGGTTTAATTCCTCATTGAGTTCATGGAGCACACAGGTCCCATGGATGCTGTGTTTTTGCTTTGGAGAGAGCAGTTCTCACTTGGCGCTGGAGATGTTTGGGGGCTGCAATCGCTTGGTATAGATATCTCTCCTTTTGGGGAGGGGGAGAAGTTTGCACTGAACCTGTCAGCCAGTATGTTGGCAATGTCTGTAGGATCAGTAATCTTCACATCATTTTGAACTAGCTCTGAGCATATCTGGGAGTTTCCTCCCAGGTTTCTAACATAGCTAAAGAAGGCCTTATGATTGTCTTTTGAGTCTTTAGCTATTTTTCTCGAAATTTGCTTTGGATGATTTTATGAGAGCTCTTAGTTTTTATAGTGATCAAGGTGTCTTACCTTTTAAGGATTTTGCTCTATCTTGTAGTAGCTTCCTCCTTTGTTGTAGAGTTTGTTTATGGCTGGGGTCCACCAGACTGGATGCTTGCCTTTGTACAAAGAGTCTTTGTTTTGCTTGGGATTGCCTTATCCATGCAGTCTGCAGGTGCTGGTAGAAGGCATTTGTAAGTGATTCAGCGGCTTGAGTACTGTTTTCCGCTCGGGGCCTTAAAGGAGACCACACTAGTCTTTAGAAGTGTGAAGTCGGCTTTTGAGAAGTTCTTTACTGTGGTCTTTTTTATTTCAGGTGGGGGTGGGATGAGGACCTCCAGCGAGATTAGTTTGTGGTCTGATCTCACCAGTGAGGGGTACACCTCCGGTGTTGAACATTGTGCTCCCATGTTCGTGATGATGAGATCAAGTATGTTATCTCCTCTTGTGGGGATGGTGACTAGTTGTTCCATGGCATTTGAGTTTATGAATCAGAACCATTAGGATCTGCAGAGGATATGCAAGAAAAATGCTGTAGTCAAAGTGTTGCTCATTGGCTCTTGTACAGCATAGCAGGTAATATTATTTATTTATTTATAGAATTTAGCAGGCAGCCAGATATGCATACCTCTCAAGTATACGTATCCGACTATGAGGAACATTTCTCATTTTGAGTCTTAAAAAAAGCTGTGAGGCATTGTAATGTTCCTATTAAAGCAGACTGCAAGCATCACTTTCATTTAGTTATGAAAGCAGATGCAGTTAATTTTGTATCCATGGTCAGAGAGTTACTGTTCCACTAAGATGAGCTCTCACATGTAGTAGTGATCCATTGCAGAGTACTGAGTACAGAAATGCAGCATAACATTATTTTTCTTTAGCTTCAGCTACCTGAAGAAACTGAATATTTCCTATGGCCATTTCTGTGAACCAAGCTGATATGGCTGGCTAGGAGGTATTTTCAAAACAACCCAAATGAATTACTGTAGCCATTTTTTATTTATTTTATTACAATAATGCATCAAATGTGTTCACAAAGTCCCCGTAATCACCATGTATGGGTCTGTGTATGGACCAAAGTGAATGATTCTGGTCTGCTGTTATTGGTCAATGCGAAACAGTCATTATTATGGCTTTGCATTACTAATGTGTATATGTGTGAAACAAGCTGGAGTACTTTAGTACAGCTGGCTACAATGCATTTCTATGAAACAGATGTGGAATAAATTACTATAGTGATTCTTATTGTTTATCACAATCAGATCCCTGAGGTGGACTCTGTCAGGAAAGTGTCTATAACTACTGCTGACTTGCACATAATGACCAGCCACTCAGAAAACACTCGGCATGTGTTTTCCATGGTTTTTTTTTTTTACATTTCCAAAATGTCTTCCAACCTCCACCCCCAATTCCATATATTTCTCTTCTCTCTAGCTTACACAGTGTTATCAACAGTTTCACACAGACCCTGCATGCACTTTTAACATCTTCTTCCAGTTCATCAGTTCTAAACTGTAAAGCAATTTTTTTGACATTTAAGTTGCTACTAGAAAGCACAATTGCTCCATGGATACATGCCCTTTTTGTCACACAGTTCTAGACATTTCCTCATAAGTCATTCAGATCTCTGTCCCTTTATGTATAAAAGACTGAATTTCTTGAGTTTCAAATCACAACAATTACCAACTTGTCCCTTACATAATATCTGTCAATTACAGTGCCATTTTTTAATTTTCACATTTGGCTTATTTTTTTAAATCACTTTTACTTACAGTGTGTTGCACCGTTTGTACCTGCTGTAATTGCTGCATATGTTTTAACTGCTGCATTCTCTGCTGATAGAAAACCAGATTATATTTGGTTTGTTGCTGCTTCCCTCTTGTACTTTGTCAATGCTATCTCATCCTATGAAGCAGCAGAACTGTCACCTCATTCGTCCTGCTCAATTATTTTCAACAGAACATTACCTGCAAGCTCTCCTGACACCAGATCTGTTATCTGCATCACTCTAATGGACTCAGTTAATTTTCCATTGAGGCAGTTAAATATTTCTTCTTGGTATAGTCTACCACACAGGAATCTTTATTTGTATTTGAATTCTCTATCTTGAACAATTTTTTCAACAAATTGTAATTTTCCACCTCCAAACACGCCGTAGATTTTCTCTTCTCCTCCATGCTGCTGCCTCTCTTAGATCTCTTCCTTGCTCCTGCACCATTAAACAGCTCTGAGATAAAAGTAGGGGGAGTTCCCTGATTACCTGGCCAAATTTCCCCTAGTAGTATAAATAGCACTCTGGGTCTTCCATGTAAAGAGGTTGTTAGTCGAGTGGGACTAACCCAGTCAGCAAAGAATAAATAATAAATAAATAGATAAATAAATAAAATAAAAAGATGCAGAGTTCAGCAAATTGATTGGGGGGGGGGGGGCAGCCTTGAATCAGAGGAGCATTATGTCAGCTATCATGTAGGGGTCACTTTTATTCTAGACAGATCTCTGTGGCACCACTTTGGACAGCCGCACTCTTCCATGGGGTTAATGGGTTATGCAGCCCATCTATCTATCCACACAGTGGGTACTATCAGCATCTGAATATTAATCTGTTGCTTATTTCTTGTCTTATAAGCTTGTGGCCATTAGGTCAGCTCTTCCACCACTGGACCTCATGGGTACTCCCTTAATACAAGTATGTCCAGTTACGGCTAGTTGGATGGTGTTCAGCATCCCTGACTGTGGCGAGTTTATGGCTTTGGCCTCTAATATGTGCATGGCAACCTGAAGATCGGATTGGTGCCATCGAGGCTGGTTATGACTAGCCTTAATGTCTTGGGGACAGTTATCTTTTTGATATTAGTGATATCCCTGAGATCAAGGATTTTCCTTTAGCCTCGAAAGAGGCTTGTGTAATCCATACCTTCAAGAGACTGAATCTAGTTTATAATGTTTTTGAGAGGGACTGCCCAATGTCTTTAAGCAACTTCTGACCCACCATATGGTCAATGGGTTCATGCATCCTTTTAAATTTGGGTTGCACACTCTCCATAGCACAGACACTGCACTTTCTATGGTAGTCAATGATCTCTTTATTGTCAGAGACCAACAATGATATTCTACATTGGTCCTTCTGGGTCTCTTACGCATACCTCTCAACCGCTTAGTACAATGCAACTGTACAAAGCCAAAAATGTCGGAGAGAAGGCTCCAAAAACAGGGACAGACTTTCATTATTGCTCTCATACACTTAGAAAGTTGCTAGAATAACACGATTCACATTGATATGCATTTTCTGAATGATCTGAAATCTGAAACACAAGTGTCTGTCATTATTCATTGATTTTATTTTGGAATGATTTGCCATAAAACCAGAAATTTCATTAATAAATCTTATGGGCAAACCCCAAAGACAAACCCAGATGGTGGAGCTAGACTACCAACAAGCATTGTAATAAAAGAAAAAGAATTTTCACTAAAGGTACGAAGAGTAATTCATAGAATGTTAGAGCCTTTGTCAATGAAATAAACAAATAATTTGAGCTTAATAAAACCCACCAAAGCCAAGTTTGAGGCTAAAATAGCTACTCAAACCAAAAGCAATAACAAGGTAGTTTTTTAGTTCTGTTCATAATCTGAAATGCACAACACAGCAATGTACTGAGCTGATTGTGAATGATGCTGCCTGCACTGAGGTGAAGATATAGTGAATCTCTTGGCCAATAAATTTAGCTCTACCTTTACCCCTCACTCCTCTGATGTACCTGAAGCTGATTCACCTCCAGCTATCACACAATATCAAGTACTAAGCATGCTATTAAAAGCTATAAATTCTGCACTGATGGGTCCTGACAATATCCCTGGATGTATATTAAATAGCATGAAGAACAATTTAGCCACATCCCTAATATCACAGTTCAATCGCAGTCTCCATACATGTTTTGTACCAAGCAAATACAGTCATTCCCCTGCATTACTAAAGCAACTGATGATGGCAAAATAGTGCACACTACCTCGAGCTGACCAAAGCTTTGGACACAGTTTCCCACTCAGGCACAGTAGAAAAGCTAAACGGGCAATAACCATGTATGTCACCTGCTGGATTGACAACTGGCTGACAGATATGGAGCAGATAATCAAAATAGGGGAAGTTACCTCTACAAAGAGACTAATCACCACAGGAGTCCCACAGGGGTTCTGCGCTGGGACGTTTCCTGTTTGTCATATATTTTTATGAAATAAAAAACAATACCAAGGGGCTCTGGCTGACTACGTTTGCAAATGGCTGCAAGCTAGGAGCAGTCACCGAATCTCCAAATGACTTAGCCATGCTGCAGGAAGGTTTGTCTCAAATAAATAACTGGTGCCAAAATCATGGTCTGAAACTACCTGCCAAAAATGCATTACTGTATCCTTTGGGAAGTCATCTACCCCAGGGAACTACCACATTTACAATACGCCCCAAAGAGTTGACCCAGTTGTTTGGGATATGGGAACTTATGTAGACAATGACTAAACTTTTGACCAGCACATGTCTATTGTTTAACAAAGTCCTTTTATATTGCACAGCTTACAAACAAAGAATTGTGCCCTGATCTAGGGATGTCATTGTCCCCCTTATTCAGCCCTCATTTAGCCAATCACTGAATATAATGCCCCCTTTGGCATGTATCTGTCCAGCCACGTGCACTCTCTGGAATGCTGTCAGAGATACCTTAGTAAAAGGATACAAAGGCCTAAACATGGAGTGACTCAAAGCCCTGTCACTATACTCAATATCCTACAGACTAAGAGGTGACCTGTGTCTGGCATAAGAGATGATCTATGCCTGGCATACAAGGCATCCTCCAACCCATTACTTATGGATTTGCAGCACATCACCTACTCAAATGGCATCAGGAAATACTACAGATCTAAACCTCTTCTGCAATATTAACAGAATTGTTTGGAAGGACAGGCATATGTCACAGAGGATACCAATGCTATGGAAAAGATTCCCCATCCACATAAAACAGAGTTCATCCTTGTCCATTTTCAAGTGCAAGTGAGATCTATGGATGAGAAATAGAAAGTTTACCCCAAACTACCCCTTGTACTAATAATGGACAGACTCAGCCCCTAAATGCTTTATCCCATGCATGGGTTCCCCTCAAATTATCTATGGTATGATGCCAGTTATTTTCATTAGGGGTAATATATAATTGTTGAGTATGAGATGGGTAAGGCCAGTCTATAAACAAATGGGATATTTTATTTCATTTCAAGCAACAAAAAAGAAAGAAATTGGCTAGACTTAAAATGGACCAAAAGGGCAGCTATCTTAGTACTTACCTATGAACCTATGAGCCTATAAGAACAGACTAAGAATATGAGGCAAAAATCTGGACATTCTGTAAAAATCTATGCACTTGAGATGCATGCCTATGAAGCATTCCTTCCTCTGAGCATGGCCTTTTATTTGAGCAGCTACAATTGTATTGTGGTCTGCCCTCTGTGGTTTTGAAATAGATTCCATTTTATATGTCCAACCAACATCAGAAAACCCATCTGGATTTAATTCATTGCCATCCCATTCTTTAGAATGTGGAGTACTAAAGGTCTCGCTTACGTCAATTGCTATTCCTGGTTTACATGCCTCTAATGGAGGATCTTATCAGGAAGAAGGAAACAGCATACCATAGTAGTGCAGATGACACCCAGATTATTTTGCAGATAAGTGCAGATGACATCCAGATTATTTTGCAGATGACATCCAGATTATTTTGCAGATGACACCCAGATTAGTTTTTCATTTGTCCAAAACAAAATGGTTAATGTGTATTCCTTAGCTGCTAATCCTGAAGCTATCCATTCCTGGCTTTTGCATAATTGTCTAAAATTCAACACCTCCAAAATTAAATGAATGACAAATTATCCTACTTTGAGAGACTCTTGTGCACCCAAACCTCCCTGTTGCATTTTATACTGTGGAGATAAACTCGGACTTATTGAAATAATGCATAATCTTGGAGTTATTTTGGTTATCAGGTTGACACGTCCAGACCAGGTGTCAGTAGTTATGAAATCATTTTGTTTTCACATATGGAACACTTCCAAATTGAAGCACTGGCTATCTGAATCTAACCTGTCAGTAGTCGTTCATGTTGTAGTCCCTTTCAGAATAGATTACTGCATGTCATATACATGGGATATCCCAAAACTGAACAGGACCATTTACATATGTTACAAAACTCTGCAGCCATGTTACTGGCAATACTAGCATATTCCTCTGATTCTGTACAGCCTTCAATGGCTACCAGTTCAATTCAGGATTGTCTGTAAGACTCAGGTGTTGGTATATTTGTACATTCATGACTTGTATTTCAGTTACCTGAAGGAGTTGGTGTATCATATACACCTATCCGCATCTTGTGGACTGTACCTTAAGGGTACCTAGTGGTTACACAAGTGTGTCTTGAGAATTCAGGTCTCTGTGCTTTTGTGTTTTAGGTTCTCCACCTGTGGAATTAACTGCTGGAATAGCTTTGGGGGTGTCCTTTCTAGCTGTTTTTTTTTCTGACCATATTAGGGTTTTGTTGACAAAACTCTTAAAGATGAAGATCATTTTGAAATTGAAGGGAGCCTTTAAGCTTCCCTGTCACATACAGCAGATAAACATTATCCAGTTCATAGGTAAGTACTAGGCAAGCTGCCCTTGGGGATCATTTTAAGCCGAACCAGTTTTCCTTAGTGAGAATCAAACCCAGTACCTCTTGCTTGTGAGGTAAATACCTTAATCATTATGCCAATTTCCACCCCTTCTTTTTATCAAAATTACTGCTGCCAAATGCTACTTTTTCTACATTAGTAATCTACAAATAAATGACTTTAGAAGGCCGGTTTCATCTACCACTCTTCCCTCCTCAATTTTCCATTACTTCTTCCATGCTTTTGCAGGTTGGCAACATCTCCTAATCTGCTTTTTTCACTCTATAAAATGATTAATTTTCAAACAATACAACTATAGGCATGACAGTCAGTAATTGTATTCACAAACTTAGATATGGAAAAAGGCACTCCCGATGTGTGTATGCGTTTTTGAAGAATGCACTTTATCATATTTTACAGACAGCTCAAGGTATCATAACTTTGAAATGTGGTTATGCTTTCATAGCTTTCACAGGGTACACATTACTGTAATAGTTCTTCTCATACCTCCAAACAATGTAAACTCTTGCCATATGCAGTACTACATCCCTGATTTTGCCTTATATTTTTGGCCTACCCCTATAAAAAATAAAGTTTTGATTTTCTGGTAAATCACTGAAGGTTACAGTCAGTCAAAAATACCAGACATTAGAGTTTCATTCTTATAGTTCATAAAATGCACATAGATGGAAAATGTGTTGTACTGTTAACTTTATAAGTGAATTAGAGTAATATTTTAAAATTATTCCTGATTTTGGGCCTTTGTCCCCCACATTATTTTTGGTGTTGCCCAGAATTTTTCAAATTTCAAAAACATGTTTCATTTGAAACAATGAAACATGAATGTTATTTTTGCATGTCCAGTGTGGGAAGCCTTCCTTACTTCTTCCATGTATATACTCTTAACTATAGGAGCACAGCACTTTGGGGAAGAAATGAAAAAAAGATGAACATCCAATAACTCCAAGGCTGCGGAACATGCAAATTAAGCATAAATCAGTCATACAGACCAAACTACTCTACCTACTTCAGGTTCGTGTTTAACATAATTATTAGATGAAACAATGTTTTGAGACCACACTTCTCATTTAAATGACAATACTTTCTTAAATATCTACATTTTGGTTAAACGTATGAGAATTTATAATGATGTATTCTTGTATTTTTTGTAATGTTGTATTCTTGTGTGTAATTGTTTCTATGTATTGTGTATTAGTGCTGTTTGTCAAGTTAGTTCTAATCTGTGCTATTTAAGGAATTCACCTACATTCCTATCCATGTACGAGATCTTTGAGTTTATAACGGCTGTCTGACTGCATAGCTTTTTGGATTTTTTACATTTAAGGTTTGGATATTTCCACTATTTTTTTTTTATTTGGTCTTATTATATTACAGTTTGTTGTATTTTACATTTCGTTTTACTGCAGTTTTTTACTTGGAGTTTTAAATGCTGTTTGCTAGGATCAGTTAGCAAACATTCCTTTTGCATTCATCGAGTGAATAAGAATTAAATCTAGCTAATTTGTCAGAGAAGCTGAGAAACAGTTTCTTAGTTAAGGTATTTACCACATTCCTATCCAGCTGCAAGAGCTCTCTGAGTTAACAGCTGCTGTTTGCCTGCATTGCTTTTTAGATTTTTAGCCCCCTGACCCTACTGTAAATTAGACTTTGGAAACCATCCCATTGCTAATTCTAGTGGGCACGGATAGCTCAAACAAATAATAGAAGCAGTCCCATTAGACTCTTAAAGCTTTAGTTAGCCTACGTTTCATATTATCCCATTCAGTTAGTGCACATTGCAATATTTTGAGGGTTAATCTGAATTTTTGTATTGTTCTTTTCTGTATTTTTTCCTTGTTTCAACAAAAAAATCATCTGTTCGTACTTTTAACTTGGTCCAGGACCTTAGATTCATAGAGTGATAGATTGCTACTAGGCTAATGCCCCAGGGGGTCATTCTAAGCCTAGCCAAGTTGTCCCAAAAGAATAATGATGTCCTGCGTCTGAACAGGACATTGAGAGCCAGGCATTTATAAGCTAGCTCTCTCCATAATGGACATGGGTGCCAGGCCCAGTGTAAATTTCCTATTCCCATCCACTGGTCTAGGTGGCACTTAAACTGGGCAATAGATGGACTCAGCTTCACATGGATGGGAAGCCTGTTCCATAGGAAGGGCAGTCTCTTGGACACATATCTATCTTTCTAGCATGTTCTGTTTAAGTCACAGACAACATTCATGTCCTTAGACCTTGTATTTCTGTCTCCTTGACTTAGGAATATGTAGGAGATAAGTGTTAGGTTTGCAGATGCCTTGTAAGCCAGCCTTAGATCACCCCTCAACAATCTATAGGAGACGGCGTCGAGGGAGATCATCCCTCAACAATCTATAGGAGATGGAGTCTAGGGGAAAGGGATTTATGGTGCTCTGATAATGGACGTTTCTAATGCCTTTTATTCTTTTTGTAAGGAACATTTGAGGTCACCCTAGTTGCTGCATATGCCTGGTCAGGTACATACCAAAGGGAGCACTGTACTCCATGACTGGTCTGATAATGACCTCTTTGGATCTACATGCCAGAAACTTATTTATAAGTTGTGCAACATAAAAGGATTTCCTCACCACTGTGGCCATGTGGTGGTCGAAAGGTAAGGCTATTGTCTATGTGCATACCCAGATCCCTGACCACTGGGTTGACTCTTGGGGTGTGTTATCAGCATGGTAATTAGCCAGGATGGTTGATTTTCCAACTGATACAATTATGCATTTCTTAGCACTGAGTTAAAAGCCATGGTTTTGGCAACATTTGTTAGTCAGAGATAGACCTTCTTGAAGAATGCTAGTGTCTGCAGGGGAGTTGATAACCCTCAGTTTGCAATCATCTGCCAACTTAGTCAGCCACAAACCTTCAGAATTTGCTTCCAATTCAGAGAAATAGATGCCAAAAAGGAGTGGGCCCAGTGCTGAGCCATGGGGGGTTCCATTAGTGACTAGACTCTTGGTGGAGGAGGCCTCGCCTGTTTTGACCTCCTGGGTCCTATCAGTGAGGCAGTTTGCCATCCATCTATGATAAAAGGGTTTATACCTATATTAGTGAGCTTGTCTATAATGTCTGAGTGGGTATTATATCAAAAACCTTGGCCAAGTTGGAATAATGTGTGCAGTGTCTTACCTTCATCCAGTGCTTTGGTGACCATCTCAAAAAAGTCCACCAGATTTAATAGACATAGCCTTCCTTTAACAAAGCCAAACTGTGATGGGTCCAGAATTTGCAGCTTACATATGTCCTCATTTTAAATGTCCATAATGATTCTTTCCATGGCCTTACATATAAGGCTGGTAAGACTCATAGGCCTGTAGTTACCTGAATCAGTGTGTGGACCTCCTTTGTGCAGGGGGAATGACTGTAGCCACAAAACCAAGAATGAAACACTAAAGGTGGAAGAGTGTCCATATTCACCAAGGATATTCACACCTCCAGGCTAGTTGCCCAACACAATGCATCTGAAATTCTCCAGGTGCAACTAACACTAGGTAAGACTGCAATCCAAATTGTAGCTTGCTAGAGATCCCCCACCATGCCCCAAGATTCTCATTGCACCTTTCTAAACATACTGGAAAATATTAAGATACAATCTAACACCCTAATACTGGGTGATTTCAACTACCCTGCCATTAACTGGGAAAACTACTCGGGCACCAACTCCTTTTCCCAACGGTTCTTGGAATTCATAAATTCCAACGCCCTGGATCAACTAATCCATTGTCCTACCAGGTGCTCCAATATCCTAGACCTGGTCATTACCAACATGGGAGATAGATGCTCCACACCAGTGGTCACCCCCTCATTGGTCAGGTCTGACAATAAGCAAATCACCCTTGACATCCACATCTCACCCCCACCCCCCAGTAAGGAAACCTCCTTAAAAAACTTCTCCAAAGCCAACTTCAAGATACTGAAGTCAGAAGTGCCAAACTTCATGACACCCATGCAGACAGGATTAGAAAGTTCGACTGCGGAATCCTACACTAAGGCACTGTATGAGCACATCCACTCGTGCATGAATCGTGCCATCCCAAATAGAACCAAGATGCTCTCCTCCAAAAAAAGGAAGTCAATCTGGTGGTCCCCTGCTATAAACAAACTATACAACAGAAGGAAGAAACAGTTGCAGAAAAGAGGAAAATCCCAAGATGCAAAAAACTCCCTCACCAGCCTCAGTAAGAAGCAGAGATCCCTCATAAAGTCCTCAAAAGCTAGTTACGAAAATAAAATTCCCAAAGATTCCAAAGACAACAAAACGGCATTCTATAGTTATGTCAAGAATCTAAATGGCAATGCTCAGATATGCTCTGAGCTTCAACAGAATGGCATTAAATATACTGATCCCAAGGATATTGCTAATATCCTGGCAGGTCAATTTAGTGCCAACTTCACCCCCCTCTCACCCATTAAAGGGCCCATCTCAATACCAAAAGATTGCCAAATTCCAGTAAAAACTGCCACACTGGTAGAAACCGCACTTTCCAAAGCTAAGAATACAGCATCCATGGGACCAGATGACATCCCAGGCTGTGTACTACATGAACTACAAAATGAACTGGCACCTCACCTAAGTGTCATGTTTAATCATAGCCTCAACTCAGGCTTCGTGCCCACTGAGTGGAGCACAGCTACAGTTATCCCACTCCACAAGTGGGGATCGGGATCCACCTTGGGTCCCAGGAACTGCCGTCCCATCAGTCTGACGAGCCTGATCTGCAAGGGCATGGAACGCATTATCATGGAACTTATAAATAAAGACATTGGCAACCTTCAAACACTGGACTCCACCCAGTTTGGGTTTGTGAAGGGCCGATCTTGTCTCCTGAACCTGATTGACTTCTTCGCATCAGTCTCCAGAGCTGTGGACGAGGGTAACGCGGTTCACACAGCCTATCTGGACCTCGCCAAGGCCTTCGACACCATCCCCCACTCTGGAATCATAGATAAACTGACTAAGCTGGGCATAAATCCCTACGTCACTCGATGGGTTGCCAACTGGCTTACTAAGAGAACCGAGACTGTAAAAGTAGCTTACTCCAAATCCAGCTCCAGACAAGTGTCAAGTGGAGTACCTCAGGGTTCAGTTCTGGGACCACTCTTGTTTGGCATCTACATCTCTGAAGTACAGGCCAACACTAAGGGACTCTGGCTAACAAAGTTCACAGTTGACTGCAAACTGGGAGCCATTATTGAATCCCCAAATGATGTGGATATTCTACAAAAGGGCCTTACAGAAACCGATGCCTGGTGCCAGAGCCATGGGCTCAAGCTTAATGCCAAGAAATGTATAGTTATCCCCTTTGGAAAAAAACATGTACCCATTAATTACCACATAGGTGGCAGTACACTAAACACTGAAAGTGTGATGAGAGACTTAGGGACACAGGTGTACAGTGGTCTCACTTTCGATAACCACATCACCACAACAGTCAGGAAATCCTTCTATGTGGCATACCTCATCAGTAAGGGATTTTCATCCAGAAAAATAGAGGTCATTGTCCCACTGTACTCATCCCTCATTAGACCCATTATAGAGTATAATGCCCCATTTGGTATGTACCTCACAAGACATCTGCAACAGCTGGAAAGGCCACAGAAATACCTCACTAAAAGAATCACAGGCCTAAAGCAGATGCCATATGCTTACCGTCTAAAAAAAACTCCAGCTATACTCTGTGGCATATTGTCTACTCAGAGGTGATCTCTGCTTAACATACAAGGCCATGTCAAACCCTGAGCTGTTGGACATGCTCCACTTAAAGAAATCCCAATCCCTCAGAGCTACATGTTCCAGGGATCTAAACCTTGTTATCACAATGAACAAAACATGCTGGAGGGATAGGTTCCTGACCCAGAGACTCCCCATACTCTGGAATAGACTGCCCATACATGCAAGCAGAGCACCTCCTTGGCCGTCTTCAAAAGGAACCTTGATGATTGGATGGGAGATAGGAAATTCACCCCGGGGATCACATCAGTTGCCCTGCTAGACAGGGTTCCAGAGAAGTAAATATTGTGGGATGAAATATCCAGGGAATTGTTATGGCTAGGCTTGTATAAGCCCTATGGACGATAGCCTAGTACCAACCTATTAACTTCAATTCCTTAGACACAACCTGACAGAAGGGTCCAGTTGAAAAGTGATTCAAGTGGTCCAGAGAGGTCATGTTTCATGCTATTTATTAAAAATCCCAGAATGTTATCGGGGCCCATTGATGCAGTGTTTTTGGCCATGGAAAGTGCATTAATTACCTGCCCAACAGTAATGTTTGGAGGGATTGTGGTATGTAGTATTTCCTTTGGACTATCGGGAAGGGGATGTAGAAGGAGAAATTTAAGATGAACCTGTCAATCGAACGGTTGGCAATGTCTTCCAGTTCACTGTGAGTGATGCCATTTACAATAAGTTCTGTGCATTGCTGTGTATTTCCCCTGAGGTTATGGCATAGCTGTAGAAAACTTTGTGGTTGTCTTTTGCCTGAAAACTATTTTTTCTTCAAATTTAGCCGTTGAAGTATTAATTACCTCTCCTAGCTGCCTGTTTAGATTGGTCAGGGGTTTTTTTTGTATGTATTGTTTTGTTCCTACTACACCTGGCCATTTTTTTTTCTTTTGTTACATAACCAATTGATATTGTCAGTCCACCAGGGTGGCTTGCCTTTTGAGTTTGTCTTATTCTTAATGTAAGTGGGCACAGCTCACTCTGTACAGCTATCAATATGGTTGTACAGAGGTTTTATAAATGGCTCAGCATATGCTGTGGTGTTTACTGGGTTTGGGGGTACTTGGAATTTAGCCAAAATGTTCCTTAGTAGACAGAGGTTAGCCTTGCCATATTTCCTGAAGATTTTTGGTTTCACTGGATACCTGCATTTAATTTTTATTTCAAAAAGATACCTTCTTACGGTAAGATCTGACTAGTGAGGACAGAGCATTGGTTGAGGAACACTGCACCCCCCCCCCCATATTCATGAGTACAAGGTCAAGGATGTTTGTACCCCTGGTAGGAGAATGGACTAATTGTTCTAGGATGTTAGTATTAAAAAGTTTAGGAATCATTGGTCTTGTGAAATAGAAGTGGTGTACGATTCCCATCTATAGAGGGGTAGTTGAGATCCCTCATGAATATACATTGGGTTGAATGGTGAGGGACTTTAGTACATGGGAAATAGGCAGAATGGGTTTTCTGGGACATGGAGGGGAATTTATAGGTTGCAAGGATATGGTACAACTCCCTGTTTATGGTGAGTTGCACATGTATGACTTCATGTGAGTCATAATACAGACTGAGACCCCCCCACTTTTAGTTCCCTCCTGTGCAGTAGCTGATTTAAAGTTGTGAAAGGCATTATAACCTTGCATTGCTGGAGTACTCTGTTACCTTAAAACATGTTTCCATTACTACACAGATGTCTACACTCTCCAGGGAGAGGAAGGCTTGATAAGTGCAGACAATCCCTGGTAAACAGCATGGTCTGTCAACCATGTCATCCCGGGCCAGCAAATATTGTACCCCTCTTGGACTAGCACCAAAAGCTAAGCCAATTGTTAAAATCAATCATTTTCTATTGGCAAAATGACATCATCCTTGGAGAAGGTAGTATGGTGCTCAGTGCTAGGCTCATACCTACCCGAGACACAATCAGTGAGCTCAGTCATGTGTCGCTTCACATAGTCAAGGGAGGTGTGTCTCAGGTCATTAACCACCACATGAGTGATGGCGTGTGGTCCAATGACCTGAGTCCATGACTGATGAATGATGGCCTGTGGTCCAATGACCTGAGTCCATGACTGATGAATGATGGCCTGTGGTCCAATGACCTGAGTCCATGACTGACTTGGTGGATCCTAACCCTGGAAAGGCATCTAACTGTGAATCTCTCTTTTCTCAGTTTGGTGAGAGAGACATCAATGTGACTCTGTGAATCACCAATGACCATGACATTTGGCTATGCAATGGTTTGCCTTAAGGGCTTGGCAGTAGAGGTACTGGATACAGTGTTACTATATGTAGCTGTGGGTGGTATTGTATTTATGTGATGGCTGAAGACCCTCTCATTGATTGTATTGTGCAGGAGGTCTTAGTGTTTTAGGAAGGCTACCTGCACGTGCCTCAACCTAAGTAGTTTTATGTGCAGGGTCTTCACCCTGTGCAGTAGGCATGATACAAGTGGCTGTGACAACCTCTATAGGATTAGTTTTGGTTGTATGAGAGAGTTTTGCCTCCAGTGTTAAAGTGTATTTACACCTCTCATATACTTATCTTTTCTATTAGGAATAAGTGGGTTGTCAGTGTACATGAGGCAATGGCTACAATGCCTCAGAATAGCCATTGTTCAGAATATACTTCTCTGAAGTCAAGGCATATCTAAAGGGCCTTTGAATGACCAAATCTGCTGACAATTGCAAGCTGGTTGCAAACACTGAATCCCCCCAAAGATGTAGATATCCTCCAGGAGGGTCTGACACAAATAATTGGTGCCAAAGCCATGATAAACAAACTCTATGAAAAAAATGTATAATTATATCTTTTGGGAAGGTGACCACTCCTGAAAATTACAGCATTGATACCACTCTCCTATGAGCAGATCCAGTGGTAAGGGACTTGGGAACTAAGCTTTATAGTAACCTGTACTTTGATCACCCCGTGTACATGGTAGTGAGAAAATCCTATCTAGCACAATTTCTAATAAGGACTTGGCATCCAGAACTCAGGAGATCATAATCCCAGTATACTCAGCCCTCATTAGGCAAATAATTGAGTACACCCTGTAAATGGCCCATCTCAATGCCGGAAGATTGCCAAATTCTGGTAATAACGGCCACACAGGTAAAAAAACGCACTCTCCAAAGCTAAGAATACAGCATCCATGGGACCAGATGACATCCTGGGCTGTGTACTACATGAACTACAACATGAACTGGCACCTCACCTAAGTGTCATGTTTAATCATAGCCTCATCTCAGGTTTCATGCCTACTGAGTGCCGCAGAGCTACGGTTATCGCACTCCACAAGGGGAGATCCACCTTGGATCCCGGAAACTACCGTCCCATCAGTCTGACAAGCCTTATCTGCAAGGCCATGGCATATTATCATGGAACTTATAAACAAAGACATTGGCAACCTTCAAACACTGGACCCCACCCAGTTTGGGTTCGTGATGGGCTGATCTTGTCTCCTGAACCTGATTGACTTCATTGAATCAGTCTCCAGAGCCATGGACAAGTGTAAGGTGGTTCACACAGCCTATCTAGACCTTGCCAAGGCCTTTGACACCATCCCCCACACTGGAATCATAGATAAACTGACTAAGCTGGGCATTAATCCCTACATCACCCAATGGGTTGCTAACTGGCTTACTGATAGAACCCACACTGTAAAAGTAGCCGACTCCAAATCCAGCTCCAGACAAGTGATAAGTGGAGTACCGCAAGGTTCAGTCCTGGGACTGCTCTTGTTTGGCATCTACTTCTCTGAAGTACAGGCTAACAAAGTTTGCAGATGACTGCAAACTGGGATCCATTATTGAATCCCCAAATGATGTGGATATTCTACAAAAGGGCCTTACAGAAACAGATGCTTGGTGCCAGAGCCATGGGCTCAAGCTGAATGCCAAGAAATGTATAGTTATCCCCTTTGGGAAAAAAACATGTACCCATGAATTACCATATAGGTGGCAGTACACTAAACACCGAAAGTGTGATAAGAGACTTAGGGACACAGGAGGACAGTGGTCTCACCCTCGATAACCACATCACCAAAACAGTCAGGAAATCCTTCTATGTGGCACATCTCATCACTAAGGGCTTTTCATCCAGAAAAAAGGAGGTCATTGTCCCACTGTAGTCATCCTGCATTAGACCCATTATAGAATACAATGCCTCATTTGGTATGTACCTCTCAAGACATCTGCAACAACTGGAAAGGCCACAGAAATACCTCACTAAAAGAATCAGAGGCCTAAAGCAGATGCTCTATGCTGACCGCCTTAAAAAACTCCAGCTATACTCTGTCGCATATCGTCTACTCAGAGGTGATCTCTGCTTAACATACAAGGCCATGTCAAACCCAGAGCTGTTGGACATGCTACACTTAAATAAATCCCAAACTCTCAGAGCCACATGCTCCAGGGATCTAAACCTTGTCATCACAATAAACAAAACATGCTGGAGGGATAGGTTCCTGACCCAGAGACTCCCCAGACTCTGGAATAGATTGCCCATACATGTCAAGCAGAGTGCCTTGTTGGCCCTCTTCAAAAGGCACCTTGACGATTGGATGGGAGAAAGAAAATTCACCCCGGGGATCATGTCAGTTGCCCTGCTAGACAGGGGTCCAGGGAAGTAAATAGTGTGGGAAGAAATAGCCAGGGAATTGTTATGGCTAGGCTTGTATAGGCCCTAGGGCTGATAGCCTAGTACCAACCTAAGAACCTATGAACCTATGAACCTATGAACCAATGCACCCTTTGGCATGTATCTGACCAGGTATTTGCAACAGCCACAGATATTTCCCACTAAAAGAATAAAGGGCATAAATAACATGTCCTGTGTGGATCACTTTAAAGCTCTGTCCCTGTACTTGGTCTCCTACAGACTATTGAGGGGTGATCTATGCCTAACCTACAAGTCCCCTTCTGATCCAGCTCTGATGGATCTGCTACATATCCAAAAAACAAGCAGCACTAGAATTACCTGATATAAAGGATATAAACATAATCTGTACATAAATAAAGCATGTTGGATGGACAGGTATGTGCCTCGCAGATTACAGTTTCTCTGGAACAGACTCTCCATTCATGTAAAGCAGAGCTCTTCTCTAAGTCTATTCAAATACAATTTGGACCAATGAACGAAAAATTGCAAATTCAATTCTGGCTTGTCGCTTATGTTCCTTAGTCACAGGGGCAGCTTGGGGATACCCTCAGGCACAGGCATATAGCAAAGTCATTTGAGTCCTTGGGTTTTGATAATTGGGAAAAAAATTGGACATGACTGGCTAGGCTTAAAAGGCTCTAGGCCGTTAGCCTTGTAACATCCTGAGCCATTAGTCTAGTAACATCCTATACTCTTTTGGTAATTTCTTTCAGTATTTTTACAGTCAGCAAACCATGTCATGCTAACTTACTGAAGTCAACAATAAAATAACAATACTATTAACAATTGAGCATTAGTACTTGTTGTTATCCTGTTCCATTTTTATAGTG
This sequence comes from Protopterus annectens, assembly GCF_019279795.1. NCBI lineage: Eukaryota > Metazoa > Chordata > Ceratodontiformes > Protopteridae > Protopterus > Protopterus annectens. The sequence goes on from NC_056746.1 coordinate 1,365,022,043, forward strand.
CAACATGCTTTGTATTTACAGTTTCTTGTTCTTTGTCATAATGTAAACTCTGCTATGCACAACAGTTGCATTTAATCTACTACATTACTTTTTTATAATTAAAGTTAATTTTTCCTTTCTTTGTATTTGTATCACTACTGTTGGAATTCTATGTATTTATTCCCACAAGTATGACTTTTTGGACATTTTCTACCCAAGGCTTCTATGTGTACTGATCAGCCAAGATCAAACTAACTTTGTTAACCAAATGGAACAACTTTGTTAACAAAATGGAATACATTTCATGTAACAGTATAATTGCCTGTCATCTCAGACTTCATCATAAAACTACCTCTGAGACACTTTATGTCCACACCATATAAGACAAAGTCACCATATTATATTATCTTTTTGCAGAATGCATCAAACCATCCTGTTTTTTTCCTACACATTGAAGCAATATTTTTAAGACACCTCTTCCCTGTATTGCAAGACTAAAAACAGAACAGCAAGCAACTTTCTGTCCATTCTTTATTCCTTTCTTTCCTCCCTTAATGATACTGACATGAGAACTTTATCCAATCTTTTGGACATTGGTTAAAAAAAAACAAACAAAAAAAAAAAACAACAGTAGTTCTATTTACTTTTTACACAATGTATAGCTGAAGCAGAATAATAAATAGTCATGTTATAGATTTCAACCCATTGATGACTCAGGTGGCTTGTGTAAAGAAACATCCACACACCCTAGACATATCTAAGAGGTATTCTAACTACTAGAATGACGTCACACCTCTGCAGCAAAACCAGGTGTGTGGGGAGGGCCTCTTAAGGTAGAAAAATAAGTAAACTCTTACTAAGACAGTTATAAATTAATCCACTGAGGTAGAAAAGAGTATTAATAATTAAAACAGGGTAGCAACAAAGGTATATTAGAACATTAATTGTCTGGTATAATATACAAGGCTTTTCTACAGGTTGCTGAGTGCATATTTATAAGTAAACACTAAGCAGTCAGTCTGCAGACTATAACAATGCCTAGCCAAAAACCAGAAGTTAAACAAAGATGAGAGTCAAACCCTGCATGTTGTGTCTGTAGGGTAAACACCTTAACCATTATGCCAACCCACAACCCCGCAAGTGTTAGGTGTCAGACTCACAAGATACTGAGGATCAGAACACTGAAGACTGTGTTCGGAAATGAAGGCCGCTGCAGTTTACATGTGCAGCAGTGAAGATTTTGTTGTTTTAGAACATTTCTCCCTTCTATGTGGAATTAAGTTCGGAGATGGGAGGCTTGCACCATTATAGGGGGTGCAGTGGGCTTACCCCTCTGCAAAAATACTTACAGTTTTAGTTGTCACCCTTTTGCGTTTTGTCTGTTTGTGTTCAGTTATGTGGTTCATGAGGTTTTTCTCATTTGAGGTTTCATAGTGAAAGCAATACATAATTATATAGAAGTTGTTAGTTATAGTGGTTAATAATTTATTTATTGACATTTGTTAACCAGGTTAGTCCAACTGAGCCAGGGGCCCATTTTCAGTGGTGACCCGAAGAGAAAAGCTCCAGAAAATTAACAATTATTAAAAAAGTTACAAAGATATAATCAACAGATAACATAAGTCTACTAGCAAGTAATAGCATGACATAAGTCTATTAACAGGTAACAAATCTATAAATCTTAAATATTAAAAAACAGAGTATGAAATTCGGGTACCTGTCAAATCTTTGAACGCTCAAAATTTCGAATGTTACATGGTCGAGACCAAACGTTTGAAATTTTGAGTGCTCGAAGATAGACTTTCAATGGCACCGTACAGTGCAGATAGGGAGAATTTCCCTTTTCTGCACTGAAGTGCGGTCTCAGAGTTGGTATATTTATGTAGGGGGTGTTAAAGTTTTTTTTTTGTGTTTTTTTTTTTTTTTTTTTAATTTTCGAACATCGAAATGTCGAACATTTGGTCTCGACCATATAATGTTCGACATTCTGTATGTTCAAACATTTAATATAGACCTTGAAATTCAGTGGAATACCATACATGAGGTCATTCCAATGTGCAAAGAGTCAATAGCAATGCAAGAACCTTTTTTTTTGGTGCATTTAAAAATAGGAAAAAGAGGGAAAAGTAAAAGAAGGTGCAGGGTATATGAGGAAAAACAAAATTATGTAGACAAGAAGGGAGAATATGTCAAGTGGGGGGTTGACAAGGGCAGGACCATGTCTTTTGTAGATAAAGTTTAAGTTCTTGTTTGAACAGGTATTTTTGAGGAGTGCTTCTTATATTGAGAGGGAGTAAGTTCCAACCATGGGCTATGGAGTATTTATAAACGGACTTTTCAATATTTTTATTGGGTTTGTATATGTCAAGGAGGTGTTTGCTGGCAGCACGGAGGTGGCATTGGGGGTTATAGTAGGACAGTAGATTAGATAGCCAATAGTATGATGAAAAGATGGTGGCTAGCCAATAGTATGATGAATAGAGCTGGCCCTGATTAGGCTGTAATTGGTTGGGGGGGGTCAGAATAGACCAGAAAAGTGGTGGATAGCCAATAGTATGATGAAAAGAGCTGGCCTTGATTAGGCTGTAATTGGTCAGGGTGGTCAGAATAGACCAGAAAAGTGGTGGATAGCCAATATTGTGAAAAGGGCTGGCCTTGATTTCACAGATGTGCAAGTCTACAGAAACAATCAGGAAAGGCAGTAGGTACTCTGGACTTGCTTGTTCTGCATACCTTTCTTACTGAAATATATAAACCACTTTTACCAAGGAATATGTGGGATTTAGGAAGACCAGAATTTATAAGAGAAGGGGTTTAGTAGTAGTATAAAAACAGCAGGGCTTACAAATAGTTAAACAGCATATAAAGAAAGACTGCAGTTAGGAAGTACAGGATTGGGGGGGTGGCAAGCTAAACATCCGTGGTGGAGTGCTTTAGTTAATAAAATAGAAATCAAACAAGGGCTAGCAATTAATTTTGTCCAGAGGATAAAACATACTTACTGTATATTTTGAAAATAACACTGCTCCTGAGGTTGCCCGGTTCTGTTATAGAGGACTGCAGGCCAGTAGTTTGAACTTGGCTTGGAGGGGATCCAGGGAAAAGTAGATTAAAAGGAGGCACTTAGGTATGGGCACTCCACCCGACGAGACAAGCAGCTACACCAAGGGGATTTTAATAATGCAATGAAACAGGACAGCTCCAATAATCAATAAACAACAAAGAGGATATAACAATGCAATATAAACTTTGTATTGACCAAATTTCTCTTTAACCAAGTTGAATTGCACCAGTGCCACAAGTGACATGACCCAGCTCTCAAGAAATCCACAAAGGTAGTGAAATAAATAAAGAAGTTTATTAGAGTTAAGCGCTTTCATCCGAAAAATTAGGACTTCATCAGAACTGTTTTTACAGGATGTTATAGGTTTAAATAATGCATCAAGTAGTCACATGACTAAAACATGACCTAGGTTTAAAGTGCATTACCCCCTTCTCACCTCCAACTATTCCCCAGGAAATACTCTCAAACATATCCCCTCCAACTATAGCAAGGAAACATGTCCTGACTGCACTCTTTAAAACAAGAACAGTTTCAATGAGCCCCAAGACTGGTGGCAATGCACGATGCATCGGAGACCATCCAGGTGCAATTAACCATAGGCAAGACTGCTCTGCAAATTGTAGCATGTTACAGGCCACCCTCACAAACTCAGGAACCTCACATGGCCTTCCTGAAAACACTAGAGGGGATAAATGTATCACCAAACACCATCATACTAGGTGACTTCAATTACCCTAATATAGACTGGGAACACTACTCAAGCCCAAACACCCTAGCCCAAAAGTTCCTGGAATTCATAAACTCAAATGCCATGGAACAACTAGTCACCATCCCCACAAGAGGAGAAAACATACTTGATCTCATCATCACGAACATGGGGGCACAATGTTCAACACGGAAGTATACCCCTCACTGGTGAGATCAGATCACAAACTAATCTCGCTGGAGGTCCTCATCCCACCCCACCTGAAATAAAAAAGACCACAGTAAAGAACTTCTAAAGCTGACTTCACACTTCTAAAGACTAGTGTGGTCTCCTTTAAGGCCCCCGCGCCGCCGGAAAACAGTACTCAAACCGCTGAATCACTTACAAATGCCTTCTACCAGCACCTGCAGGACTGCATGGATAAGGCAATCCCAAGCAAAACAAAGACTCTTTGTACCAAAGGCAAGCGTCCAGTCTGGTGGACCCCAGCCATAAACAAACTCTACAACAAAAGGAGGAAGCTACTACAAGATAGAGCAAAATCCTTAAAAGGTAAGACACCCTTGATCACTATAAGTAAAAAACTAAGAGCTCTCATAAAATCATCCAAAGCAAATTTTGAGAGAAAAATAGCTAAAGACTCAAAAGACAATCATAAGGCCTTCTTTAGCTATGTTAGAAACCTGGGAGGAAACTCCCAGATATGCTCAGAACTAGTTCAAAATGATGTGAAGATTACTGATCCTACAGACATTGCCAACATACTGGCTGACAGGTTCAGTGCAAACTCTCCTCCCCAAAGGAGAGATATCTATACCAAGCGATTGCAGCCCCCAAACATCTCCAACGCCCAAGTGAGAACTGCTCTCTCCAAAGCAAAAACACAGCATCCATGGGACCTGATGGTGTCCCCGGCTGTGTGCTCCACGAACTCAACGAGGAATTAAACCCACAGCTAGGACAGCTGTTTAATCATAGTCTTAACTCTGGATACGTACCCAGGGAGTGGCGCACTGCAACTGTGGTCCCACTTCACAAAGGCGGTGCCTCCACCGACCCTGGAAATTACCGGCCCATTAGCTTGACAAGCCTTATCTGCAAAGCCATGGAGAGGATCATAATGGACCTCATAAATAAAGACATAGGGAATTTGCAGATTTTGGATCCATCCCAGTTTGGCTTTGTCAAAGGCAGATCATGCCTTCTAAACTTGGTTGACTTTTGAAACAGTCACCAAAGCCATTGATGAGGGAAAGGCAGTCCATACAGCCTACCTCGATCTGGCGAAGGCCTTCGATACAATACCCCACTCGGGTATCATTGAAAAACTCATCAGCTTAAATGTTAACCCATACATCACAAGATGGGTTGCAAACTGGCTGAGTGACAGAACCCACAGGGTCAGAGTTGCTGGCGCCATGTCAGACTCAAAGCCTGTCACAAGTGGTGTACCACAGGGCTCAGTCCTGGGCCCACTCTTGTTTGGCATCTACTTTTCCAAGTACAAGCAAACACAGGAGGGTTATGGCTGACAAAGTTTGCAGATGACTGCAAACTGGGCCATAGTAGAAAACACATCTGACACAGATATCCTTCAGAAGGGTCTCACAGAAGCGGATAACTGGTGCCAGAGCCATGGCCTAAAGTTAAATGCCAAAAATGCATAGTCATACCCTTCGGGAAAAACAAGGTTACCTAGCTACCAAATAGGTGGCAATCCACTGAGCACAGAAGAAGTTATCAGGGACCTGGGGATCCAGGTTGATAGTAGTCTGTCATTCGACACCCATGTAGCTAAAGTAGTTAGGAAGACCTTCTACATTGCCCACCTTATCATGAAGGGATTCTCATCTAGATCAAGGGAGGTCATAGTCTCCCTATACTCATCACTCATCAGACCAATGATTGAGTACAATGCCCCATTCGGAATGTATCTGACCCGACACTTGCAGCAGCTGGAGAGGCCACAAAGTTCCTCACCAAAAGGATAAAGGGTCTCAAACATCTGTCCTATGCTGCCCGACTGAAAGAACTCCAGCTCTATTCAGTCGCTTACCGCTTGCTCAGAGGTGACCTTTGCCTAACATACAAGGCCATGTCAAACCCAGATTTGATGAATATGCTTCACCTCAAAAAATCTAGATCCGTCAGAGCCACAAGGGCAGGAGACTTAAACCTCGACACGGCTATTAATAGGACGTGCTGGAGGGATAGATTCATCACCCAAAGACTCCCTATGCTGTGGAATAAAATCCCGGTATATGTGAGGCAGAGCACCTCGCTGGCCTTGTTCAAGAGAAATCTTGACCAATGGATGGGAGATCGCAGATATACCCCAGGGATTACCTCAGTGTCACTGCTCAACAGAGGCACAGCAAAATAATGGGTATAGTTCCCCATACTAAAGGGGTGGCGCAAGCCAAAAAACTATGGGCTAAGCTTGTAAATGCCCTCGGGCAGATAGCCTAGTATGAACCTATGAACCTATAATAACATTCAGGATGCCTCCTGAACAGTCAACAATATGACTTATCAGGACCCCTGGAGTCACTTTTTCACTATAGTCTTAAAACAGACGTTGTTCCGCAAGAATGGGGAACTGTGACAGTCACCCCCATGGAGGACTGTGACAGTCACCCCCTTTCAAAAGAGAGAACCTTCAACAGTTCCTGGCTACTATAGACCTAGTAGTGTGACTAGTCTTATTTGCAAAGCCTTGGAAAGAATTATTATGGAAATTATCAGGGACGTAGGAGACATCCAGACACTGGATCCTTCCCAGTTTGCCTTTGTCAAAGGAAGGTCCTGCTTACTGAACCTGGTGGGCTTCTTTGAAAAGGTCACTATGGCAATGGATGAGGTAAAAGTGATACATACTGCCTACTTAGATCTGGCTAAAGCATTTGATACAATTCTCCACTCAGAAATTGTTAATAACCTTATGGAACTAGGCATAAACCCCTTTATAACCACTGGATACCTAGCTGGCTTACAGATAGGACCCAAGCAGTTAGGACAGATGAGGCCACCTCCACAAAAACTCTGATCATCAGTGGAGTCCCTCAGGGATCTGTGCTGGGCCCGCTCCATTTTGGCATCTACTTCTCAGAGGTCAAAGCTAATATTAAAGGCCTCTGGCTGACCAAGCTCACAGATGAATGCAAACTAGGAGTAGTCAGTGAATACCCATAAGATGAGAATACCCTTCAGGAAGGTCTAACAGAGACAAACACTTGGTGCTAAAGCCATGGTTTAAAACTCAGTGTCAAGAAATGCATTATAGTACCTTTTGGGAAGCTGGCTATCCCAGGTAAGTATGTCATCAATAAAACACCCCAAAAAGTTGATTCACTAGTCAGGGATCTTGGAACTCATGTAGATAGTAACCTGCGTTTTGACCAAACACTGTAAGAAACTTTCCACCAGGTGTTCTCAGTGGAATAGCTATACAAAAATACTCCACCAGATTTAAAACAATATGAACCTATTACTGGTATTAATTGTTATAAAAACAAATAAATAAAAAATTAAGCTGTCTGCTCAAATAAATCTCTTAAACTTATTTAATTGAGTAAAATGGGATTTTGTCTTATTGTAACCTAGGTTTTGACCAGCATGTGTCCAAGGTAGTCAGAAACCATGTAATGGATAGCCCTGTAATCACTAGTGAAGCTATGCACAAACCTCATTAAAATACGAGTCATTAGATGTTTTTTTCATCAGTACCCTGTCCTGTTCTTAGAATTTAGAATAGGTTTTGAAATTAAAGCTTTCTTCTTTGGCAGTTAGGCTGTTTCACACATTTTGGCCAGCTATATAACTCATGTTGGACTCCTCTAAAATAATGAATGGTCCCTTTAAGCTGCAATGACCTTGGGTGTATTATTTTTATATATGAAAACCCTGTCTTTTAAAACAGAACCCCTATACTCTACATTGACAAATATAAGGTGGCTGTATTGGGTACAATTTAAGTCCACTTGGTCATCTAAATGACAGAGTACAGTATAAAACACAACATTAATTATAAAACTTTTTTATTGTTTTTTTTTTTAGTTTCTGACTTAGTATGGACTGTTGTTGTGGACAGATGTTCATATTTTCATTTCAAATCTGAATGCACTATTAGCATGATCAAGTCGAAAACTAGAAAATCTCCGGAGTTTGCAAGGCAAAGATTATTATCTACATTACAGTGTAATTTAATTCCCCAAAGCAGAGTACATTGAGAACATGGTATGTAGGATTCAGTGAAGATGAGAAACAAAATTAAAGAATGCTGAAGAAAACCAGGGGTCCAGATGCACAAGAAACAGAGTGCAATTATATTTATGCAAGCTTGTGATAAGAAGCCAGATGTATTACACAATCCATCTGTTTAACTATAATGATATGCCATGTTAATAATTATGCTTTCTGTGATATGTGACCTACTTAGCAAATGCATAAATGTGTGATAAATGTGTACAATATACACAGCATGTACAACAGATGCATGTTGTACATGTTTCATGTTACACATTCTCTGTCCACATTCGAATAATGATGCCTCTCCATTGCTCATGGAACGGTTTCATTTGATTAACTCTTACTGCTTTAACAGACATATAGCCTACCATTCTTTGCTTTAATCATTTGAATTAGGTACCCCTTGGTGGTTCTGTGTAATGCCTTGCAGCATAAACTATTTTGTGCTGTCCTTAACTACCATACATATACATTTCATACTTTTTTTTCTTTGTCTGAAATGCATTACCTGTGCAGGTACTTTATTGTGCTTATTCGTGTATCTGTTTATTTAACTTCATTTCGGACAGTCAAAGAGATGTTCAACTTGGCATGAAGGTATCCCATTTCCAGGAAAAAAGAGCAGAGACAAAATGATATTTTGACAAGAACTATAAATGTAAGTATAATGCAGCAGATTTAAAACATCAAGTAATACTCATAGAAACCAGTGCATTAGATACGGAGACAGGAGAAACTGAAGCAACACCTCTGAAATGAGCATTCTTAAACTGAAAAATGCCCAAGGAAAAGCTAGATAAAATACCTAAAAATGAAGTAACAATTAAGCATCATAATTCAAAGTATATAATATGTTACAAATATATGAACATGCAACATTGCCAGCAGAAGAAGGTTAATGGCTCAATAGGTCTCTGTGAATATAAGTAGCCTCTCATAGATTTTGACAGTATTTATTTATTTATTTACCTTTTGTTGACTGGGTTTCTTTGCTTGACCCATGTTCACCTGAGACATTGTGTTAAGTTAAACTTCAGTACTACTTTTTGCCTCTTACACTGTTTTAGTGAACTTATATTTAATCATACCTCTTCTGAGTGTGTATCCGTATCCTGCCTTATCCTATCTCCCTTGTCAAACAAATGCATGCCCATCTGTTAGACATTCAAACATAGTTATGGTAATAATTTACAGAAAAAAAAATCTGTCCTCACAAACTAGTGTAAAATGCACAGATAAGTAAAGTGCAGAATTCCTGTACTGCATGTTTGTTTTTGTCTTGTTTTTTTTTTTATGATACAGATTATATAGACTATGCATTTTTCAATATATGTCTCTAAGCATTTCAGTGTTTTACGTCGATATCAATGTTTATTTGCAAGATTGAATACTTAGGTCTTATTTAAATGCTGTATCATGAAATTATTTTATTTCTGACTGATGAAAGGAGTTTTATCCTGAAATGCTTCATTATTAAGACCAGAATTTATTAATTTATTCAGTTTCAATGTCCTGTTTATTATAGCTCAGGTCTTCCAATACCTTGGCCATTTTGTGGTGATTCTCTAAATTCTTTATGCTATCCTGGCCTTTCACTCTTTGACTGGTTTCCAAAACAACATGCAGTGCTTCGGGTAGGGGACTCAGTAAAACCCTTTACTTTAGCTGACTGAGCTTTGCTTTCTCCAAACTCTGGTCCCAGTAATGCAGCCCAACATCCTGTTTGTTTAACTGCTCGCCTCATGTACTGTTCTGCTTGAATCAGTAAGCTCCCTGCTTGTAGGGTTAGTCTTCTAACATAATGATGTGAATTCCATGGCAGCTCTGGTGTGTTTGGTTTATCTGGACTTCAGCAAGGCCTTTGTCTGCATGTCAAGCTGATAACAAAACTGTAGGGTTGAGGGTAGAGGGAAGACTGAGGAACTGGACAGCTGCATGCTTGAATAGGGGAACATCAAGGTTTGTGCTGAGATGGGCAATTACAAAAATTAAGAAAATGACTAGTAATGCCCCACAGTGGCTGGCTCTGAGTCTACTACTCTTCAATGTGTTTGTCTCAGACATGCTTCTTTCTCAACTTAATTATGAGTTTTGCTTCTGTCTCTCAGTTTAACATTTTCCTTCTAACACATCTCTTCTCCAATTTTCTCTCACTTTCTTTGAACGTTTTACCTTTCTCACTCCAGTCTCTCCCATCACCATCAGATATTGTGAATATTATATATTAAAAACATATAATCTCTTAATTCAGACAACCTGGATATGTGCATTCTTTTGTTGTTATGAAATAATATTCTTAATTGCATTTTCCCATTTGTTGTGTTAATATTTTATGCGTTAGTCTTCATTTCTGTTAAATTCATTAATACCTAGGACTGAGCCTGTAAATGGTCCATTTGGATCAGTGCTCTGTGCTGGCCAAAAAATAAAATAAATAAAATAAAATTAGCCAGTGTCCTTTTCGTGTTCTGTTCTCAGCACTAGGACCAAATCTTTATGTTCATCCAAAATATTATCTTGTACTTTTTGCCAGTGATCCCAGTCATGCCTGCCACCCCATATGCCTCAGAAGGTCACAGATAAGATGTGTTACCCATCAGGTGCTATTGTCCTAGTCCTATTGCCCTGGTCTGCATGTCATGGGCCAACAGGATAACTATGTGTCAGATGCGACACCTTGCTCTCCATCAGTACGTTGGCAAAATGAGAAAAATGTTTCCCTGGTTTTTCCTGACTTATTAACAAATCACATGGATCCCAGTTTATGATTTTCCTTCCATTTCTGTCTAATTTGAGATTTTTTAAATGCCAGGAGTTTTACTTCCTACCATCCCTTCTTGTAAAACATTATATACCTCATCCTGCCTCTAACTAAAATCAGATCCAAATTATAAATAGTGTTATGCATTTATTCTCTTTTCTCTTTAAATCTATTAACATGCAATAATCATTTCCTACTTTATGCATTCAAATCACACCCACCCATCTCTTTGTTTCTAATACAAGTCATTCTAATTCCTGCAGTCAACATTCATATAGACCCTTCTAAACACTTTATTAATGCTCATTGCCCTTTCTCTTGTAAGGCTATATTTTTTTCCCTGTATGGATAATTGTATTTATTTATCCTTTGTTGGCCAGGTTAGTTCCACGAGTCTAGTAGCCTCTTTTCAGTGAAGACTTGAGGTGGTATTTAAACTACTGGGAGAAATTTGGCCAGGGCATCAGGGAACTTCCCTTAGTCTTTTCAGTAGGTGCCATGAGATCTTTTACATCTAAATGAGCTATCACCAACGTGGACAGATGGGGATCTCAGTTTAACATCTCAGCCAAAGTATTGCTCTCTCGTCAGCAGGACACTCCCCCTTATGCTGCATTGCAGTGTGCAATCCATCTTCCTGTTGTGGGAATAGAACCCACAGCCTTCTGCATTAAAGGTGAGTGTGCTACTTATTGTGCCACTGACAATGTAGTCTGTTCAAACCATTAAAAGAGTCACAGAGTAATTTTCCTGTGCATAGATTCTGAAGCACTTAAAATAACCCACTGTGAACATTTCAGTTTGTCAGATTTTTTTTTTTTGATATGCAGGTGATAACTGAATGAAGAATAATGAGAATCATAGTCACGATGTGCAATCTCACAGGGCCAATAAGAGATTCCTAGTCACGATGTGCAATCTCACAGGGCCAATAAGAGATTCGTAGTCACGATGTGCAATCTCACAGGGCCGATAACAGATTCGTAGTCACGATGTGCAATCTCACAGGGCCGATAATAGATTCGTAGTCACAATGTGCAATCTCACAGGGCCGATAAGAGATTCGTAGTCACGATGTGCAATCTCACAGGGCTGATAAGAGATTCGTAGTCACAATGTGCAATCTCACAAGGCCGATAATAGATTCGTAGTCACGATGTGCAATCTCACAGGGCCGATAAGAGATTCGTAGTCACGATGTGCAATCTCACAGGGCCGATAATAGATTCGTAGTCACGATGTGCAATCTCACAGGGCTGATAAGAGATTCATTGTCACGATGTGCAATCTCACAGGGCTGATAAGAGATTCGTAGTCACGATGTGCAATTTCAAAGGGCTGATAATAGATTCATTGTCACGATGTGCAATCTCACAGGGCTGATAAGAGATTCGTAGTCACTATGTGCAATCTCACAGGGCCGATAAGAGATTCATAGTCATGATGTGCAATCTCATAGGGCCGATAAGAGATTCATAGTCATGATGTGCAATCTCATAGGGCCGGTAAGAGATTCGTAGTCACTATGTGCAATCTCACAGGGCTGATAAGAGATTCATAGTCACTATGTGCAATCTCACAGGGCTGATAAGAGATTCGTAGTCACTATGTGCAATCTCACAGGGCTGATAAGAGATTCGTAGTCACTATGTGCAATCTCACAGGGCTGATAAGAGATTCGTAGTCACTATGTGCAATCTCACAGGGCCGATAAGAGATTCGTAGTCATAATGTGCAATCTCACAGGGCTGATAAGAGATTCGTAGTCACGATGTGCAATCTCACAGGGCCGATAAGAGATTCATAGTCACTATGTGCAATCTCACAGGGCCGATAAGAGATTTGTAGTCACTATGTGCAATCTCACAGGGCCGATAAGAGATTCATAGCCACGATGTGCAATCTCACAGGGCTGATAAGAGATTCGTAGTCACGATGTGCAATCTCACAGGGCCGATAAGAGATTCGTAGTCACGATGTGCAATCTCACAGGGCCGATAAGAGATTCGTAGTCACGATGTGCAATCTCACAGGGCTGATAAGAGATTCATAGTCACGATGTGTAATCTCACAGGGCCAATAAGAGATTTGTAGTCACTATGTGCAATCTCACAGGGCCGATAAGAGATTCATAGTCACTATGTGCAATCTCACAGGGCCAATAAGAGATTCGTAGTCACGATGTGCAATCTCACAGGGCCGATAAGAGATTCGTAGTCACGATGTGCAATCTCACAGGGCTGATAAGAGATTTGTAGTCACGATGTGCAATCTCACAGGGCCGATAAGAGACTCATAGTCACTATGTGCAATCTCACAGGGCTGATAAGAGATTCATAGTCACTATGTGCAATCTCACAGGGCTGATAAGAGATTCATAGTCACTATGTGCAATCTCACAGGGCTGATAAGAGATTCATAGTCACGATGTGCAATCTCACAGGGCCGATAAGAGATTCATAGTCACTATGTGCAATCTCACAGGGCCGATAAGAGATTCATAGTCACTATGTGCAATCTTACAGGGCTGATAAGAGAATCATAGTCAATATGTGCAATCTCACAGGGCTGATAAGAGATTCATAGTCACGATGTGCAATCTCAGAGGGCCGATAAGAGATTCATAGTCACTATGTGCAATCTCACAGGGCCGATAAGAGATTCATAGTCACTATGTGCAATCTCACAAGGCCGATAAGAGATTCATAGTCACTATGTGCAATCTCACGGGGCTGATAATAGATTCGTAGTCACGATGTGCAATCTCACAGGGCTGATAATAGATTTGTAGTCACGATGTGCATTCTCACAGGGCCGATAAGAGAATCATAGTCGATATGTGCAATCTCACAGGGCTGATAAGAAATTCGTAGTCGCGATGTGCAATCTCACAGGGCCAATATGAGATTCATAGTCACTATGTGCAATCTCACAGGGCCGATAAGAGATTCATAGTCACTATGTGCAATCTCACAGGGCTGATAAGAGATTCGTAGTTACTATGTGCAATCTCACAGGGCTGATAAGAGATTCGTAGTCACGATGTGCAATCTCACAGGGCCGATAATAGATTTGTAGTCACTATGTGCAATCTCACAGGGCCAATAAGAGATTCGTAGAAACTATGTGCAATCTCACAGAGCTGATGAGATTTGTAGTCACTATGTGCAATTTCACAAGGCCAATAAGAGATTCATAGTCACTATGTGCAATCTCACAGGGCCGATAAGAGATTCATAGTCACTATGTGCAATCTCACAGGGCTGATAAGAGATTCATAGTCACGATGTGCAATCTCACAGGGCTGATAATAGATTCGTAGTCACGATGTGCAATCTCACAGGGCTGATAAGAAATTCATAGTCACTATGTGCAATCTCACAGGACTGATATTAGATTCGTAGTCACGATGTGCAATCTCACAGGGCTGATAATAGATTCGTAGTCACGATGTGCAATCTCACAGGGCCGATAAGAGAATCATAGTCACTATATGCAATCTCACAGGGCTGATAAGAGATTCATAGTCACTATGTGCAATCTCACAGGGCTGATAAGAGATTTGTAGTCACTATGTGCAATCTCACAGGGCTGATAAGAGATTCGTAGTCACTATGTGCAATCTCACAGGGCTGATAAGAGATTCGTAGTCACTATGTGCAATCTCACAGGGCCGATAAGAGATTCGTAGTCACAATGTGCAATCTCACAGGGCTGATAAGAGATTCGTAGTCACGATGTGCAATCTCACAGGGCCGATAAGAGATTCATAGTCACTATGTGCAATCTCACAGGGCCAATAAGAGATTCGTAGTCACTATGTGCAATCTCACAGGGCCGATAAGAGATTCATAGCCACGATGTGCAATCTCACAGGGCCGATAAGAGATTCGTAGTCACGATGTGCAATCTCACAGGGCCGATAAGAGATTCGTAGTCACGATGTGCAATCTCACAGGGCTGATAAGAGATTGGTAGTCACGATGTGCAATCTCACAGGGCTGATAAGAGATTGGTAGTCACGATGTGCAATCTCACAGGGCTGATAAGAGATTCATAGTCACGATGTGCAATCTCACAGGGCCGATAAGAGATTTGTAGTCACTATGTGCAATCTCACAGGGCCGATAAGAGATTCGTAGTCATGATGTGCAATCTCACAGGGCCGATAAGAGATTCGTAGTCACGATGTGCAATCTCACAGGGCTGATAAGAGATTTGTAGTCACGATGTGCAATCTCACAGGGCCGATAAGAGATTCATAGTCACTATGTGCAATCTCACAGGGCCGATAAGAGATTCATAGTCACTATGTGCAATCTCACAGGGCTGATAAGAGATTCATAGTCACTATGTGCAATCTCACAGGGCTGATAAGAGATTCATAGTCACGATGTGCAATCTCACAGGGCCGATAAGAGATTCATAGTCACTATGTGCAATCTCACAGGGCCGATAAGAGATTCATAGTCACTATGTGCAATCTCACAGGGCCGATAAGAGAATCATAGTCAATATGTGCAATCTCACAGGGCTGAGAAGAGATTCATAGTCACAATGTGCAATCTCAGAGGGCCGATAAGAGATTCATAGTCACTATGTGCAATCTCACAGGGCCGATAAGAGATTCATAGTCACTATGTGCAATCTCACAAGGCCGATAAGAGATTCATAGTCACTATGTGCAATCTCACAGGGCTGATAATAGAGTCGTAGTCACGATGTGCAATCTCACAGGGCCGATAATAGATTCGTAGTCACGATGTGCAATCTCACAGGGCCGATAAGAGAATCATAGTCGATATGTGCAATCTCACAGGGCTGATAAGAAATTCGTAGTCGCGATGTGCAATCTCACAGGGCCAATAAGAGATTCATAGTCACTATGTGCAATCTCACAGGGCTGATAAGAGATTCATAGTCACTATGTGCAATCTCACAGGGCTGATAAGAGATTCGTAGTCACTATGTGCAATCTCACAGGGCTGATAAGAGATTCGTAGTCACGATGTGCAATCTCACAGGGCCGATAATAGATTCGTAGTCACTATGTGCAATCTCACAGGGCCGATAAGAGATTTGTAGTCACTATGTGCAATCTCACAGGGCCAATAAGAGATTCGTAGAAACTATGTGCAATCTCACAGAGCTGATGAGATTTGTAGTCACTATGTGCAATTTCACAAGGCCAATAAGAGATTCATAGTCACTATGTGCAATCTCACAGGGCCGATAAGAGATTCATAGTCACTATGTGCAATCTCACAGGGCTGATAAGAGATTTATAGTCACTATGTGCAATCTCACAGGGCTGATAATAGATTTGTAGTCACGATGTGCAATCTCACAGGGCTGATAAGAGATTCATAGTCACTATGTGCAATCTCACAGGACTGATATTAGATTCGTAGTCACGATGTGCAATCTCACAGGGCTGATAATAGATTCGTAGTCACGATGTGCAATCTCACAGGGCTGATAAGAGAATCATAGTCACTATGTGCAATCTCACAGGGCTGATAAGAGATTCGTAGTTACGATGTGCAATCTCACAGGGCCGATAAGAGATTCATAGTCACTATGTGCAATCTCACAGGGCCGATAAGAGATTCATAGTCACTATGTGCAATCTCACAGGGCTGATAAGAGATTCGTAGTCACTATGTGCAATCTCACAGGGCTGATAAGAGATTCGTAGTCACGATGTGCAATCTCACAGGGCCGATAATAGATTCGTAGTCACTATGTGCAATCTCACAGGGCCAATAAGAGATTTGTAGTCACTATGTGCAATCTCACAGGGCCAATAAGAGATTCATAGAAACTATGTGCAATCTCACAGAGCTGATGAGATTTGTAGTCACTATGTGCAATTTCACAAGGCCAATAAGAGATTCATAGTCACTATGTGCAATCTCACAGGGCCAATAAGAGATTCGTAGTCACTATGTGCAATCTCACAAGGCCGATAAGAGATTCGTAGTCACTATGTGCAATCTCACAGGGCTGATGTGTCATACAGATCACATCCTAGCGCCCTGTGTGATTCATAAAGGGACCAGGCACAATGGAGTAACAACATATAGAATTGCATATGTCAACTCCTTTAAGAAAGCATTAGGTATGCAAATGGAGATCCAGAGCAGAGTCTGTGATAACATAACATAGTCCACGATAACATGGCATAGGCTGTTATTCAAAAAAACCTATGAATCACAAAGTGCACTGTAGAGCAGGGACAGAGATTTGTGGGAAAAAACTGCTGATGTACCATGCAAAACACTAAAAACTTATGCCCGTGGGGCATAACAAGACGTTGATGATGTCTTACTCAGCATATCATAATAAAATGTAGCATAATGTAACATAACATAACATACCATATGATGTATGATGTGTAACATCTAATGTGGTGTGTAACTTGTAATGTGACATGTAACACGACATAACCATTATTATTGGGACTGAAGCATCCCTGAATATTAAAAATCACAAAGGGATGTGGCAGCCTTCTCTGCAGTAGAGTACAAAGCACACAAACACACAGTCACACCCATATCCAGCCTGCCTTCATCACAGTGATGGAGCTAAGCTAATAAAAATAGGAAATGCAGCAGAAGTATGCTAAACCACACAATCACGCACACACCAAAACCTGCCTTCATCAAAGTGATGGAGCTAAGCTGCTACCAATGGGAACTGCAGCAGTAGTATGCTAAATCACACAGTCATGCCTACACACAGCATGCCTTCATCACAGTGATGGAGGTAAGCTCCTATCAATGGGAACTGCAGCAGAAGTATGCTAAACCACACAGTCACGCCCATACCCAGCCTTTTATCACAGTGATGGTGCTAAGCTCCTATTAATGGGAAATGCAGCAGAAGCATGCTAAACCACACAGTTACGCCCACAACAACCTACCTTCTTTACAGTGATGGAGCTAAGCTGCTACCAATGGGAACTGAATAAAGTAGTATGCTAAATCAAAAAGTCAAGCCCACACCCAGCCTGCCTTCATCACAGTGATGAAGCTAAGCTGCTACAAAAGGAAACTGCAGCAGAAGTATATTAACCATACAGTCACACCCACACCGAACCTGCCTTCATCACCGTGGTGGAGCTAAGCTGCTACCAATGGGAACTGCAGCAGAAGTATGCTAAACCACACAGTCATGCCCACAACCAGCCTGCCTTCATCACCGTGATGGAGTTAAGCTGCTACCAATGGGAACGGAAGGAGAAGTATGCTAAACCACAGAGTCACACCCATACACAGCCTGCCTTCACCAACGTGATGGAGCTAAGCTGCTACCAATGGGATCTGCAGCAGTAGTATGCTAAACCACACAGTCACACCCACACCCAGCCTGTGTTCATCATGGTGATGGAGCTAAGCTGCTACCAATGGAAACTACAGCAGAAGTATGCTAAACCACACAGTCACACCCATACCCAGCCTGCATTCATCACAGTGATGGAGCTAAGGTGCTACCAATGGGAACTGCAGCAGAAGTATGCTAAACCACAAAGTCACACCCACACCCAGCCTGCCTTCATCACTGTGATGGAGCTAAGCTTCAAACAATGGGAACTGCAGAAGATGCATGCTAAACCACACAGTCACACCCATACACAGCCTGCCTTTATCACAGTGATGGAGCTAAGCTGCTATCAACATGAACTGCAGCAGTAGTATGCTAAACCACACAGTCATTCCCATACCCAGCCTGCCTTCCTCACCATGATGGAGTTAAGCTGCTACCAATGGGAACTGCAGCAGTAATATGGTAATCCACACAGTCACACCCATACCCAGCCTTCCTTCATCACAGTGATAGAGTAAAGCTGCTACCAATGGGAACTGCAGCAGAACTATGCTAAACCATGCAGTCATGCTAACACCCAGCCTGCCTTCATCACTGTGATGGAGCTAAGCTACTACCAATGGGAACTGCAGCAGTATTATGCTGAATCACACAGTCGGGCCTATACCCAGCCTGCCTTCATCACAGTGATGGAACTAAGCTGCTACCAACGGGAACTGCACCAGAAGTATGGTAAGCCACACAGTCATGCCCACACAAGCCTGACTTCATCACAGTGATGGAGCTAAGCTTCTACCAATGGGAACTGCAGCAATAGTATGATAAACCACACAGTCACACCCACAGCCAGGCTACCTTCATCATGGTTATGGAGCTAAGCTGCTACCAATGGGAACTGCAGAAGTAGTATGCTAAACCACACAGTCACACCCACACCCAGCCTGCCTTCATTACAGTGATGCAGGTAAGCTGCTACCAGTGGAAACTTCAGCACTAGGATGCTAAGCCACACAGTCATGCCCACACCCAGCCTGCCTTCATCACAGTGATGGAGCTAAGCTGCTACCAGTGGGAACTGCAGCAGTAGTTTGGTAAACTACACAGTCACACCCACACCCAGCCTGCCTTCATCATGATATTGGTGCTTAGCTGCTACCAATGGGAGGGAACTGAAGCAGTAGTACATTAAACCACACAGTCATGCTCACACCCACCCTGCCTTCATCACAGTGATGGAGCGAAGCTGCTACCAATGGGAACTGAAGCAGTAGTGTCCTAAGCCACACATTCATGCCCACACCCAGCCTGCCTTCATCATGGTGACAGAGCTAAGCTGCTTCCAATAGGAACTGCAGCAGTAGTATGTTGAACCACACAGTCACGCCCACACCCATCCTGCCTTCATCACTGTGATGGAGCTAAGCTGCTACCAATGGGAACTGCAGCAGGCGTATGCTAAACCACACAGCCACACCCACACTCAGCCTGCCTTCATCACAGTGATGGAGCTAAGCTGCTACCAATAGGAATTGCAGCAGTAGTATGCTAAACCACACAATCACACCCATACCCAGCCTGCCTTCATCACCGTGATGGAGCTAAGCTACTACCAATGGGACATGCAGCAGTATTATGCTGAACCACACAGTCAAGCCTATACCCAGCCTGCCTTCATCACAGTGATGGAGTTAAGCTGCTACCAATGGGAACTGCACCAGAAGTATGGTAAGCCACACAGTCATGCCCACACCCAGCCTGACTTCATCACAGTGATGGAGCTAAGCTTCTACCAATGGGAACTGCAGAAGTAGTATGCTAAACCACACAGTCATGCCCACACCCAGCCTGACTTCATCACAGTGATGCAGCTAATCTTCTATCAATGGGAACTGCAGCAATAGTATGATAAACCACACAGTCACGCTCATAGCCAGGCTGCCTTCATCATGGTTATGGAGCTAAGCTGCTACCAATGTGAAATACAGAAGTAGTATGCTAAACCACACAGTCCTGCCCACAACCAGCCTGCATTCATCACCATAATGGAACTACGCTGCTATCAATAGGAACTGCGGCTATAGTATGCTAAACCTCACAGTCATGCACACACCCAGACTGCCTTTATCACCGTGATGGAGCTAAGCTTCTACCAATGGTAACTGCAGCAAAAGTATTCTAAACCACACAGTCATGCCAATACCCAGCCTGCCTTCATCATGGTGATGGAGTTAAGCTGCTACCAATGGGAACTGCAGCAGTAGAGTGCTAAACCGCACAGTCATGCCCATACCCAGCCTGCCTCATCACCATGATGGAGCTTAGCTGTACCAATGGGAACTGCAGAAGTAGTATGCTAAACCAGACAGTGCCGCCCACATCCAGCCTTCCTTCATCACAGTGATGGAGCTAAGCTGCTACCAATGAGAACTGCAGGAGTAGTATGCTAAGCCACACAGTCACGACCACACCCAGCATGCCTTCATCACTGTGAAGGAGCTAAGCTGCTACCTTTTCGACAACAACCTAAAGTCTGATGGTCACATAGACAAAAATATCAATACAGTTAATAAGAAACTAGGCTCTTTATACAGAATTAAACAATTTCTAACCCCAGCTGCCAGAACTGTTATTGCCCAGACACACCTGTTATCAACCCTTCTTTATACCTCACCCATCTTCTTAAACCTAAGCAAATCAAACCTTAATAAACTTACTAGCGGCTACATTAACATAGCCAGATTTGCAACAGGTTCAGCTTATAGAAACCATCACTTCCTAAACCTTCAATCCCTAGTCTGGCTAGAACTACCCTATCAACTTCAATATAACCAACTTATAGTCGTTTACAAAATTTTCTTCCGACCAAACAGTACACCCATACTGAAAAATATCATCACTCCTTGCAATAACCTAAAAGCCCTCCGCTCTTCCAACAGAATGCTAGTACAAACTACTAAAGCTCACGACTCAGCTGGTGAATCACCATTCTCCAACTCTGCTGGTAAAAACAGGAACTTACATCCTACTGAACTTACTACTCTGTCATCCCTACCCCAATTCAAAATATCCCTAAGGAGATACCTAAAAATGCACTGGATTTGTCCATGCACAAACCCTTACTCACCCTACTCAAACAGAAAGTATATATGAGAACCTAGCTACAAGTATAAAACTCTGATCCTTAAAACAGTCAGAATTAATGTGTCTCTCACCTGCTGCTAAGATTTGAAAAAGGTTGATAGCATGAATGTTAGCCACTTTAAGGCTATGTGTTTTCCCTTCTCAGATATAATCTCCAACTACTTCCTCCTTATCTATTAACTTCCATCCATTTCCTGTCTGTACCTCATAAAAACATGTAATTCTGTGTATATAGCATTAAACAAATATCTATCTTGTTAAAATATAAAATAAAAATTTCACTGTAATTACATGTTTATGTATATTTGGAGCTTTTCTACCCGGGCCTCCGCTGAAAATGGACATGTATCCAGTCGTACTTTCCCAGTTAATAAATGTAAAATAAAATAAATAAAATAAATAAATAAATAATAGGAAATGCAGCAGTAGTATGCTAAACCACTCAGTCACACCCATTACTAGCCTGCCTTCATCACAGTGATGGATCTAAGCTGCTACCAATGGGAACTGCAGCAATAGTATGCTAAACCACACAGTCACGCCCACACCCAGCCTGCCTTCATCACAGTGATTGATCTAAGCTGCTACCAATGGGAACTGCAGCAATAGTTTGTTAAACCACACAGTCACACCCATACCCAGCCTGCCTTCATCATAGTGATGGAGTTAAGCTGCTACCAATGGGAACTGCATCAGAAGTTTGCTAAATCACACAGTCACGCCCACACCTAACCTGCCTTCATCACCATGATGGAGCTAAGCTTCTAACAATGGGACTGCAGCACGAATATGCTAAATAATACAGTCACTCCCATACCCAGCTTGCCATCATCACCATGATGGTGCTAAGCTGCTACTAATGGAAACTGCAGAAGATGCATGCTAAACCACACAGTCACGCCCATACCCAGCCTGCCTTCATCACAGTGATTGATCTAAGCTGCTACAAATGGGAACTGCAGCAATAGTTTGTTAAACCACACAGTCACGCCCACTGCAGCAATAGTTTGTTAAACCACACAGTCACGCCCATACCCAGCCTGCCTTCATCATAGTGATGGAGCTAAGCTGCTACCAATGGGAACTGCAGCAATAGTTTGTTAAACCACACAGTCACGCCCACACCCAGCCTGCCTTCATCGCAGTGATTGATCTAAGCTGCTACAAATGGGAACTGCAGCAATAGTTTGTTAAACCACACAGTCACGCCCACACCCAGCCTGCCTTCATCGCAGTGATTGATCTAAGCTGCTACAAATGGGAACTGCAGCAATAGTTTGTTAAACCACACAGTCACGCCCACACCCAGCCTGCCTTCATCGCAGTGATTGATCTAAGCTGCTACCAATGGGAACTGCAGCAATAGTTTGTTAAACCACACAGTCACGCCCATACCCAGCCTGCCTTCATCATAGTGATGGAGCTAAGCTGCTACCAATGGGAACTGCAGCAGTAGTATGCTAAACCACACAGTCATGCCCACTCCCAGCCTGCCTTCATTACGGTGATAGAGCTAAGCTGCTAGCAATGAGAACTGCAGCAACAGTATGTTAAAGCACACAGTCACAACCACACTCAGCTTGCCTTCATCATGGTGGTAGAGATAGACTGCTACCAATGGGAACTGCAGCAGTAGTATCCTAAACCACACAGTCATGCCCACTCCCAGCCTGCCTTCATTATGGTGATGGAGCTAAGCTACTACCAGTGGGAACTGCCACAGTAGTATGCCAAACCACACAGTCACACCACACCCAGCGTGACTTCATCACCGTGATAGAGCTAAGCTGTTACCAATAGGAACTGCAGCAGTAGTATGCTAAACCACAAAGTCACGCCCACACCCAGCCTGCCTTTATCACAGTGATGGAGCTAAGCTAAATGGGAAGTGCACCAGTAGTCTATGCTAAGCTACACAGTCACACCCATACCTAGCATGCCTTCACCATGGTGATGGAGCTAATCTGCTACCAATGGGAACTGTAGCAGAAGTATGCTAAACCACACTGTCATGCCCACAGCCAGCTTGCCTTCATCACAATAATGGAGCTCAGCTGCTACCAATGGGAACTGTAGCAGAAGTATGCTAAACCACACTGTCATGCCCACAGCCATCTTGCCTTCATCACAATGATGGAGCTAAGCTGCTACCAATGAGAAATGCAGCAGAAGTATGCTAAACCACACAGTCATGTCCACACCGAACCTGCCTTCATCACTGTGATGGAGCTAAGCTGCTACCAATGGGAACTGCAGCAGTAGTATGATAAACCACACAGCCACACCCATACCCAGACTGCCTTTATTACAGTGATGGAGCTAAGCTGCTACCAATGGGAACAGTAGCAGAAGTATGCTAAACCATACACTCACACACAACCAGCCTGACTTACTTACCATGATGGAGCTAAGCAGCTACCAATGGGAACTGCAGGAGTAGTATGCTGAACAACACAGTCACACCCATACCCAGCTTACCTTCATCACAGTGATGGAGCTAAGCTGCTACCAATGGGAACTGCAGCAGTAGTATGCTAAACTACACAGTCACGCCCATACCCAGGCTGGCTTCATCACAGTGATGGAGCTAATCTACTACCATTGGGAATTGCCACAGTAGTATGCTAAACCACACAGTCACATCCACAACCAACCTGTCTTCATCATGGTGCTGGGGCTCAGCTGCTACCAACGGGAACTGCAGTAGTAGTATGCTAAAAAACACAGTCATGCCCACACCCAACCTGGCTTCATCACTGTGATATAGCTAAGCTGCTACCAATGGGAACTGCAGCAGTAGTATACTAAACCACTAAGTCACGCCCACACACAGCCTGCCATCATCACAGTGATGGAGCTAAGCTGCTACAAATGGGAAGTGCACCAATAGTCTATGCTAAACCACACAGTCATACCCATACCCAGCATGCCTTCATCAAGGTGATGGAGCTAAGCTGCTACCAATGGGAACTGCAGCGGAAGTATGCTAAACCACACAGTCATGCCCACAGCCGGCCTGCCTTCATCACAGTGATGGAGCTAAGCTGCTACCAATAGGAACTGCAGCAGAAGTATGCTAAACCACACAGTCACGCCCATACACAGCCTGCCTTCATCACCGTGATGGAGCTAAGCTACCAATATGAACTCTAGCAGTATTATGATAAACCACACAGTCACTCCCATACCCAGCCTGCCTTCATCATGGTGATAGAGCTCAGCTGCTACCAATGAGAACTGCAGTAGTAGTATGCTAAACCACACAGTCATGCCCACACTCAGCCTTCCATCATCACAGTGATGGAGCTAAGCTGCTACCAGTGGGAACTGTAGCAGTAGTATGCAAAACCACACAGTCACACCCATACCCAGCCTGCCTTCATCACCATGATGGAGCTAAACTGCTATCAATAGGACCTGCAGCAGTAGAGTGCTAAACCACACAGTCACACACACACAGCCTGCCTTCATCATTGTGATCATTGTAATGGAGCTAAGATGATATCAATGGGAACTGCATAATGCGTAAGCTAATCCACACAGTCATGCCCCCACCCAGCCTGCCTTCATCACAGTGATGGAGCTAAGCTTCTACTAATGCGAACTGCAGAAGTAGTATGCTAAACCACACAGTCACGACCACACCCAGCCTGCCATCATCACAGTGATGGAGCTAAGCTGCTACTAATGTGAACTGCAGAAGTAGTATGCTAAACCACACAGTCACGACCACACCCAGCCTGCCTTCATCACTGTAAAGGAGCTAAGATGCTACAAATAGGAAATGCAGCAGTAGTATGTCAAACCACTCAGTCACTCCCATATCCAGCTTGCCTTCATCACCGTGATGGAGCTAAACTGCTATCAACAGGAACTGCAGCAGTAGTATGTTAAACCACACAGTCATGCCTACACCTAGCCTGCCTTCATCACAGTGATGGAGCTAAGCTGCTAACAATGGGAACTGCAGAAGTATGCTAACCCCCACAGTCTTGCCCACTCCCAGTGTGCCTTCATCCATATGATGGAGCTAAGCTGCTACTAATGGGAACTGCAGCAGTAGTATGCTAAACCACACAGTCATGCCCATTCCCAGCCTGCCTTCATCATGGTGATAGAGGTAAGCTGCTACCAATGGGAACTGCAGCAGAAGTATGCAAAACCGCACAGTCATGCCCACACCCAGCCTGCCATCATCATAGTAATGGAGCTAAGCTGCTAACAATGGGAACTGCAGCAGTAGTTTGGAGCTAAGCTGCTTGCAATGTGAACTGCAGCAGTAGTATTCTAAACCATACAGTCACGCCCACACCCAGCCTGCCTTCATCTCAGTGATGGAGCTAAGCTGCTACCAATGGGAACTGTAGCAGTAGTATCCTAAACCACACGGTCACGGCCAAACCCTGCCTGCCTTCATCTTGGTGATGGAGCTAAGCTGCTACCAATGGGATCTGCAGTAGTAGTAGTATGTTAAACCACACAGTCACGCCCACACCCAGCATGCTTTCATCATGGTGAAGGAGCTAAGCTGCTACCAATCTGAAATGAAGCAGTAGTACAAGAAACCACACAGTCATGCCCACACTCAGCCTTGCTTCATCACAGTGAATGAGCTAAGCCGCTTCTAATGGGAACTGTAGCAGTAGTATGCTAAATCACACATTCATGTCCATACCCAGCCTACCTAAATCAATGTGATGGAGCTAAACTGCTACCATTGGGAACTGCAACAGGTATACGCTAGACCACACAGTAATGCCCACACCCAACCTGCCTTAATCACTGCAATGGAGCTAAGCTGCTATCAATAGGAACTGCAGCCATAGTATGCTAAACCACACTAGCCTGCCTTCATCACTGTGATGGAGCTAAGCTGCTACCAATGGGAACTGCAGCAGTAGTATGCTAAACCAAAAGTCAGGCCCATACCCAGCCTACCTTAATCACCGTGATGGAGCTAAGCTGCTACCAATGTGAGCTGCAAAAGTAGTATGCTAAACCATACAGTCACGCCCACACTGATCCTTCCTTGATCACAGTGATGGAGCTAAGCTGCTACCAATGGGAACTGCAGAAGAAGTATGCTAAACCACACAGTCACGACCACACCCAGCCTGCCTTCATCAGCACAAAGGAGCTAAGCTGCTACCAATAGGAAATACAGCAGTAGTATGATAAGCCTCACAGTCACTCCCATACCCAGCCTGCTTTCATCATGGTGATGGAGCCAAGCTGCTGCCAAAGGGAACTGCAGCAGTAGTGTGCTAAAACACACAGTCACGCCCATCCCCAGCCTGCCTTCATCATCGTGATGGAGCTAAGCTGCTACCAATGGGAACTGCAGCAGTAGTATGCTAAAGCACACAGTCTTGCCCACCCCAGCCTGCCTTCATCATGGTGGTAGAGCTAAGCTGATACCAATGGGAACTGCAGCAGTAGTATGCTAAACCACACAGTAACTCCCATACCCAGCCTGCCTTCATCACGGTGATGGAGCTAAGCTGCTGCCAATGGGAACTGCAGTAGTAATATGCTAAACCACACAGCCACACCCATACCCAGCCTGCCTTCATCACAATGAAGGAGCTAAGCTGCAACCAATAAGAACTGCAGCAGAAGTATGCTAAGCCATACGGTCACGCCCACACCCAACCTGTCTTCATGACCGTGATAGAGCTAAGCTGCTACCAGTGGGAACTGTAGCAGTAGTATGCTGAACAATAGAGTCACACTCATACCCAGCCTGCCTTCATCATGGAGATGGATCTAAGTTGCTACCAATGGGAACTGCAGAAGAAGTATGCTAAGCCACTCAGTCGCTCCCACTCCCAGCCAGAATTCATCATAGTGATGGAGCTAAGCTGTGTTCAATGGGAACTGCAGCAATAGTATGATAAACATGCAGTCACACCCATACCCAGCCTGCCTTCATCACCATGATGGAGGTAAGCTGCTACCAGTGGGAACTGCAGCAGCAGAATGCTGAACCACACAGACAAGCCCACACCCTGGCTGGCTTCATCACAGTGATGGAGCTAAGCTGCTACCAAAGGGAAGTGCAGCAGTAGTCTATGCTAAACCACACAGTCACACCCTTACCCAGCATACCTTAATCATGGTGATGGAGCTACCCTGCTACCAATGGGAACTGCAGAAGAAGTATGCTAAACCACACAGTCATGCCCACACTCAGCCTACCTTCAGCATACTGATGGAGCTAAGCTGTTACCAATGGGAACTGCAGCAGAAGTATGCTAAACCACACATTCACGCCCACAACCAGCCTGCCTTCATTACCGTGATGGAGCTAAGCGGCAACCAATGGGAACTGCAGCAGAAGTTTGATAAACCACACAGTCACGCTCACATCCAGCCTGGCTTTATCTTGGTGATGAAGCTAAGCTGCAACCATTGGGAACTGCAGCAGTAGTATGCTAAACCACACAGTCATGGCCACAACCAGCCTGCCTTCATCACCGTGATGGAGCTAAGCTGCTACCAATGGGAACCACAACAGTAGTTTGGAGCCAAGCTGCTACCAATGGAAACTGCAGCAGTAGTATGCTAAACCACACAGTCATGCACACATGCAGCCTGCCTACATCACTGTGATGGAGCTAAGCTGCTACCAATGGGAACTGCAGCAGAAGTATGCTAAACCACACAGTCACACCCATACACAGCCTGCTTTCATCACCATGATGGAGCTAAGCTGCTTCCAATGGGAACTGCAGCAGTAGTGTCCTAAACCACACAGTCAGGCCCAAACCAAGCCTGCTTCATCATGAGACCTGCAGCAGTAGTATGCTAAACCACACAGTCGTGCCCATACTTAGCCTACCTTCATGATGGTGAAGGAGCTAATCTACTACCATTGGGATGCCACAACAGTAGTTTGGAGCCAAGCTGCTACCAATGGAAACTGCAGCAATAGTATGCTAAACCACATAGTCATGCCCATACCCAGCCTGCCTTCATCACAGTGATGGAGCTAAGCTGCTACCAATGGGAACTGCAGCAGTAGTGTCCTAAACCACACAGTCAGGCCCAAACCAAGCCTGCTTCATCACAGTGATGGAGCTAAGCTGCTACCAATGGGAACTACAGCAGTAGTTTGGAGCTAAGCTGCTACCAATGAGAACTGCAGCAGTAGTATGCTAATCCATACAGTCACACCCACACCCAGCATGCCTTCATCACTGGGATGGAGCTAAGCTGCTACCAATGGGAACTGAAGCAGGCGTATGCTAAACCACAGATTCACGCACAAACTCAGCCTGCCTTCATCTTGGTGATGGAGCTAAGCTGCTTCCAATGGAAAATGCCATAGTAGTATGTTAAACCTCACAGTCACGCCCACACCCAGCCTGCCTTTATCATGGTGATGGAGCTAAGCTGCTACCACTGGGAAGTGAAGCAATAGTACACAAAACCTCACAGTCATGCCCACACCCAGCCTGCCTTCAACACAGTGATGGAGCTAAGCTGCTACTAATGGGAACTGCAGGAGTAGTATGCTAAACCACACATTCATGCCCACACCCAGCCTGCCTAAATCACTGTGATGGAGCTAAGCTGCTACCATTGGGAACTGCTGCAACAGTATGCTAAACTACACAGTCATGCCCACCCACAGCCTGCATTCATTATGGTGATAGATCTAAGCTGCTACCAATGGAAACTGCAGCAGAAGTATGTTAAACCACACAGTCAGTCCCATACCCAGCCTGCCTTCATCACCGTGATGTAGCTAAATTGCTACTAATGGGAACTGCAGAAATATTAGGACAAACCACACATTCACGCCCATATCCAGCCTGCCTTCATCACAGTGATGGAGCTATGCTGCTACCAATGGCAACTGCAGCAGTAGTATGCTAAACCACAGAGTCACGCCCGTACCCAGCCTGCCTTCATCACAGTGATGGAGCTAAGCTGCTACCAATGGCAACTGTAGCAGAAGTGTGCTAAACCACACAGTCACGCCCATACCCAGCCTGACTTCATCACAGTGATGGAGCTAAGCTGCTACTAATGGGAACTGCAGCAGTAGTACACTAAACCACACAGTCATGTCCACACCCAGGCCACCCTCATCACAGTGATTGAGCCAAGCTGCTACCAATGGGAACTGCAGCAGTAGTATGCTAAACCACACAGTCATGCCCACACCCAGGCCACCTTCATCACAGTGATGGAGCTAAGCTGCTACCAATGGGAACTGCAGCAGTAGTATGCTAAACCACACAGTCTTGCCCATACCTAGCCTTCCTTCATCACAGTGTTGGAGCTAAGCTGCTACCAATGGGAACTGCTGCAGAAGTATGCTAAACCACACAGTCTTGCCCATTCTTAGCCTGCCTTCATCACCATGATGGAGCT
This sequence comes from Protopterus annectens, assembly GCF_019279795.1. NCBI lineage: Eukaryota > Metazoa > Chordata > Ceratodontiformes > Protopteridae > Protopterus > Protopterus annectens. The sequence goes on from NC_056746.1 coordinate 1,365,051,653, forward strand.
AAGCTGCTACCAATGGGAACTGCAGCAGTAGTATCCTAAACCACACAGTCATGCCCACTCCCAGCCTGCCTTCATTACGGTGATAGAGCTAAGCTGCTAGCAATGAGAACTGTAGCAGTAGTATGTTCAAGCACACAGTCACATCCACACTCAGCCTGCCTTCATCATGGTGGTAGAACTAACCCACTACCAATGGGAACTGTAGCAGTAGCATGCTAAACCACACAGTCATGCCCATACCCAGCCTGCCTTCATCACAGTGATGGAGCTAAGCTGCTACCAATGGTAACTGCAGCAGTAGTATGCTAAACCACACTGTCATGCCCACACCCAGGCCACCTTCATCACAGTGATGGAGCTAAGCTGCTACCAATGTGAACTGCTGCAGAAGTGTGCTAAACCACCAAATCTTGCCCATTCCCAGCTTGCCTTCATCACCATGATGGAGCTAGGCTGCTACAAATGGGAATTGTAACAGTAGTATCCTAAACACACAGTCATGCCCACTCCCAGCCTGCCTTCATTACGGTGATAGAGCTAAACTGCTAGCAATGAGAACTGCAGCAGTAGTTTTCTAAACCACACAGTCATGCCACACACAGTCTGCCTTCATTATGGTGATAGAGCTAAGCTGCTACCAATGGGAAGTGCTGCAGTATTATGCTAAACCACACAGTCACTCCCATACCAAGCCTGCCTTCATCACCATGATGGAGCTAAGCTGCTACCAATGGGAACTGCAGAAGTAATATGCTAATCCACACAGTCAAGCCCATACCCAGCCTGCCTTCATCAAAGTGATGGAGCTAAGCTGCTAGCAATGGGAACTGCAGTAGTAATATACTAAACCACACAGTCATGCCCACACCCAGGAGACCTTCATCACAGTGATGGAGCTAAACTCCTACCAATGGAAACTGCAGCAGTAGTAAGCTAAACCACACAGTCAGGCCTATACCCAGTCTGGCTTCATCACGGTGATTGAGCTAAGCTGCAACCAATGGGAACTGCAACAGTAATATGAAAACCACACAGTCATGCCCATACTCAGCCTGCCTTCATCAAAGATATGGAGCTAAGGTACTACCAATGGGAGCAGCAGCAGAAGTATGCTAAACCACACAGTCACTCCTACACCCAGCCTGCTTTCATCACTGTGATGGAGCTAAGCTTCTAACAATGGAAACTGCAGCACAAATATGATAAACCATACAGTCACACCCATACTCAGCCTGCCATCATCAACGTGATGGTGCTGAGATGCTACCAATGGGAACTGCAGCAGAAGTATGCTAAACCACACAGTCACGCCCATACCCAGCCTGCCTTCATCACAGTGATGGAGCTAAGCTGTTATGAATTGGAACTGCAGCAGTAGTATCCTAAACTACACAATCATGACCACTCACAGCCAGCCTTTATTACGGTGATAGAGCTAAGCTGCTAGCAATGAGAACTGCAGCAATATTATGCTAAACCACACAGTCACTCCTATACCCAGCCTGCCTTCATCATGGTGATTGAGCTAGCTGCTATCAACTTGAACTTCAGCATTAGTATGCTAAACCACATAGTCACACCCACATCCCACCTGCCTTCATCACAGTGATGGAGCTAAGCTGCTACAAATGGGAACTGCAGCAGTAATATCCTAAACCACACAGTCATGTCCACTCCCAGCCTTCCTTCATTACGGTGAAAGGGCTAAGCTGCTAGCAATGAGAACTGCAGCAATAGTATGCTAAACCACACAGTCACTCCCATACCCAGCCTGCCTTCATCTCCATGATGGAGCTAAGCTGCTGCCAATGGGAATTGCAGAATTAATAGGCTAAACCACACAGTCACACCTGTACCCCGCCTGCCTTCATCACAGTGATGGAGGTAAGCTGCTACCAATGGCAACTGCATCAGAAGTGTGCTAAACCACACAGTCACACCCATACCCAGCCTGACTTCATCACAGTGATGGAGCTAAGCTGCTACCAATCGGAACTGCAGCAGTAGTACACTAAACCACACAGTCTCGCCCATACCTAGCCTTCCTTCATCACAGTGTTGGAGCTAAGCTGCTACAAATGTGAACTGCTGCAGAAGTATGGTAAACCACACAGTCTTACCCATTCTTATCCTGCCTTCATCACCATGATGGAGCTAAGTTGCTAACAATGGGAACTGCAGCAGTAGTATACTAAACCACACAGTCATGCCCACACCCAGCCTGCCTTCATCTCCGTGATGGAGCTAAGCTGCTACCAATGGGAACTGCAGAATTAATAGGCTAAACCACACAGTCACACCCATACCCAGCCTGCCTTCATCACAGTGATGGAGCTAAGCTGCTACCAATGGGAACTGTAGCAGTAGTATGAAAAACCACACAGTCACACCTATACCCAGCCTGCCTTCATCACCTTGATGGAGCTACGCTGCTATAAATGGGAACTGCAGCTGTAGTATCCTAAACCACACAGTCATGCCCACTCCCAGCCTGCCTTCATCACAGTGATGGAGCTAAGCTCCTGCCAATTTGAACTGCAGCAGTAGTATGCTAGACCACACAGTCACGACCACACCCAGCCTGCCTTCATCACCATGGTGGAGCTAAGCTGCTACCAATAGGAAGGGCAGCAGTAGTATGCTAAACCACACAGTAACTCCCATACCAAGCCCACTTTCATCACAGTGATGGAGCTAAGCTTCTACCAAAGGGAACTGCAGCTTAAGAATGCTAAACCACATAGTCACACCCATCCCCAGCCTGCCTTCATCACCATGATGGATATAAGATGCTACCAATGGGAACTGCTGAAGTAGTATGCTAAACCACAAAGTCACACCTATACCCAGCCTGTGTCATCATGGTGATGGAGCTAAGCTGCAAGCAATGGGAACTGCAGCACGAATTTGCTAAACCATAAATTCACACCCATACTCAGTCTGCCCTCATCACCATGATGGTGCTGAGCTGCTAGCAATGGGAACTGCAGCAGAAGTATGATAAACCACACAGTCACGCCCATATCCAACCTGCCTTCATCACAATGATGGAGCTAAGCTTCTAACAATGGGAACTGCAGCACGAATTTGCTAAACCACACAGTCATGCCCACTCCCAGCCTGCCTTCATTATGGTGATAGAGCTAAGCTGCTAGTAATGGGAACTGCAGCAGTAGTATGCTAAACCACACAGTCATGCCTATACCCAGCCTGCTGTCATCATGGTGATGGAGCTAAGCTACAAGCAATGGGAACTGCAGCAGTAGTATGATAAACCACAGAGTTACGCCCACACCCAGCCTGTCTTCATCATCGTGATGGAGCTATGGTGCTACCAATTGGAACTGCAGCAGTAGTATGCTTAACCACGCAGTGATGCCCACACCCAGCCTACCTTCATCACTGTGATGGAGCTAAGCTGCTACCAATTGGAACTGCAGCAGTAGCATGCTAAACCACACAGTCATGCCCATACCCAGCCTGCCTTCATCACCGTGATGGAGCGAAGCTGCTACCAATGGGAACTGCAGCAGTAGTCTATGCTAAACCACACAGTCACGCCCACACCCAGCCTGCCTTCATCATGGTGATGGAGCTAAGCTGCTACCAATGGGAACTGCAGCAGAAGTATGCTAAGCCACACATTCACACCCATACCCAGCCCGCCTTCATCACTGTGATGGAGTTAAGTTGCTGCCAATGTGAACTGCAACAGAAGTAGACAACAATGGTGTTTTGGAGAAAATAAGAATTATGCTGGCAGTTGAAATTATATGCATTCAGAAAACTAGGACTTAACTATTATTGCAATATTAACAGTACATTGAAGTTACATAAACTGCCACACAATCTGTACAGGTTTGTTTGGGAATTTTTGAGGAAGTATTTTTAGTGCTAATCATCATCATCATTTTCTTTCGGCTGTTCCCATTAGGAGTCGACACAGCGGATCATCTGTTTCCATTTCTTCCTGCCCTCTGCATCTTGCTCTTTCTCACCAACCACCTGCATGTCCTCTCTCACCACATCCATAAACCTTATCTTAGGCCTTCCTCTTTTCCTGTTACCTGGCAGCTTCATCCTTAGCATCCTTTTCCCAATATACCCAGCATCTCTCCTCTGCACATGTCCAAACCAATGCAATCTCGCATGTCTTGCTTTGTCTCCAAACTGTCCAACCTGTGCTGACCCTCTAATATACTGATTCCTAATCCTGTCCATCCTAGTCACACCCAGTGCAAATCTTATCATCTTTAACTCTACCATATCCCGCTCTGACTCCTGCCTTTTTGTCAATGCCACCGTCTCCATCCCATATAACATAGCTGGTCTCACTACCCTCTTGTAGACCTTCCCTTTCACTCTTACTGGTACCCATCTGTCACAAATCACTCCTGACACTCTTCTCCATCCATTCCGCCCTGCCTGTACTCTCTTCTTCACCATTACTCTGAACTGTTGATCCCAAGTACTTAAACTCATCCACCTTTACCATCTCTACTCCCTGCATCCTCACCATTCCTCTACCCTCCCTCTGATTTACACACATATATTCTGTTTTAGCCCTGCTGACCTTCATACCTCTCCTCTCTAAAGCATATCTCCACCTCTCCAGGGTCTTGTCAACCTGGTCCCTACTCTCACTACATATCACAATGTCATCTGCAAACACCATAGTCCATGGGGCCTGCTGTCTGATCTCATCTGTCAACCTGTCCATCACCACTGCAAATAATAAAGTGCTCAGAGCTGATCCTTGATGTAATCCCACCTCCACCTTAAACATATCTGTCACTCCCACTGCAGTCCTCACCAATGTCACACTACCCTCGTACATATCCTGTACCACTCTTACATACTTCTCTGCTACTCCGGACTTCCTCATACAATACCACAACTCCTCTCTAGGCACCCTGTCATATGCTTGCTCTAAGTCCACAAAGACACAATGCAACTCCTTCTGACCTTCTCTGTATTTCTCCAACAACACTCTCAGAGTAAACATTGCATCTGTAGTGCTCTTTCCTGACATGAAACCATACTGCTGATCACTAATCATCACCTCCCTTCTTAACCTAGCTTCCACTACTCTTTCCCATAACTTCAAGCTGTGACTGATCAGTTTTATCCCTCTGTAGTTACTGCAGCTCTGCACATCACCCTTATTCTTAACGATAGGTAACAAAACACTTTTTCTCCACTCCTCAGGCATCCTCTGACTTTCCAAAATTTCATTAAATGATCTGGTTAAAAATTCCACTGCCATTTCTCCTAAGCACCTCCATGCTTCCAGTGGTATGTCATCTGGGCTAACAGCCTTTCCATTCTTCATCCTCTTTAATAGCTGTCCTTACTTCCTCCTTGCTAATCTGTTTCACTTCCTGATTCACTATCCCCACATCATCCAACCTTTTCTCTCTCTCATTCTCTTCATTCATCAGCCCTTCAAAGTACTCTTTCCATCTTCTCAACACACTCTCTTCACTTGTGAGTACCTTTCCCTCACTATCCTTTATCACCCTTACCTGCTGCACATCTTTTCCAGCTCTGTCCCTCTGTCTAGCCAATCGGTACAGGTCCTTTTCTCCCTCTTTAGTGTCCAATCTCTCATACAACTCTCCATATGCCTTATCCTTAGCCTTCGCCACCTCTCTCTTTGCCATGTGCCTTATCTCCTTATACTCATGTCTACTTTTTTCATCTCTTTGACAATCCCATTTCTTCTTTGACAGCCTCTTCCTCTGTATACTCTCCTGTACTTCCTCATTTTACCACCATGTCTCCTTGTCCTCCTTCCTCTGTCCAGATGTCACACCAAGCACCTTTCTAGCAGTCTCCCTTACTAGCTCTGTTGTAGTTACCCAGCTATTCAGTAACTCTTCACTGCCTCCCAGTGCCTGTCTTAACTCTTCCCTGAACTCCACCTCACAATCACTCTTTTTTAACTTCCACCATTTAATCCTTGGCACTGCTTTCACACTCCTCCTCCTCTTCTTGATCACCAACGTCATCCTACAGACCACCATTCTATGCTGCTTAACTACAATTTCCCCTGTCACCACTTTACAGCCTCCAATCTCCTTCAGACTGGCCCCCTACATAGAATATAATCCACCTGTGTGCATCTTCTTCCACTCTTGTACATCACCCTATGTTCCTCCCTCTACTTAAAATACGTATTCACCACAGCCATGTCCATCATTTCACAAAATCCACAATCCTCTGACCTGCATTACTCTCCTTAACACCATACCTACCCATCACTTATTTATCCCCTCTGTTCACTTCACCAACATGCCCATTGAAGTCCACACCAATCACTAGTCTCTCACCCTTGGGTACACTCACCACCACTTCATCCTACTCACTCCAAAATGTTTCTTTCTCATCCATCGCACACCCAACTTGTGAAGCATATGCACTAACAACATTCATCATTACACCATCAATTTCAAGCTTCATAAACATCACTCTATCAGACACTCTCTTCACCTTCAAAACACTCTTGGCATACTGTTCCTTTAGGATAATCCTGCCATCCACACCATGATAGAACAATTTGAACCCGCCTCCTATACACCTAGCCTTACTTCCCTTCCATCTGGTCTCTTGCACGCACAATATATCAACCTTCCTTCTCTCCATCATATCAACTAGCTCTCTCCCTATACCAGTCATACTGCCAACATTCAAAGTTCCTACCCTCACTACTACACTCCTAACCTTCCTCCTCTCTTCCTGCCATCGGGCATGCCTTCCCCCTCCTCTTCTCCTTCGGCCAACAGTGGCCCAATTTCCACTAGCACCCTGTTGGCTAACAGTACTGGTGGAGGTCGTTGTTAACCCGGGCCTCGACTGATTTGGTATGGAAATATGAAATGTTCTCCGCATAAGTCATTTGGCAAAAATTTTACGCCGGATGCCCTTCCTGACGCAATCCTCCCCATTCATCCGGGCTTGGCACTGGCATAAAGAAATGCACTGGCTTGTGCATCCCCAGTGGCTGGGTTAAGTATTTTTAGTACTAAAAGTATACTAAAGAATAATAATAAAATTATGCCTTGATTGTGTATAAATATATACATATATGTTTAGTTACTTTAACCTCAATTCTGCTTTGATTAGATTTATTGTATCTCACAAGAGTGTTTTCATGCCACTATTACCATGTAGTACTGGTATAATTCCCCTTTACGATACTGGTGTATGCTCATGCATACTCATGCACACTTTTATACATTACTAATTTAATTCAGCCACTGTTTTTGTATTTTTTTCTACTAGTTTTCATTGTATAAACATGTTTTGGTGCTGTAAACATGAAAACTGTTCTGACAGTTTTTTTTTTTTTTTTTGCAAAGCACTGACATTTTTTCTAAGCTGTTAATTACTTAGTTTATTTGCACACTATTAAACAGGATGGATATTTTCTTGATGATATTTTTATATTTATTGCTATATTTATAGTGTTCTAGTTAGATTATATTTATGGTTAAACAGCTATACATTTTTTTCTTGATTTTAGTTCTTGTCACAGACCAGATTAAGGCTTTATTGCATTAGGTAGCCATAAGGATTTTAGTTTAAAGGTCCTTTTATGTGTATTTTATGCTTTTCTTAATATCTGATTTTGGAATGTGGGTTACAAACTGATAGGTAGTGTTTTCCTTAACTAGGATTTAGTTTGATCCAATCAGTAGCAGTGTTTGGAGGTGGGTACTTGCTGTTCTAAAATGCACTTTTACAGCCCTGTTTATATCGTTTGCCTTGAATAGGCTGGTTTAAAATGAAACAAGACGTACATTTTGTACACTTACTTTTAAGTATGTAAAAGCTGATGTCTAACATTGTTAAAATATTTCTGATTTTTTCTTACTGAAGATCACATGTCTGTGACGAATAAAGGCTTGTTGCTTTGGAACACTAACTGGGTTTCATGGTTTTTGGAAATTATTGTGATTGAGCTCATCAATGAAGTTTTAAGATCACTAGTTTCTTTCTTTCTTTTTTTTTATTACTTTTTTATTTTTTTTCCTATACAGAGGAATATGGCAAAATGTGCTACTCAAGAGAAAATAGTGCATGCTTCTGTAACATTACTGTCACAGGCAGACTGTTATGACCACTATCGACTTACGTGTAGCTACTGGTGACCACTTATCGCTAACCATCCAGTTCTCATTTCTAGAGGGCAGCAAGTTCCAAGATAACAACCCACCTGAGTTTATGGACAGAAAAAAAGCTGTCAATTAAATGTAATCTAGTTTCATGACGGGTTTATTGGTTCACCTGACAGGGGGGACTAGACCCAAGAATGATGGCTGTATAAGAGGATAGAGGGTAGTGTAGTGAGAGAGAAAATATCAGGAATTATAGTAACGACTGACGGAGTAGTATAGAGTGCTGCCTTTGGTCCAGTAATCTTCAGTGTATTTGTCTCATACATTTATGTAGGAATAGAGGCTCTAGATAAGCATAGCACGGGAGAATATGAGGAATTGTCTAGTAAAGGATTTGGAAAGTCTCAGCCAATGGGAAGAAAGTTGGCAGTTGAGGTTCAGTGCAAGCAAATGCAAATTTATCAGACTTGGGCCACAAGAACCCTGGAGTGCATACTCAGGGGATAGACCCCAGAAGCAAAATCAAAATGGGCCTTGGTAATACCACACATTGAGAACAGCATATAGATCTGGAGGCCATATAAGAAAAAGGACATCAGGCTGCTGGAACAAATTCAAAAGCAAGCTAACAGAATGCTCTGTGGACTGGAGAAGAATAAATCTGACCAGAGGCTAAAGGAGCCAGACCTTTTCTCAACTGAAACCAGAAAAGATGGGATAAGATGATAATGGTGTAGAAGATCATGCCAGAGACATGTGAAGTTTTCCTTCTGAATAGGAAGAACAGAAGGACAAAGAAGGGACTCAGGCAACAGATTACAGGGAATAACTATTCCTTGGATCTCCAAACTACCTCTTTTCAGAGAGAATTGAGGATCCACAAAACAATCTACCAGAATGGGGGATGGAGAGTAAATCCACAGGGACGTTCAATAAGGTACAGGACAGGATGGGGGATGGAGAGTGAATCCACAGGGATGTTCAAGAAGGTACAGGACAAGTTGGGGGATGGAGAGTGAATCCACTGGTACTTTCAAGAAGGTACAGGACATGATGGGTGATGGAGAGTGAATCCACAGGGATGTTCAAGAAGGTACAGGACAGGATGGGTGATGGAGAGTGAATCCACAGGGACGTTCAAGAAGGTACAGGACAGGATGGGTGATGGAGAGTGAATCCACAGGGATGTTCAAGAAGGTACAGGACAGGATGGGTGATGGAGAGTGAATCCACAGGGACGTTCAAAAAGGTACAGAACAGGATGGGTGATGGAGAGTGAATCCACTGGTACTTTCAAGAAGGTACAGGACATGATGGGTGATGGAGAGTGAATCCACAGGGATGTTCAAGAAGGTACAGGACAGGATGGGTGATGGAGACTGAATCCACAGGGACGTTCTAGAAGGTACAGGACAGGATGGGTGATGGAGAGTGAATCCACAGGGATGTTCAAGAAGGTACAGGACAGGATGGGTGATGGAGAGTGAATCCACAGGGATGTTCTAGAAGGTACAGGACAGGATGGGTGATGGAGAGTGAATCCACAGGGAAGTTCAAGAAGGTACAGGACAGGTAGCAAAGGAGTAACGTGGAAAGTCAGGGTGGACAGGAGATACAATATTAAGCCACTTGTATGTTAAACTAGAAAGGTATATTTTCTCTTTTTGCTATTAAGTAATGTCCTGGATTTGCTCCCGTGCATACAGCACATTGAGCACTGAGCACCCTTCAAGCACTTGCTGTTTCTGTAGCAGGTATGGGTTTTACAGGATTGGGTTGCTAGCCTAAGGCCCAACCCTCCTTAGAAGGTGCACCACACACTCACATTCACAACTAGGGCCAGTTTAGAGTGTCCACTGCACCTACTGCATATCTTTGGAATGTGGGAGAAAACCAGAGCACCCCAGAGGAAATCCACATGAACACAGGGAGAATATGAAGACTACGCACAGAAGGCACCCCAGCTGAGCATCGAACAGGTGACCCTCTTGCTGTGAGGTGACAATGCTAACCACTACACCACTGCACCATCAGTTAAGCAAATGTAATGTAATATGTGTCCATAATGATAATACAGATTCCATATGTGACTATAAATGGATTGCTATCACTGCATTTCATTTCCATAATGGAAAAACAGAGCAATTCTCAGAATATATGTGGGTTCTGTAGATGGTGGAAGAGTAACACAATTTAATTCCATGAATCACCCTACTGTCTAGACTACAGATAATACATACTGCACTGTCCTTATTTATGAGAGAGTGCACTGTGGTTTAAATAGGTAGGAAGTTATCAAAACCATTAAGCCTTGTTTGACTAATCATAGCAAATTCTGCTCCTCCTCATTCAGGTTTTTAGCTTTGTAATTATATGCTATGTGTAATACTTAATATTGATTCAAACTTAGTGGATACATCTCATTCTAATCACTTAATATTTTCAAATATTTATAAGAACAAAAAACAAACTCTCCCTTTCATCATCAATAACTGCTAAATTTTTAGCATCATCTGAAGATATATTGTTAGCATTTTGAATTGTCACCAGAAATGCCAGAGACACAGACAATAATGTCACTCCTAATGAGAAGTCTGAGAGACACCATTTGTTACAGTCCTTTCTTTGGATAGCAATCCATTTATAGTCACAATTTCTGATGTTCTGTCTAATAAACCTTTTATAAAACCAGCCATTTTATTTCCCACCTCTTATGTTTGGCTTTATTCATTAGCCACTAGCCTTTGTGTGGTGTAGTTTTACAAATTTTACTAAAATATAAAGTAAAAAAACACTCTGGTAGCTTTCATTAGTTAGCAAATTGCAAGTGAATCAATTTATGAATTGACTAGATCTGGACCCAAAACCAATTCCTGTGACAGTTCACTCATGACATCTCTGCCCTCTAATACTAGTTCCTGCAAAAAGATTCATGATTTGCTCACAGTCCACCGCCCTGGTAACACAGTCATAAAACTGTATTAGTTTGACATATTAAGATCTTCAAAGTGTAAATTCATTTTTGAGGTTATCAGCTAGGCCATGCTCATGTAGAGGACATACTATCATCTTCAGTTGACTATATTATATGTCATCAATAAACAAAGAAGTTTGGCTGACTTGCTCATAGCTCCTGGGCTTCTTGTAGACCTCCCAATGTACAAAGGACTATATGTCTAGTTAAATGTAACCATGGGTGAATCCTAGAAGATAAATACAGTTTGGCCATGATAGTTACTCATATGGCTCATGCTGCAATTTTTTTAAATTTACTAAATGGAGATTCATGGCCTTGGTACAAACTGTGAAAGCTACCTGTGCTTACTGTGGCAGTATTTTGTACTGCAAGCATGCAGGACAGTGTTGGTATCATGGGTAGCTATCCTCTTAAATAACTTAAGATATGCTCAGGCTATTATTAGCAACTTATGGTAGATTTCATTTTTATTTTCAAAACTATTTGCAAAAAAAAGCATGGCAATGGTGGGTATTAGTTTTAACAACCATCTTAGTTACTTAAGAAGTCAGGGCTGTTTTTTCAGGTTTGTGTTATTAATAACCTGTGTATACAGCTTATATTATATACATATTATTTTACAATATTTCAATTATCTTAAGGCATTAACTTCCTCAGTAATTATGCTCCACTAATTCCGTAGTCAAATTTAATTAAAAGCAGTGGTTAGGTTCCTCAGATTTAAGCTTTAGAAGATGAACACAGCCTCTCCAATGACCTTATGTAAAGATTTGAGTCAGTTACTGACATAGTGAATATTAACCATGAGATGACACTGCAACCCTTTTTCCAGCTTCTGAATCACCTTACGTTCTTCAAACTTGGTGCTAAACTATATTAATTTAGACCACATCATAACTGGGCATTACGTGAGGCATGGTCAACAAAGGCAAGGGAAACAACACAACTTGCCAGCAACACAGCCAAAGCCACTTGTCTAAGAAATAGACAAAATGTGCTAATATATTCCCCAAAGCAATTCTGCAAAAAACTAAAAATTCTAACTGTACCATTATTAACTCCACAAATCTAAATAAAGCTCCTACTTCAGAAGACTCCTTGAACTTGCAAAAAATGACTGACTCTTCCTACTCACTTCCATTCATGATATTACCAACAAATTTACCTTACACAGCCTCTTCCTGTTCTATATTATTGTGAAAATGTACCTCCTCTCCAACTTTACCCTCTGGCCATACATTGCTCAACATTCTACTTTAAAGAAATAGCCCCTAAATAAACTGAAAAAAAGACTACTAAATAAACTAAATTGTAACTCAGGCATTAAATTCTCCCAACTGCACCCTCATTTTCTATAAATGGATCCCTCTTCTACTTCCTGAATCCTTCATGCATATATTCAACCTATCATGATCCCCTGGAATAATACTGATCTTATTCAAACATGCCCTCACCATCCCCTACCTAGAATACCCACACCAAAAAGATTGAAAGGAATATAGACCTATCATCAATCTCTATCCTATAGATAATAAAGTATTTGAAAAACTAACCTAAGAGCAATTCTTTGAAGTCATAAACAAATATAGTCTCCTTTATAATGTGCAGGAAGAGTTCCAGAATGCATTCAGTACCATGGTTGCCCTATATACTACTACTAACACAATATTCATTAATATGAGTGACAGTCAAATCACAGGAAGACTATTTATTGGCATGGCCACAGCATTTGAAATAATAAATCACTTGCTAATTCTTAACAAATTAAGAAAACTCAACTTTGGTAATAATACTATGCAGTTCATAGTTTCATAGGTAAGTAGTAGGCTATTGGCCCTAGGGCCTATATAAGCCTAGCCAAAAAGGTACCCTGGCTTTTACCACCCAAGAAAATTATTTTCCTGTGCCCCTGTCAATCAGAGCCATAGAGGTGATCCCCGGGGTGAATTTCCTATTTCCCATAGTGCTAATGAGGAGATTTGTTTGATATAGATAGGTAGTTTGTTCCAGAGTATGGGAAGTCTCTGGGAGAGGAATCTATCCCTCCAGCATGTCCTGTTTATTGTGATGACAAGGTTTAGGTCCCTACAGCATGTAGTTCAGAGGAATTGGGATTTCTTTAAGTGGAGCATGTCCAACAGCTCTGGGTTTGACATAGCTTTGTATGTTAGGCAGAGATCGCCTCTGAGTAGGTGATACGCGATAGAGTAAAGCTGGAATTTTTTGAGACGGTCTGTGTAGGCCATCTGTTTGAGGTCGGTAATCCTCTTTGTGAGGTATTTCTGCAGCCTTTCCAGTTGTTGTAGATGTCTTGTAAGGTACATACCAAAAGGGGCGTTGTACTCTATAATGGGTCTAATGAGTGACGAACAGAGGGGAACAATGACGCCTTTTTTCCTGGATGAGAAACCTTTTGTGGTGAGGTGTGCCACGTAGAAGTATTTCCTGACTACTGCGGCGATGGGATTATCAAAGGAGAGACTACTGTCTACCTGTGTCCCAAGCTCTCTTATCACACTTTAGGTGTTAAGTAGACTACCACCTATGTGGTAGTTCATGGGTACAGAGTTTTTACCAAAGGGGATGACAATGCAGTTTTTGGCATTGAGCTTGAGGCCATGGCTTTGACACCAGGCGTCTGTCTCAGTGAGGCCCTTTTGTAGGATGTCTACATCGTTAGGAATTTAAATAATGGCTCCTAGTTTGCAGTCATCTGCAAACTTCATTAGCCAAAGACCTTCTGTGTTAGCCTGTACTTCAGAAAAGTAGATACCAAACAGGAGAGGACCCAGGACTGAACCCTGCTGGTACTCCACTTGTCACTGGTCTGAAGTCGGATTTGGAGTCTGCTACTTTCACAATTTGGGTTCTGTCAGTGAGCCATTTGGCAACCCATCTTGTGACAATGGGATTTATACCTAGTTTAGTGAGTTTATCTATAATTCCAGAGTGGGGGATGGTGTCAAAAGCCTTGGCGAGATCTAGATAGGCTGTGTGAACCACCTTACCCTTTTTTACTGCTTTAGTGACTGCTTCAAAGAAGTCTATCACATTTAGGAGACATGATCTGCCTTTTACAAATCCAAACTGGGTGGGGTCCAGAGTTTGGAGATTACCAATGTCTTTGTTCATCAGTTCCATGATGATACGTTCCATGGCCTTGCAGACCAGGCTCATTAGGCTAATGGGGTGGTAGTTCCCAGGGTCCGTGGTGGCTCCCCATTTGTGGAGTGGGATAACCATCACTGTGAGCCATTCAGTGGGCACAAAGCCTGAGGTGAGGCTATGATTGAACATGGTGTTTAGGTGGGGTGCCATTTCATTCTGTAGTTTGTGCAGAATGCAGCCTGGGATGTTGGCAGGTCCCACTGATGCTGTGTTCTTGGGTTTGGAGAGTGTGGGTTTTACCTGTGCAGCTGTGATTACAGGAATTTTGCATTCTTCTGGTATAGAGATGGGCCCTCTAAGGGGTGAGAGGGGGTAAAGTTATCACTGAACCTATCTACCAGGATGTTGGCAATATCAGTTGGTTCTCTATATTTAGTGCCATTGTGCTGTAACTCAGAGCAGATCTGAGTGTTGCCATTGAGATTCTTGACATAGCTATAGAATGCTTTGTGGTTGTCTTTAGAGTCAGTGGAGATTTTGTTTTCGTTACTAGCTTTGGAGGATTTCATGAGGGATCCCAGCTTCTTACTGAAGCTGACCAGGGAGTTCCGCCAATCATGGGATTTTATTCTTTTTTGCAACAGTTTCTTTCTTCTGTCATAGAGTTTGTTTATGGCAGGGGACCACCAAATTGGCTTCCTTTTTTTGGAGGATAGCATCTTGGTTTTGTAAGGATAGAATGATCCATGCACTCATGTAAGTGCTTATAAAGTGCATTTGTCTATGATTCAGCAGTTGTACCTCTATTGTCCATCTGCATGGGTGTCCTGAAGTTTGCCACTTCTGTCTTAAAAAGCGTGAATTTGGCTTTGGAGAAATGTTTTGCAGTGGTTTCCCTAATGGGGGGTGGGGGCAGGATGTGGATGTCTAGGGTGATTAGCTTGTGGTCAGATTTGACCAACGAGGAAATGACCTCTGGTGTGGAACACCGGTCACCCATGTTGGTAATGACCAGGTCTAGGATATTGCTGCCCCTGGTGGGGGTGTGGATAAGTTGATCCAAGGTGTTGGAATTTATGAATTCCAGAAAACATTGAGCAAAAGAGTTGGTACATGAGTAGTTTTCCCAGTTAATTGTGGGGTAGTTGAAATCATCCATTATTAGGGTGTTGGGTTGTACCCTAATATTTTCCAGTGTATCATGAAATGAGGAGTGGGAATGGTGGGGTGGTGGGGGATCTGTAGCAAGTTACAATTTGGATTGCAGTCTTGCCCAGAGTTAGTTGCACTTGGATAATCTCAGATGCATTATGTTGAGCAACTAGCCTGGCAGTGTGGATATCCTTAATGAATATGGACACATCTCCGCCTTTAGTGTTTTGGTCCAGGTTAGGTGGCTGAAAGGTTTGGTATGAATTATAGCCTGGTAATGCAGTGGTGCTCTCTGGAGCCTTGAACCAGGTCTCTGTCACTGCACAGATGTTGATGTTCTCCATTTTAAGGAGTGCCTCGAATGAATGCATTTTGAGGTATATACTTCTAGTATTGAGTAGCATTACCCCCAGATTTTTCTTGCTTGTACCTGTTATGGTGGTGAATTTATCATTTAAACCTTGCTTAAAAAGGCACTATAGGGGTGGCAAGAGCCTTAGCCAGTATCCGGAATCCCAAGGGCAACAGGTGCAGGCCATCTCTGGCAAAGCATCGTGGTCTGTCGATCATGTCATCCCAGGCAGACAGATACTGGATCCCTTTAGAATGACATCAAAAGCTTAGCCAATTGTTGAAGTCAATCATTTTGTCCTTTTACTGTGGTATCATTCTGAGTGATAGCAGGATGCTACACAGGGCTAGGGTCATGCCTGCCTGGGCTACAATATCGAAGAGCTCCTCCATGTGTCTTTTCATGTAGTCTTCAGGTCATTCACACCAGCATGGACAATGACAGAGTCATATTTGTACTTGTTGTGGAGTGACCTGAGTGCATGCATTATGTGGTGGATTCTGGCACCCGACAGGCAGCTGACAGTAACTTTCTCCTTGTTTAGCCTGGTGAGTGGGACATCAGTGTGCCTGACTATAGAGTCACCTATGACTAGAGTGTTGGGTACATTGTTATGCCTTATGGGCTGTGGTTGAGTGGCACACTGAGTTTGTGAGCTATGTGTCATTTGGGTTGTGTTGGGGGGTGTGGTTGTATGCATTTCTGCTTTGGAGGTTCTCTGTTGCTTGAGCAGATTTTTGAGTGTCTCCACGAATGTAGGTGTGTGTTTTGTTTTGCTATGTATGTGTTTTGGTAGTGTAGGTTTTGAGGGACTATGTGATGAGTGTAGTATGGTGCAAGTGTTTGCCTTCTCCACTTAACTGTCTAGTCCAGTCTTGGGTGAATAGAGCTTTGCTTCCAGTTTGGCTATATAACTGCATCTCTCACAGGTTGTAGTGTTAGGTGGTAGGAGGAGCGGGTTGTCTGTGTACATGAAGTAATTGCTGCATTGCCCCAAGATTCCCAGATTCATCAGGTAGACAGGAGAAAACACCGGGAGCTGACCCTTAGACATGCCTGGATAGATGCTTATTTATTAAGTACTAAAAACCGTTTTCCTCTAGACAAGTGAGGAAAGTTGAGTGCTGTAGTAATTTGTAGCTTATTTAGTGCTTACAATGAGTTCTGAACAAGTGCTGCGCTCAAAGAAACAGATTTGAGTGCTAAAACTAAAAAAACTGGCTAGTTCTAAGGGAAAATTTGAAGAGCAGACTTTATGACACCGGGAATAGTTTAACCCTAGCTAAGCGGTGATACATAAAGTGTATTTTTTTAAATATAACAGTAACACACGAGCAAACTGATTTAAACAAATTAACCAGTTAACTAATAAAAAGCTAAAACCTGAGCTCCATTCCAGCAGTCTTCAATCAGACAAGATCTAACTGTACACTCCTGCCACTTGGGTGCAGGGGAACCTTCTCCAAAAAAAGATGGTCTGGATTAAGCTATAAAAGTTATACAAACAAGCTAGATTCAGCAGGTCTGAATTTAGTGTATACTACAGCAAACAAGGTGTACCAATTTCAGAAGGGAACAGTTCAAATAAGCATGCACAATTAGCCTTTAATCAGAAACCCCCAGCTCAAAAGGGCAGAATCTACATCTCCTCCCACAAGAGGGCAGACCACACCTTCTTAATGTAAAATAACTGGCCTGAAGCCCAAGTGCTTAAACCAGAACTAATACACTTTTAGAATAACAGACACTAAGCCTTCAATCAGCAATTCCCAACTTAGAAGGATGTAAGCTACCTGTCAGGCCGCAACAGTGCAGACCATAAACCTGCTTGATCTAAAACAACTGGTCTGAAGCCCAAGTGCTTCAACCAAAGGCTTAGAATAACAGTTAGAATTTAATCAGGCTACTAACAAGTAATAAATGCAGCAAAATAAATGCAATTAAGTACTTTTAAGAACAAGCAGTAAAAGCAAAATAAAGTAATAAAGTAGGAAGAAACAAGTACAGTAAAAACAGGAGAATAAAGTGCAATTCTTTTTATATAACAATAGAAAACAAGCAAACTGATTTAAACAAATTACCCAATTAACCAGTAAAAAAGCTCAAAACTGAACCTTGTTCCAGCAGTCTTCAATTAGACAAGTTCTAACTGCACACTCCTGCCACTAGGGTGCAGGGGAACCTTCTCCAAACAAGATGGCATGGATTAGTGCTCAAGTTATACAAACAAAACTAGATTCAGGATGCCTGAATCTAGTCTATGCTACAGCAAACAAGGCACACCAATTTCAGAAAGAAACAGTTCAAATAAGCAGGCACAATAAGCCTTTAACCAGAAATTCCCAGCTCAGAAGGGCAGAATCTAGCCTGTCCTCCCACAAGAGTGCAGACCACAAACCTTCTTAATGAAAAATAACTGGCCTGAAGCCCAAGTGCTTTAACCAGAACTAATACACTTTTAGAATAGCAGACACTGAGCCTTCAATCATCAGTTCCCAACTTAGAAGGATGAAAGCTACATGTCCTGCCACAACAATGCAGACCACAAACCTTCCTAATGTAAAACAGCCTGTATGAAGCCCAAGTGCTTAAACCGAAAGGCTTAGAATAACAGTTACAATTTAATCAGGCTACTACCAAGCAGTAATAAATGGAGCAGAATAAATACAATTGAGTACTTTTAAGAAGAGGCAAAAACAAAGTAAAGTGCTTTTTTTTTTTTTTTAGTAAAGTGCAAGGAGAGAGTGATTTAAAAGCTATCTAGAAAACAGACCCTTCCAGGTGCTAGTAAATAACTACATGTTAGGTTGAGGCAAACTTAACACTGGTATTCCTCACAAGTTAATCATTGGCCCTCTCCTCTCCTCCTTCTTCATTGATAATTTTGCATATGACCTGCCAGAATTCAGTGTATTAATGCATGCTGATGACATCTTAGTTCTGAATTCTAACAGAACACTTCCAGAACTGAAATCAAAAGTTCTAGCCTCATTCACCAGTGTAGGTATCTGGTCATACAGTAACATGTTAACAGTGAAACCAAATAATTCTCGTTTTATGATTTTTGGTACTATTTAAAAACAACAAGGTCTTCCCTCACCAAAACCAAATACAATGAGAGCATCCTAAAGCCAAACATCAAATAACAAATATATATTGGCATAATTACAGAGCCCACATTATAATTCAATCAACACCTAGACAGTGTTTTGAATAAAAAACTCCAAAGAGTAGCTATGTTGGAGCAAAGGGAGCACCCAACCCTGGCACAAACTGTTAGAGAGCGCAGTCATCAGATCCTGATCAGGTTGCAGTGTATACTGGTGAAATAACAGTATTGCATCTGCAGTCAGAATGAAGTGCTGTAGCACTATGTGTGTAGCATAAACTGTAGTTTGCTACATAAATACCTTTTTTTAAACAATGTAGCACTCTGTGTGTAGCATAAACTGTAGTTTGCTACATAAATACCTTTTTTAAACAATGTAGCACTCTGTGTGTAGCATAAACTGTAGTTTGCTACATAAATACCTTTTTTAAACAATGTAGCACTCTGTGTGTAGCATAAACTGTAGTTTGCTATTTAAATACCTTTTTTAAACAATGTAGCCCTCTGAGTGAAGGATAAACTGTAGCACCTGCTTGCAACAAACGTAGAAGTAGATTGTTTTTTCCTCCTCAAGCCTAAGGAGATGAGCTTTTTGAAGAGGGTGGCAGATTGGGGATGGTCTTGGCTAGAAAGTTAGCTAGCTACACGTCTGAAAACACTTAAATCAGTTAAAGCTATGCAACAAAATGTCACTTCTATATACTCTCTCTTCTTTCTTTTTTTGTATCTTCTCTAATCTCATTTATACTAGCTTGGCCCGCAGTATCTCTTGTCCAGTTTTGGTCTACCAGCCATCCCATCCTCCTATAGCCCCTGAGCTTACTGCAGTATTGCTAGGGCTGGTTATGGATCTTAAGGGCATCCTGGGGGATCAGCCATTTGTGCTTGCATTCCATGGAGGGATGTTATTTCATGTGCCCTACACACTTCCTTTTCCCAGCCCCCACACCTGATGATTATCTCTGAGGGCAGCCCTACCAAGTATATGTTTTGCACCTGGTTTTCTCTAGCTGCTATCAACTTAGGGAGCATCGCCAATGAGCTACGCCCCCCCAGGAAGGGCATGCCTATCCCTCCCTGCCACTCCATCAGTCACTTGAGAAGCTAATCGAATCCAGGTCGCTTTGGCCATAGTCAGGGCATTATCCCACTTTGCCACAGGAGTGGCTACTCATCCCCTCTTCTTGACTTGCACTAGCCAGCCAAAACATCAAATATGGCCTGCCTCCACTATCAATAAATTCCATCTGCAATAAAACCTGCAGATTCATACACTTGGCAGATGTCAGCACTCATCATTGCAATCTTCTAAAATAACTCAGTTGGTTACCTGTTCACTATACAGTAAACCTAGTACTAAGACCTCTCCATTTAAAAATAATAAACTTAAGGCATTGTCCTCCCCTGAAAATAAAATTGCATATTAGAGAACAAATTTACTCCTTCAAGGATAACAATTTCACTTCTTAGATCACTAGTAAAACTGCTATAGAGGAAAGAGCTTTAATCAAGTTAGGTCCTTCCAATGGGAACCAGCTACCAGGCAAGGGTAGGCTACAGGAAACCTTAGCACATTAAAAATTAAACTACAATGACATCTAATAAAGGAAAATGGGCAAAAATCACAGTCTAAGCAAGTATGCCTTATGTTCTTCGACTATCTACATTACATCTTTTGCTATAAGATTCTATACACACATCCCTGTTAGTGTGTGTGTGTATGTGTGTTTTTAATTAACTTTACACAATTGTAATTTTATACTTGTGCCGTAGTTGGCCAAGGTTGTGTCTGAAAAGGGTCTGTTGAACAGCCCATCTATCTGGTTAACAAATTCAAAAATATATATTTATTATTAGACATTACAAGCAAAAGTCACTGATTTAGAATGGAGTACAAGCTAAAGTGTAATTTAACGAAGGATACACAGCATATGCAAGGGTGGCCATGGTGGTGCAGTGGTTAGCATTGTCACCTTACAGCAAGAGGCTCTCTGGTTCGATCCTCGGCTGGGGTGCCTTCTGTGTGGTCTGCATGTCCTCCCTGTGGTCATGTGGGTTTGCTCCAGTTTCCTCCCAAAGACATGCTGTAGGTGGTTTGGACACTCTAAATTGGCCCTAGGTATGAGTGTGTGTGTGTGTGTGTGTGTGTGTGTGTGTGTGTGTGTGTGTGTGTGTGTGTGTGCGCCTTCTGTGGAAGGTTGGGTGCCGGGCTGGCAACTCGACACTGTAAAACTACTGCCAATCATGAGCAGACAGGTGATCTGCTGTAGTGACCCCTAACTGGGAAAAGCTGAAAGAAGAAGATACACAGCATATGCAAACATCTACTTACTGACTCAGTATCACTAAAGGTTGCATGTCATTGTGTTGAGTTATTTTACGTTGTTCATGCAGAAGGTGATGAGCTAAACAAAACTCTTAAATGAAGTGAACTGACAAGAGACCTGATCACATTTCTCGTTACCAATTTTAACAAATGATGGATAATATGAAGAAGAAACCAAAACCTGAATGAACAAAGAGTTGATTTCTCTGTTAACAGCAGCTAGAGAAAATCAGGTGCTAAAATACACTTCCTAGAATGAGTTTGGAGAAAGGAAAACAGCAGAATCAATTCTGAAAGAGAAATAAAGAACTAAAGAAAGAAGGGTTACTGTCTTGCTGTATGTAGGACAGAGGACCTTCAAACATATTGGTTCACTTTGTGAATTATATATTTGATAAACCCAGTAGATTTATTTGACTCTGTGACAGGCTTTTATTTTGTCATACATTAGCAAGGCCCTGGAAAATGGAAACCATGCACAGAAAGGCGTTACTAGTGTACTAGCGTGTCATTTTTAACCCTTTTTAGATGACTTGGTACATACACTACATTGAGGTTTTGGATGGTACACAATTCAGCAACAGGAAATAAAATAGTTAGACATATCCATAACAAAAATGCATGTACACACACTCCACTGAACTAATTTTGCTTTATTTTATTTAAACCAAACTGCATAGCATTGCAGGATTTATCAGTGCAATGAGAAATTTTAGACCTGCAAACGTAACAGTCAGTACCCCATGCCAAAACAGTATGCAGTTGTTTTATGGGAGATGCATATTAAAATTAAAAAAGTAATTAACAGCAAATAAAGTATTACCCCATGTGAAACAATTACTTTGTTGAGTAGTTTTCCCAAAATGGAAGTGGCCACATAGCCAAATGTAATAACAAACAGAGGTGCGCACATATCAGGTTATAAAGAGCACTGGGGGAAATATATTCAGATTCCTAAGAAAAGATTTCTAGCTATTTTTATTGTTATACTGTGATTGCATACATGGCAAATAAATCAGGACAGCAGAAGGAATAAGCAAACATGCAGTATCATACGTGGTTGCAAAGAAATGGAAACAAATGCACATGTGAAGTAAAATGCTGGGTAAAGGGCACAGTACAGTTAAAGACAAAAAGAATATGAACCTAAGGTCACTGTCTGAGATAGCAGTCAGGGTGTAAGAACATGGATAATGACAGTTATAACTGGGAGGGCATATACAAATCCATTTCTTGTTTGCTGCAGGTAATTATGTAAGCACAGTGGTCAACAATAACTATTTTCAGTAATTATGAGAAAATGAGCCTTACTCACAGACGTACCTCTCAACTATTCAGATTCTCACAAAATACCCATATTTCTGCCTCATAGTTTTGGTCTGTTTATCATAACATTTGTGATGTTCTGTCAAATCACAGAGTACTGAAATCACTAAATAATGACATTTGAGTTTCAGACTTCATATTCTTCAGAAAATGCATGCCAAATCAAAACCTGTTATTCTCAGAACTTTCTACGTTTACATGAGTAATTTATAAAACGTGTGCCTGTCTTTGTTTTTTGTACCTCTATTACTTTTATGTTTGTACACATTTTTGTAAAAGGTTGAGAGGTATGATCACAGACAAGCACGGAACAAATTCATGTTCTACATTATCTGCATCGAGTCACTATACCAGAAAGCTGAACAGTGAGGAGAAAACATAGCTGTCATTATTTTTCACATTAATGCATTATGTCTACGACAATCACTTATCAAAATAAATTGCTCTTGAGGCAAGCTGAGAGACAATATTGTAATACTTCTGAAGAAAAGAAACCCAGCTTTGAGCTCAGAAAACTATAATCAGTAGCAAATTTAAACATGACACAGACTGTTTGTCACAAATAATCAAAGTAAAGTTTGATGAAAAATCACTAAGAGTGTGTTATATTGAAACCATGCAGTGAGAGAAGGCTCAGTGGGGCACTGCTATAATGCAGTAATACGTATGAAAAGTCATTACCAATTAAAGACTAAAACATAAGCACTTATCTGCTTTGTAAATGAAAATACTTTTTCATTTTGGGGCAGCTGTTAAACAGAATGTTTTTTTCTAATGATCGTATAGCATCAGCAGATAATGCTGATTTGTTTATGGAGTACTTGCTACTTCATTTAAATAATGTAAAATAGAAATGCTAATAGGCACTTGTTTAGGATTTTCCTTATTGTATGCTTACTTTATGTGTGTGCATGAGTGTGTTTCTTTTAGCAATAGAAAGAAAACAGCAGTTTTTGCTCCATAATTTTTTCAATTTTTTTATCTTCATCAGGACAGAGATGAAATAGAGGCTACTCAGAAGAAATTTAAAAAATGTGATATAAGTAATACGCTCTATATACCGATACTCTTGGCCTAGATGTTTTTTTAAGACATAATTTTTTTTTGCAGATATGTCCCCTGCAATAATGTTGTTTTACACAGTGGGAGTAACAAATAAGTCTATACAAGTCCTTTAAATGACATCAAGTAGGCATACCAGATCACTACTTTATATCTCATGTATGTAATATTGTATTTATTACATTCATTATTTTGTCTTAGTTCATGGCTAAAAATGGTTCATTGTGACCCATCTCATTTGTACCATTACCAAAAAAATAAATGACTAAAATGAATAATACTTCGCCAATAGAAAGAGTATTTAAGAATGCGTGGAACGGATATATGGCAGATCTGTGGCTAGTAGATTATTTTTCTGGGAATAATGACATTACCACTAAAAATTAAAATAAGTAGATGGTGTGGCTAGAGTTATCATTACATGCATTCAGGTTGTTTGCCTTTACATAAGATCTACTAGCTGTGAGGCGGAAACAGCTAAATGTTTATATGACATTTTTTCTTGCCATATTGTACGCAGGAAAGACTATGCAAACTCAAATCTAGGTCTTTGTGGTGCAACCTATTCAGAAATCGTTACCTTGTTCACTAACTTTACTACCAAATTCAATGAAAATAAATGTGCATTTTGCACTTTTACACAGCTGAGTTTATTGAACTATTGAACATACATGCGTGCAGTGTGGTTGAAGGAATGGTGTAAGCCATATTCCCGCACACTTTCATAACTTTTTGAGACAACAGGTTTTAAGTAAAGAGAAACAGACAATGGAAATCGTTTCAGGATATTGTTCACGCTACAGTTACAAATTAAACAATTACGTGCATCCATGATTACTGCTAGTCAAGGACCGTTTGTTGTCTTGGAAATGAGAAGTAGTTATGTGTGTTTTGAGGCGTGCCTATTAACTTTATGTGAATGTATTTCTTGGATTAAGTGATATCCAATGCCTGCAACAATAGCTCTTAGCCCATACCTGACTCATAATTTAGCAGCATATTTCACATCCTTTATTTTTCTCAGTAAAATGTGGCAGTTAAATGGCTGTATGAGCTGCAGTAAAAGGTCATAGGCATACATAAGTGATCCATTCCTTGTTACTGCCTATTCCTTAGCAGTGTCATTAGTAAAAATAATGACAGAGCTGAAAACAATAGTTATTGCATTACTACTGCTTTTTGAATTGTCTTGCGATTAATTATTAACTATGTTAAAATTTGTTCTTGTGTTTGTAAATCTCTGGAGCTTTTTCCTCAGGTCTCCACTGAAAATGGACCTTTGGCTCATTTGGACCAACTTGGTTAACAAATGTCAAATAAATAAATAAGAAATAAGAAATACAGAAACTGATTAACTATATGGATGTTAAGGTGTATATGAACTGATGATTTGCTTTGAGAAACCCAAAAGAGAAAGAAGACACAATATCAACTAAAATTTAGTTAGAGTTTAATTTAGCCGGATTTAACTTGAAGTATTGAACTTTCACTCAATTTGAATTAATTGAATTGAGCTGAATTGCACACCTACAAAGAGACAAAAATTCTCTCTAAATATTAATATATCAAAGTAATTTCCCAATATGGTAAATGTGAAAATGTGCTGACATAATATGACAGCTTTATGCATGACATGTACATAGGTATAAACTATACTGGTCAAATGTACTTATTGACATGACTGCTGCATAAAGCTAAGAATCCAAACTAAATAAGGTTATAAGGGGAGTCCATTTTTGTATGTGTTTTCTCTTAGCAATGGAATGTTCTGCCTTGTAAATACCAGATAGAATCTGCCAGCATTCAGAAATAGATAGCGATTCCGTTGACTTCCAATATCTGACAGTGGCCTGTTTAGCTGCCAAAAGCAGAACAAAGCAGACTGAATTCAAACCTAAAATTGCCTCAGCATAAGCATATAATACTAATTCTTCCAGGTGTGTATGGGTAAGGATGGAAAGAGGGCTTTAGTTTTGTCATAGAAATCTGACCAAAATTTATGCACAGATGGGCATTCCCAAATTGTGTGCTTCCACAAGGTGTCATACCACTCTTACTGACATCTCTAGACATGGCCGTCAAAAAACATCGGGATAAAATGTCAGGGGTCAAAAATAACAAAGGGAGACACTTCCAAGCAAATAATCTCCATTTTGAGGTAAGCGTGAGTGTGAAAGGGAAACACACTATATTAAAGATTTACTTGTCACCAATATGTTCAGTCTCATGTGTGAAGATAAGCCAATGGTCCAAGGTTCAGCTATATTAGGCCTCAATCAAGTTACTAGATAAGTTAGAAACATTGAACCTGACCAAGTGATTTTAATAAAACAGCGGTTTCAATCAACTGTAGCAAGTAGAATTAGCAATAACGTTATACCCATTTAAAGACACCATTCATTATGGGCCTAAGCAGACAGTAATACATTTAACTCCCTCTCAGTTTTATGCATCCTCTGCTACAAGATGAAATTTAAAGAGAAGATAGCCTAATTCTAATTGTATATCAACTGGTATATATTGTACCTGGTTGTAAATCATTGTTATTTTTGTATTTTGTATAATATTGCTTACTAGTAACTTGAATCTGTTAGCTGTTGTTATGTAACTTTATCTCATCAATGTATATATAATATGTGGAGCTTTTCTCCCTGGGCCCCCACTGAAAATGGGCACTCCTAGGCCCAGTGGACTATCCCAGAAAACAAACGTAAATAAATAAATAAAATAAATAAATACATATAAGGTAAATCCTCAGAATGGTGCATTGTATTGCATGGTCTGAAAAAGATAATAGGTGGAAGTTGGAATACAAATTCAGGTTTTGGATTTTTATTCCAACTTCCTCCTATTACCAAATACATGCATCTGGAGCATTTCTCCCTGGGCCTCCACTGAAAATAAGCTATGTCCTTGTCAGACTTTTCCAGTCAACAAATGTTAAATAAATAAAATAAAATAAATAAAAGTGGAAACAAGATTTTTTGGCCTACAAGATTTTCCATGGGAATGCTTGTCAGTTTATTCTAAATCGTAGATGAGTACCAAAAGGTAGACACAAAGACCAAAGTGTGTAAAGAGTCTAATTTGTGGAATATTGCATGTGTCATTAGATAAAACTGTTTTAAATATTGTAACATACCTAATGCTGGAACACTGGCATGAAAGTCAGATGCTATAGTAAATAGAAGCAGAAAAGATGGCCCGTAGCCTAATTGTTCTATAGAAAGATTTGTGGGTTTAAGGTTTGAGGAAACATCCTACTCCAGGCTTCTAACCCATGTTGAAGTGGAATGAGTCTGATGGAGCTCTCCTCATAGTGTGAGAATAGAGGCCAGATAAGCTGTCAACAATCTCAGCAGTGGTATACCTCCTGCAGACTTTAAAGAGTAATAATTAGCTGAAGAACCTCTTACTGATGATGGGGCCCATAAACATTTTAATACTTTCTTGTCCCAAATTCAGAGAAGTGAGGTACAGTTGTCATTGGTAAGGCTTGAAGAATGAAAAGAATCTTGGGGTACAAAATCATTTTGACTAAATAAAATGTTTAATTCCACAGGCAGATTCCATGTATCCCATTCCTGGCTGAAGCCCTCCCTATTTTCTTTAGGGTTAGAGGTAAAAGCAGGCCAAGATATCTTAAAGTGGGGATTAAATTTAAAACTGATCCCATCTAAAGACTGATGAGGGAAGATCAGTATTTTGAAGAATTAAAGGTAGATTTAGCTGGGTTTACTTTGTAGCTTGAAATGTGATACCAGTTAGATAATACATCCCAAACACATGGGATAGCTTTCTGGGGATTATGAAATAAAACTAGAAGATCATCTGCATACCGAGCAACTCCATGGATTGGCAAAGTGTTAGGAAGTCCATGGAATTTAAAGTCTGATGTAATATTATGGCCAGGAGCATGATGGCTAATATGAATAGAAACTGAGATGACCAGTATTCTTGTTGAATCCATTTTGTTATAATTAATGCAGAAAAATGCTATGGTCCTACCCTTACAGGTGCAAATGATCCTTGATGCAAAGCTAAAAGGGACTCTATAAAAGAAGGATGGTAGTTATAGGCTGTGAAAAGTTGGGTTAAATAATCCCAGTTTATATTGTTGAAAGCCCTCTCTGCATCTACTGAAAGTTATGCTAACTGGTAATTTGTAAGATGTCTTTTTTCCAGCCATTGAGCTGCCCATATATGATGCCATGGAAGTCTACCTTTAACAAACCCCAGCTGATCAGAGTGGACCATAATGGTATAAGGAGTGCAGAACGCATGGCACAAACGGCCATATATATTTGAGTATTCTCTTTAAACAGATGTAGTGCAGTAAGTTGAAGGGAGGGAGGGATCCTTATCTGATTCAAGGTTGGAAGAATGACTGAATCCATGAAGGTGGTATTTCATGTTTGGCTCCAGCAGAATACCATCCACCCCTGGAGCCTTGTTTCTTTTCAGTTTCTTGATAGCTGTCAGGACGTTTTGAATGGTAATAGGTGATTCTAAAATTTTAACTTGCTACAGAATGAATGTGATCAAAGCAGTGGGAATATCCATATCTGATGATGACTGAACTCTCAAAATGCCAATTGAATTTGATTCACTATAGAAACTAAGATCTGTCAAAACTGGTCATTTATCTGTGCAGAGCTTAACCTGTCTGGGTTATCTGATGATGTCTAGCTAAGTAAAGGGGAGGATAATTTAGCTTTCTTCTTAACTTTCCGCTTTCCTAGCTATTCTAGTTGTAACTGAAGGACTGCAGGTGAAGATTATCTAAAGCTAATTAAATTTTCTTATTCAAGATATCCTGTATTTGTTGTTTAATAGTGACTATGGAGGATCATTCAGAGCAAGTTTTGGAGGAGGAATGCCTAAGTGTTTCATGTCTGTAATGAGAATATAAAGAGGTTAAAGTCAACATTCTATTTTACAGGGTCCATTTGTCCATGACCATAGCCTGGTGTGAGGATTATACGAGTCCCATAATATGAAAGGAGAGTAATCACTAGATGAATGCAGAGCTAAAAAATCCCGGGTAAAAGAAACTAAATGCTGGTGCAAGTTCAGGTCTTATGGTATAGTAGAGATGGAGTCTTCAGAACGTTGGGGTGTAGGGAACTGGATCTGTAAAACAGCATTCTGTAGCACCATGATCAGAACAGGGACAAGGAATGACCTGATATATGGGCTGAGGATCTAGTAGATCATCCTTAATAAAAACTCTGTCAATCCTCACCAGTTTTTCTTAGAAGAAAATCTGACCGGTCAGCTCTCAGGTAAAGCATAAAACAAAGTTCATTTCTGTCTATTTTCAAATGCGACTTAGATCTATGGATGAGAAACATAAGATTTACCAAGGACTGCCCCCTGTACCACTAATGCACAACTGCAGCTCCTAAATGCTTTATCCCATATGTGGGTCCCCTCAAATTATCTATAGTATGATCCCAGTTATTCTCATCAGGGGTAATATATAATTATCAGTCATGAGATGGGTGAGGAACCAAATGGGATAGGTTATTTTAAACACTAAAAGGAAACTGGCTAGGCTATAAATGGCCTGCAAGGGCAGCTAGCCCAATACTTATCTATGAACCTATGAACCTATAAGGCTATCAGGTATAACCTCACGTTTTTGTAATGAAGCAATAAAAATTTCCTCTGACTGGCTTGGCCATAATAGGAAGTATGTTTTGCAGCTGGATAAAGGCACGCCCAGTGGTAATAATGCAATGCTTAAATTGGAGTCTTTCTTAATACAATTTTAAACAGATCTTGGCAGTTACTGAATTTATCTTGCAAAAAATATGTAGAATATCACAATGAATCTAATATGTGACATCAACAAAACCTGCTGGAGAGAGAGGTTTATCTCCCAGAGGCTGCTCCATCTCTGGATTAGACTTCCCATGCATGTCAAACAGAACATCTCACTGACCCTCTTCAAACGCAACATTGATGAGTGGATGGAAAACGACACATTTGTCCCTGAGGTTCTACCTGTGAGCCTCATTGACAGGGGTGACAGGTGTTGACTGAGGTTTCTTTTTGGGGATAACCTCCTATGATCCTATCATCCTATGTTTAAGGGGTGTTTCACCCAGTCATCTAAAGTCTTAAATTTTAAGTCAGCAAGCATTTCTGCATGCAAATGCTGAATGCAAAATTGGATTGGTGTTTTTCAACACTGAACATGACAATATTTATAAATGTTGATAAGGAAATGTAATTTGAAGGTTTACTATCAAAATGTTGAAATTCACATGGTCGATGTTCATAACGTCGAAAGTCATTACACCCAATGTTCAAAATACCGAAAAAAAAAAAGCCTAAATTTAAATGGTCGAAAAACACCTGCAAACTAACACTAGTGTTTTTGCAGGAGGGCTGCACCCCCCACACCCCCTACTACTTATATATTACAACTCCAAGATTGCACAACAGTGCAGACAAGGGAAAATCCTTGCCCTGTTTGCAACATAATGTCAGCAGGTAATTTGCATGCACTTCCTGCTGACCAAATGAACTAATTAATATTCACGTGTCGACCATATGGGTCGATCATATGAATGTTAGGCCAAATGAATTTCAACATTTTGATAGTAAACTGTAATTTGAAGGACTTTGAGAATATTCTACATAAGTCATGGCACTATTTCATTTGAAAGACCAGTTTGCCTGGTGCTTTATTGTGCTATTTTTATTAAATAATTTTATTAACTTGTTAAAATCACTGGGAATGTGGCTCAAATGGAGCTGAAAAGTACTGCAACCTGTACCTATAGCTATAGTGAACAACTTGCAAACAACTTAGACCTTAATCCTTTGTGTTAACTGCCAAATGCACAGTTTATACAGTTGCAGAGTTCAAGTGATGCATCCAGGCTTCATGCAAACTGAGTTCTCATTAATTATCAAAGTAAAAAAGCTTTGCTGCAGGTGAGATGTAAAGTAACACATCTACGAAATGATGCCACACATAAACAGCTGTAAATTTTACATAGCTCTCAGGATATTTCACAATAAAATGTATTGGTCACTTTCTGATGCAAGTATGTACTATACACAATAACAATGTATACAGTTTTTGATGTAAAAATGTATTTTGTTAATAAGTATGTTCACCTGAATTTCTTCTTGATGCTGAAACCCCTGCTACGACATCATGAAAGATTAATCCACAGTGCTTCAGTACCTAAATGAATATATGGGTTACTGTACTTCAGTGCTGAACACAGTGTATCAACTTCTTACTTAATAGAAAGACATATTGCCAACTAGGTGTTGGGCAGCTGACACTGAAACCAGACTGTAAGTAAGAAATTGCTATTTTTAAAGAACTAAATTGTTTTTGCTTACACAGAATGCTTTACAGATACATATCAACCATTGCCCAATACCTGCCATGCTTTTATTTTGTTGTAGTGACTATACACAAAACCCGAGTAAACAACACAATTAAAATGAAACAGTATACAATTCATTAATTTTTTTTTTTTACAAAATCGTTTGCAGCTTTAACACCAAAAGTATAACAGGAAATTAAATGATTCATTTATTTATTTATTTATTTTACATTTGTTGACTGGGATAGTCCGACTGGATACATGTCCATTTTCAGCGGAGGCCCGGGGAGAAAAGCTCCAAGGTACAAACAGAAAAGACATTGGGTAATACATGTTAAATACAGTTACAGACTCTTTCAGATAAACAATTTATACAATTTCACATTGGATAATATGTGTTAAACACAGCTACAGACTCTTTCAGATAAGCAATTTATACAATTTCACATTGGATAATATGCGTTAAACACAGTTACAGACTCTTTCAGATAAGGAAATTATACAATATCATGTGAATTAAGATTTAATCAGGAAAAGACCAAGAAATTGCAATTCAATTGAGTAGCAAATGAAAATATTAGCATACACTAATATGAAGAGTTCTAGTCTGCTTTGGAACAAGGACATAGCCAGTGTGATGCAAAATATGTTTTAACCTTTTCTTGAATTGACTTACTGTGGGTTCTAGTGTAATGTCAGCAGGAAGTGTGGTCCAAATTTTACCAACGGAGATGGCAAACAGAGAGACCCCAGCTGAATTGTTGATTTTTACAGTTTGGACTAGTAGTCTGTGAGAAGATCGAAGTGTTTTGAGGTTGCTATAGGGATACTTTTGAGTGCAGGAGTATTTACAGGTTGCTTAACTATGTTATATACCACTATTAGCTGGTTGTACTGAATTAGGCGAGGCAGTTCTAACCACCCAAGATATTTTAGGTTGTTACAGTGGTGTGTCCTGTAAGTCATACTGGTGCAAATCTAGCAATGTGATTAGAGCAGCTAGAAAGTTTACTAAGTTCGGTTTTGCTTAAGTTGGTGAGTAAAGGGGAAGCATGGAGAAGAGCTGATAGTAAACGAGAGCGTGCAATGGCAGTTCTAGCGGGTGGGTTAGGAAAGGTTTGATCTTCTATAGTGTCCCAAGCTCTTTATTGATGGTTTTAATAGTTTGATTGACATGCAAATACAATTTAAGGTTATTGTCAAATATAACACCTAGGAGTTTTGTACGGGAGTCTGGGGAGATTGTGGTGCCATTATTAGATTGTATGGAGAAGGATAAAGCAATGGACCGAGTAGTGGGGGAGAAAAGCAGCAACTTTGTTTTACTGGGGTTAAAAATCAGATGATGATCAGAGAACCAGTTTTCAAGTGTGTTAAAAGTATTCTGGGATAGTGTCCACAGATCTGACTGAGAGGTAGCAGAGCAAATCAGAGTGGAGTTGTCTGCATATTGAATGCAATTTGCATCTGGGATGACAGTGTAGAGATCATTAATAAAAGTGGAGAATAGAAGAGGTGCCAGTATTTAGCCCTGGGGGACTCCCAGGGTGTTAGGTAGGAGGTTGGATAGTTTGTTTTTCCATAGGACGGCCTGTTGTCTACCACTCAGGTAAGATTGGAACCATTGGAGAGCTTGATTATCTCGGCTGGTTATTTTCAGGGTATGGGTTAGTAGCTGGTGATCAACCATATTGAACACCTTGGAGAGATCCAAGAAGAGGGGTGAGGATGATTTGTTATTGTTATGATTATTGTTTATGGCATTAGAGAAGGCAAGGAGGGCTGAGGTAGTGCTGTGGTGAGGCCTGAGACCATGCTGAGAGTTGGCCAGTAGATTGTTCTGGATAAGATGGTGTAGCAGTTGTCTATGGATACATTTTTCCATAATTTTAGCCATTGGTGACAGTATAGCTATGGGTCTGAAATTGGACAGTTCAGTGGAGCTGCCACCTTTACGGAGTGGTATTACGTCGGATATTTTCCAAATGGAGGAGGTGGTGGCTTCTGCTATTGCTCGATTGATTAGACTGGAGATGGGGTATGCTATGGCAGGTGTATGTTTTTGCAGATACTCAGCAGGGAGGAGATCAGCTGATAGGGTAGTAGGTTTTCATTTTTTGAGTAGGGCTTAAATAAATCATGTGGCAACTGGTTGAAATTTAAAGGAGAGTTGGGTACTGGATATAGCTGACTTAGGGCTAGGCCACCTTGGAGGTAGCTGTCTATCAAAATCTGAAGGTAATGGTACTCAATGCTAGAAGTCTAAACCTCAAGACGCTCCCTCTCGAGGCTCCCCTAAAAATGGAGAACATTGATATCTGTGCAGTAACTGAGACCTGGTTCAAAGCTCCAGAGAGCACCCCTGCAATACCAGGCTACAACTCATACCACACTTTTCGGCCACCAAACCAGGACCAAAACACTGAAGGTGGAGGAGTGTCCATATTCACCAAGGATATTCACACCTCCAGGCCAGTTACCCAACACAATGCATCTGAAATTCTATAAGTGCAACTAACACTAGGTAAGATTGCAATACAAATTGTAGCTTTCGACAGATCCCCCACCATGCCCCAAGATTCTTACTTTACTTTTCTAAACATACTGGAAAATATTAAGATACAACCAAACACCCTAATACTGGGTGATTATAACTACCCTGCCATTAACTGGGAAAACTACTCCTGTACCAACACTCTTGCTCAACGGTTCTTGGAATTCATGAATTCCAATGCCCTAGAGCAACTAATTCATAGTCCCACCAGGGGTGCCAATATTCTAGACCTGGTCATTACCAACATGGGAGATCGATGCTCCACACCAGTGGTCACCCCCTCGGTGGTCAGATCAGACTATAAGCTAATCACCCTTGATGTCCACATCCCACCCACAATCCCCTTTAAGGAAACCTCCATAAAAAACTTCTCCAAAGCCACCTTTCATGCTTCTCAAGTCAGAAGTAACAAACTTCATGACACCCATGCAGATGGGAACTGGAAGTTCAACTGCTGAATCCTACACTAAGATGCTTTATGAGCGCATTCACTCGTGCATGGACCGTGCCATCCCAAATAGAACCAAGATGCTGTCCTCTAAAAAAGGGAAGCCAATCTGGTGGTCCCCTGCCATAAACAAGCTGTACAACAGAAGGAAGAAACTGTTGCAGAAAAGAGGAAGAACCCAGGATTCAAAAACCTCCCTCATCAGCCTCAGTAGAAAGCTGAGATCCTCATAAAATCTTGCAAAGCTAGTTATGAAAACAAAATTGCCAAAGATTCCAAAGACAGCCACAAGTCATTCTATAGCTATGTCAAGAATCTAAATGGCAATACTTAGATCTGCTCTGAGCTACAGCAACATAGCACTAGATATACTGATCCCAAGGATATTGCCAATATCCTGGCAGATAGATTCAGTGCCAACTTCGCCCCCCCTCTCACCCCTTAAAGGGCCCATCTCAATACTGAAAGAATGCCAAATTCTGGTAATCACGGCCACTCAGGTAAAAACTGC
Source organism: Protopterus annectens (assembly GCF_019279795.1). Classification (NCBI taxonomy): domain Eukaryota; kingdom Metazoa; phylum Chordata; order Ceratodontiformes; family Protopteridae; genus Protopterus; species Protopterus annectens. The sequence continues at coordinate 1,365,086,053 of NC_056746.1, forward strand.
ACTATCCAAAGCCAAGAGTACAGCATCCATGGGACAAGACGACATCCTGGGCTGTGTACTGCATGAACTACAAAATGAACTGGCACGTCACCTATGTGTTATGTTTAATCATAGCCTCACCTCAGGCTTTGTGCCCACAGAGTGGCGCACAGCTACAGTCATCCCACTCTACAAGGGGGGATCCCCTTTGGATCCCAGGAACTACCACCCCATCAGTCTGACGATCCTAATCTGAAAGGCCATGGAACGTATTATCATGGAACTTATAAACAAAGACATTGGCAACCTTCAAACACTGGAACCCACCCAGTTTGGGCTCACGAAGGGCCGATCTTGCCTCCTGAACCTGATCGACTTCTTTGAATCAGTCTTCAGAGCCGTGGACGAGGGTAAGGTGGTTCACACAGCCTACTTGGACCTCGCCAAGGCTTTCGACATTATCCCCCACTCTGGAATCATAGATAAACCTACAAAGCTGGGCATTAATCCCTATGTTACTCGATGGGTTGCAAACTGGCTTATTGACAGAACACATACTGTAAAAGTAGCGGACTCCAAATCCAGCTCCAGACAAGTGACAAGTAGTGTACCACAAGGTTCTGTCCTGGGACCACTTTTGTTTGGCATCTACTTCTCTGAAGTACAGGCCAACACTAAGGGATTCTGGCTTACAACGTTTGCAGATGACTACAAGCTGGGAGCCATTACTAAATCCCCAAATTATGTGGATATACTACAAAAGGGTCTTACAGATGCCTGGTGCCAGAGCCATGGGCTCAAGTTAAATGCCAAACAATGTATAGTTGTCCCCTTTGGGAAAAAACACATACCTGCGAACTACCACATAGGTGGAAGTACACTAAACAATGAAAGTGTTATAAGAGACCTAGGGACACAGGTGGACAGTGGTCTCACCTTTGATAACCACATAGCTACAACAGTTAGAAAATCCTTCTATGTGGCACACCTCATCACTAAGGGCTTTTCATCCAGAAAAAAAGGAGGTCATTGTCACTCTGTATTCATCCCTCATTAGACCCATGACAGAATACAATGCTCCGTTTGGTATGTACCTCACAAGACATCTGCAACAACTAGAAAGGCCACAGAAATACCTCACAAAAAGAATCACAGGTCTATAGCATATGCCCTATGCTGACCATCTAAAGAAACTCCAGCTATACTCTGTCACATATCGCCTACTCAGGGGCAATCTCTGCCTAACATATAAGGCCATGTCAAATCCAGAGTTGTTGGACATGCTACATTTAAAGAAATTCCAGTCCCTCCAAGCCACATGCTCCAGGGATCTTAACCTTGTCATCACGATGAATAGAACATGCTGAAGGGATAAGTTCCTGACCCACAGACTCCCCATACTCTGGAACAGGCTACCCATACATGTCAGGCAGAACATTTCAACAGCCCTCTTCAAGAAGAACCTTGATGATTGGATGGGAGATAGGAAATTCCCCCTGGGGATCACATCAGTAGCCCTGCTAGACAGGGGTCCAGGAAAGTAAATATATGTGGGAAGCAATAGCCAGGGAATCGTTATGACTAGGCTTGTATAGGCCCTAGGGCAGATAGCCTAGTACCTACTTATGAACCTATGATTGGATAGTCTCAGTGAAGAAGTGATTGAAGGTGTTTGCGACATCCTCAGGTGGTTTATCTATGGTGGCTGCATGGGTGGGAGTGGTGGTTTGTCCTGGGTACATTCATTTATTTATACCTGCCCAGAAGTTTTGAGGGTTGTTTTGATTTTTTCGATTGTAGGTGGCAGTAGTAGTTTTTTTACCTACTAAAATTGATTTTCTGGTCTCATTCCTAAGCTGCCGGTATCTAATTTGGTCAAGGGGGTCTTTTGTGGTATGCCAGAGGGCCCATGCTTTATTTCTGAAGCTGATTTTTGATTTGGCATCTTTAGAGAGCCATGGTGCAACTTTTGTTTTTATTCTAGTGGACCGAGCAGGAGAATGAAACTCTAGGATAGCAAGGAATTTGTTATTAAAGTAGGCAATGGCTTCATCCAGGGGCAAATATTTTAGGACTGACCAATTGCATGATTTGAATTCATTTTGGAATTTGGTAGGATTAAAGTTCTTATTGCTTCTTATTGTTCTGAGGATGGGCTGATGGGGCTTAATGGATTTATGCTTAATAATATAGGTAAGAAAGTGATCACTTATGTCGTCAGGGAGGGTCCATGACATGTACAGTTGGGGAGGGCTATCGATAAATATCCAATCTAGTATACTTTCTTTATGATAAGGTTTACCTATCCTGGTAGGGGTGGATATGATTTGTGTAAACTCATATAGGTTTACATGGGTGGTTGGAGATTCTGAGGAACAGGTGTTCCAATCTATGTTACAATCTCCAAGTACTATGGTTTCTTATGGGTAGATGCTAGATAACCAGTGAAGGATACCTTATAGGGTAGTTACATTGTTCCCTGGGGGAATATACATACAGACAATATTTATACATTTATTTTTATTAATTTGAAATTTGGTAGAAAGAATCTCTGCATTATTAACTTGGGGTGGTTGTATGGAGTCCATAGTAACATTAAGATTAGATTTATAGAGTACAGCTACCCCGCCTCCCTTCCTGGTAGTGTGGTCTAGCCTAAGTATGTTATACCCAGGTGGTGATACTTCACTGTGTGATGTTGATGGTTTTAGCCAGGTTTCAGTTAGACAGAGTATGTCAGGGGAGTGAATGGCTACAAGGGCATGCAGGTCATCTACCTTGTTATTTAAGCTTCTAATGTTTAGGTGACAGGCCAGGAGGGAGTTGTGGGGCTTGTTTATTGATGCTTAAGATAAATTAATTGTAACTATGTAATATTCTTGATTTTTTATGTATGCATGTTAATGTCTTGTTTTTTTTTTTTTTCTCGGGAACTTTTCTCCTCGGGTCTCCATTGAAAATGGGCCTTTGGCTCAACTGGACTAACCTGGTTAACAAATGACAAATAAATAAATAATTGTGAAACAAAGATGCTTCAAAAAGTGACCAACATCAGCAAGTTTATGCCTAACAAAATCTGTAAATCATTGAGGATGCTTCTGTACAAGCTGGTGTAGTTATTTAAGGGGAAATAATAATATTGTTTGAAACAAATTTTGGCAATTACAAATGCTGCTTTGCAATATAAAAACTATAAATAGACTATGCTCTTTGTCATTTGGCTTCATTCATTTTGACACATGTGCTTAGATATTATTTAATGGAGATTTTAGTATAAAATCATCAATTAACCCTCCCAGTCATTCATGGTCTTAAACTCAAAGTCAACGAGCATTTGTTCACTTAACATTATATTACTCTGCTTTCATTTGAACTTGAGTATGACAGAAAATAAATAAAACTAGAAACAGGTATTATAACCAACCATCCATGACATATCAGTATAATTGACAAATGGGGAGTGTTACGCACCTATGTATTTACGGATCTTAGATTTTGGGAAGACTAAAAAAGTAGGTATAACTTGTCAACTAATTTAAACAACAAGTAATATCTCATACTTTATAGCTTTAGTTATGTTTAAATCATGCATAAACTGCAAAGGTGTTGCCTCACGACAAGGGGTTGCATGAATTCCATAATCGCTATTCTTTGACAAAGGCGTAATATATCATGTGCAGTAGTTCCTGTTCATAATGATGACAGCACTACCTTTATCTAAAGGGCAGTTTGAACACTTTTGCATATCTATAATGGTCAATACCTTTTTCTAAAGCATTTAAGTTAGAAAAGTTGCACTTTGGTGCCTGAGATAGAAGCCTGATTTATTTCCCATGGATTCTTTCAAAAGGGATAGCTGTTCAGCATGCCTGTAGGGAAATGTACTAAGCTTACTTGAATGCATCAAAGCAGAGAGTGAAGACACTTCCTGCTGTTTACCTTTGTATATAAGCTTTAAGCGTATTTTTCTCTCTGAGTGGCAACACTCATTTAAAGTCTTTACAATATCTGCACCCTAGGATGGAACAAAGTTGAAATTTCTTCTTAGCATAGATAATTTCTGCTTCCCTAACATTTTCATGAGACAATTTCACAAAAGTACAATTTGCGTCTTCCAATAAGTTTATATATTACTGTCATTATACATGTTCAAATTGTCATTCTAAACGTTACATTTTCACTATGGTGTTCTGTTTCCACTCCAAGCAAACGCTAGAGGCTACTGTTGCAGTTACTTTGTGTAGTTCATTCTTATCGCTTCATGAGATATTATGTTTTACATTCATCCAATTATTTTTGATATTTATTACATCATTAATAACACATGCAGATAATCATGTACTAACCAGTACTGGAATTTGGTACAGGAGCCCATTGTCAGAAGTATTGGTAAGGGTACTGAGGCAAAGGCATTCTCTGTTTAAATAAGCATTCACTATATGAGCAATGACTACTGAGAGATTTCCATTGCAAATAGGTTAATTAGTTAGATAATTAAAACACAGTTAATCATTACATTTGCATTCATGTCACTTTACTGTTGTGCTTTTCTGATTACACAAGATTAATAGGAACTGTGAATGCATGTACTGGCACAATTATTACTGCACACAAAATCCTCATTGCAGGCACTTAAAGGATTATTAGGTACACCATGCAAATTTGTTTTATTCTGTAATCATGGAATGATTTTACAGGATTCAAGAGGAATGGTATCTCACTGATGTTTTCCAGCACTCCTGGTTTTATATGCTTCTGTCTCTGGTAAGATAGACACGTACTTACAAATATCAACGATAAACTGGTTTCAAAAGTTCAATTTATAGCACAATGTTTCTGTGACATCATAGAATAAAAATGGTCCTGCAATTATAGTTCAAAATAAAATTTGTTTCTAATTATTTTTTTGCAGAAGATGCATTTCTGGAAGTTTGAGATGGATAAATGGGCTATTCAGAGGTTCATTAAATCTATCAAATCCTTCTGTATAAATGCTTGCTTGAGTTTCTTGTTTAATGGTCAAAGTCAGTCTTCAGTTTAAATTCCTTGTCATCTGGTTCAATAATAATAATGCACGAAGAGCTAAAAATTATTTATACTGCTCTAAATGTTGTCTAAAATGCAGTTTAAAACACATAAATGAAGCATATACAAAATGTAGAAGACATATATAATTTATAATGTACTTTTTATTGGCAAGTAAAAATACAATATCATTTTGTTCTAATGTAATTCATCAGACATCACAGTTAACATACCACACTTTGAAATGAAGTAAAGAATCTAACAAAGATGACATCATGTTTAAATCATTTAAAATCCAAGTGTTCAAAGGAACTTTTTAGACACACTCCTCAAAAAGTAATAAATAAATCCATTTGCTAAAGGCTTGGCTTGTTAAAGTCAGAAATGTTTGCTTGCCTTGAAACTTTTGTTTACAGGGTTGCTGAAATATTCAAATTACTTTCAAAAAGGTTTAAATGTTTTTTACTCATTCAAATAAATATATCTAAAAGTATTCCATAGGCATAATTTAAATAAAAATGTCTTTATACCTAATAAAACACACATTTTTTTTAGTTATTTTGCCACGTAATTTGGAAGCACCCAGAAGTAACCTGCATTATAAAAGACAAGCCATGTAATGTACATAAAAGTATGAGACCAATCATTTTATATGCCATTGCGTGCTTGTTAACTGTAATTTCTAATGCCTTACACATTGTATGGTATCCTCCCAGATCTGAAATTCCATGGCACAGATGTTTTAGGGTGAAGTGGCCTGACGGTGTACTAGGATCCATTTAGAACCATTGTTCCAGGAAATGGGCTGCATTCTGATTTAATAGTCATGTTACTGGTAGCAGATGTTCCAGTGAATAGAAGAAAAAAGCATACACTATCAGTGGTCATGTGACCTATTGGGCATGCGCAGTTAGACAGAAGGCCCGAGGCAATGTACATTGACACATGCAGCAGGACACCTCATAGCTGCAAAACAAGTCCAGTGAGCAGGACACAGTGGCTCAGCATAACAAAGCTTCACCTCAGTTAATGACATTAACAGGCAGGAAAGACGGAGAGAGGGAGCTGGGAAGCCAGAAATGGGACAAGGGTAAGTACAGGACCACAGACAAGGGCAACATGAATGGAAGGCAGGCAGGGAAACAACAGCGTGTTTTATTTATTTATTTATTTATTTATTTATTTGGGGGGGGTGCCCATTTTCTTTCTTTTTTTTTTTTTTTGAAGAAGCATAGGTGGGAAAGGTAGCAAGAATCATGTTCTAGAAGAAAGATGGAGTAAGGAAGGTAGCAAGGGCAGAGAAACAAGCAAGCAAACATAAAATGCAGGCATAGACAGGTGGAATAGGGTGTGCACAAGGAAGGTAAAAGCAGAGAGAACCAGAAAGAAAGAGGAAGGACTATTGGTGAAAGGAGTGCATTGCAAAAAAGTTAAGGAGAGTGACACAAGTGGAAGGGGAGTGCTAGGACAGGGGATAGCATGCTGCTCACTGGGCATGAATGACCAGCACAGAAGAGAATGAACCCGCACATCACACACACCTTTGTAACTGACATCATGAACAAGCTGTGCCCTGGTCAGGACAGGCTGGTTATGTGATTCTATCAGCCACACAAGGAAACTTTTAAGTGTACCAAGGATGCACCACTGAATGCAATGGCTGAGGAGGCAATACCCACTAAACAAGTCAGAATGAGAAGAAAAATAGCTGCCCCAAGTGCACAACAGCATATCATGGATACTGTGTGATGTGCATCACTGGACAGCAAAGGTGTGTTATGATTATGACAACTACTCATCTTTGTATGATCAGTCAATATGTACACCTTGGTAAAGATGGGGAGTGTGCTGCACATCTTGTATACGAAAGGCCAGCTGCTTTAGGGACTGCAGGATGACCTATACCACATAGAGAATGAAAAGGCATATAAGCATATGGCATACATTAGAATGTTGAGGGCAGTGATGACCCAATTTGCATCTATTGGTGAATTATGATGATATGGGCAATTGCCCACTGTGGCCATGAATGGATATTGATGTACAGTAGATGGTCACAGGTCAAGCTTCTATTCTTAGTTATGGACAGTATCATGGTCACTGCTGATGCACATCTGGCTGCACTGCAGGACATGCAGTTCTAGACCATCTCTATGCTCTGGTGGCCTACTGAGTACAATTCCTAGCCATGGCCATCCTTGGTTTCATCTATGCTGTCCATATATTGCTTCTTCTTGGAGGGGAGCTGCAATGGTAGGATTACAAAACATGATCTCAAATTTCTATACTGTTGCTCTTATAGGTACATCCAGCAATGACATTACAAGGATATATGCTACATCTAGCCAGTATTCTAGACATCGAAGCTCCACCCCAACAGTGGGCGATGCAATCAATGACTCCTATGAACCTATTACTCACCTGCATGGACTCCACATCTACCTCCCATAACTCTTACACCTGTGGTAGTGTTGATGATGTGTCATTCAGCCCCACCACCATACATATGATAATGACTATGCCTTGCCTATCCCTCTGACTTGTATAGGTTGGATACTGTTTGAGAACAGCACAGACAGACAGTGCACTATAATGCATAGCATCAGTTTTAAAAAGGCATGCATGAGTTTTATTCTGTGTTGTTTTTCTCATGGAACATAGTTATGGACCAGAGCCTGCCTCTTTGCCAGTGCCACAGCGTACTGCACATACCTAGCACAAGGTTCTACTGCATCGGCTTCCTTTGGTGGCTCAGTGCCCATGCCTCTCCTACTGCTGCCATAGTCTGTTAAGCTGTATTGTGATATTCCCCTGCTGTAGCTGTTTTTGCACTACAGTATTGTGTAATAGAATGCACAACATGGATAGTTTACTGCAGGTCTATGGTCCCGTGTACCACCAGAGGTATTAATGTAGCAGAAGTGTGGCACAATATCATATATAGATTTATCTGCACCACAAAGTGCAATGATGCACAATGTCATGGACAGAAACCATCTGCATCATGAAAGTTGACAGTGCACAACATTAAAGATAGACCCTTATGCACCATGAAGGTTGATGATGTACAACATCATGGACAGATCTATTTGCACCATGAAGGGTGACAGTGCACATCAAGGATACAACCATGTGTACCATGAAGGGTGATGAGCACAATGTCAAGAATGACCCATCTGCACCATGAAGGGTGATGGTGCACAACATCATGGACAGATCCATCTGTACCATGAAGGGTGATGGTGCACAACATCATGGGCAGGATCCATCTGTACCATGAAGGGTGATGGTGCATAACATCATGGACAGACCCATCTGTACCATGAAGGGTGATGGTGCACAACATCATGGACAGGCTCCATCTGTACCATGAAGGGTGGTGGTGCACAACATCATGGACAGATCCATCTGTACTATGAAGGGTGATGGTGCACAACATCATGGGCAGGATCCATCTGTACCATGAAGGGTGATGGTGCATAACATCATGGACAGACCGATCTGTACCATGAAGGGTGATGGTGCACAACATCATGGACAGACCCATCTGTACCATGAAGGGTGATTGTGCACAACATCATGGACAGGCTCCATCTGCACCATGAAGGGTGATGGTGCACAACATCACGGACAGGATCCATCTGTACCATGAAGGGTGATGGTGCACAACATCATGGACAGGATCCACCTGTACCATGGAGGGTGATGGTACACAACATCATGGACTGGCTCCATCTGTACCATGAAGGGTGATGGTGCACAACATCATGGACAGACCCATCTGTACCATGATGGGTGATGGTGCACAACAACATGGACAGACCCATCTGTACCATGAAGGGTGATGGTGCGCAACATCATGGACAGACCCATCTGTACCATGATGGGTGATGGTGCACAACAACATGGACAGACCCATCTGTACCATGAAGGGTGATGGTGCACAACATCATGGACAGACCCATCTGTACCATGAAGGGTGATGATGCACAACATCATGGACAGGCTCCATCTGTACCATGAAGGGTGATGGTGCATAACATCATGGACAGGATCAAGCTGTACCATGAAAGGTGATGGTACACAACATCATGGACAGACCCATCTGTACCATGAAGGGTGATGGTACACACACATCATGGGCAGACCCATCTGTACCATGAAGGGTGATGGTACACAACATCATGGACAGGATTCATCTGTACCATGAAGGGTGATGGTACACAACATCATGGACAGGATCAATCTGTACCATGGAGGGTGATGGTACACAACATCATGGACACTGGCTCTGAAAATATGCATTAACATGTTGTTGAGCTAATGCTGATGTTACTTCTAGCTTCATAGCAAAAGAGAAGCTCCTGTACATTGCAAAACCCTGTTTTTCAAAATACATGATCACCACACTTCTTTGTGTTAAAATTACACATCGTAATCACTCCACTATGTTTGAGTTCTTGATTTGCCTACACAGTGGTTATCATTAACATGTTGATAATTGTGCACATGCCATTACGTAGTCATGTGCATGCCATGTATGCCTCAATGAATACCACACTATTGTTCCTGTACTGCACTCATGTGACTTGTATCTTGCATATCAGTGCATGGCATGTCATATAATATTATATACTAATTGTTTCTGTATACAACCATCACTGTTAATCTGTTTGTTTAGGAAACAACGACTTTTTAACATTGCCTGTTTATAAAACAAGTAAGTTGGTTTTTTCACATTGTACCAGTAATTTTGTAGACAAATTGACATACTCACTAATGTCTGTGCTGGCAGTACACTGTTTTCAATTTTGGTTAAAAAAACCTATTCATGTTTGTTTGTCATTGAGCATGACATTTTATGTATGTATGTATTTATTTATTTTTGCTTTTCAGCTTTTTCCCTGTTTTATTAATAGGTGAAGTATAAGCATTAATGAAATACTACTAACTTTATTAATATTTTTCTATAGAACAACTTATTTTGCTCACAGTACCCTGCTTTCTTGCTCAGTTTGAAAATTATTCAATTTGTTTAAATGTGAAAAAATAAGATATCTTTGATATTTTTGCTTGAAGTCACTTACATGTTATTTATAAATGAATTAGTTATCAGTTTATAGATATTTTTGTGGAACAGCATGACTTTCACAACATACCTCTCTCTTTTTATAGTTATTTGAATTTGGATATAATAGTCACATTTGTTTTTTTCCTTTTTCAGACTTTAGTTTTCCCATTCCCCAGTTCACTTGCTCAGACTAGGAGAATGAGATGGGAAGAGAAACAATTTGGAAGTGAAGATCAGCACTAATCCTGGGAGGATGGGGGTATAATGACCCTCCAGCAGGTCCCACTATGAACCTATGTATCTGCATGTCCCTGCCAAATCTGTTGTATCATGCACAGTGGAAGCTCTGCCTCCTCTGTCCTCTACTAGGCTGTTCCTCATTGCTACAAAACATCAGCTGCTCAATCTATCTCCCCAACTAGTTCCAACAGTCACTGGCCTCAGTTGTGGATCTCTCAAAGAAGCTGTCTTATTTATTCTTTTGACCCTTAGTTTGAAATGGAAAGGAGTTGAGAATACCCAGCAGAGAGGCATCAGATTCTTCTGAGCCTTTCACCAGTCAGGCAAATTCTGATGGTGCTGTGACACATTGCTGAGCAGCTGGGAGACTGCATATTAGTTAGACTACAGTGAAAATAAACAAAAATAATATTATTTACACTAATGTACATATATTTTTTACTTCATGCTAGGCCCAATGATCCTGAAACAAAATAATCTTGACAATTTATGCACAGTACCAGTTTTATATGATTAGCTGATGCTGTAAAGGGGCCTTCCGGATTGGTTGGCTTGTTCTGATTGACAGCTGCTCAGCCGCTTGGTGATGGGACCTCCCATTCATGTGGATCTACTCACCTGTAACTATTTGGCAGATGGCCCAGCACATTGTGACTGCTTTGTATACTCTTGATCTATATGTATATTTATGTCAAATCTAGAATGAATTTACCTTTCCATGTTTGTATAACTGGGTACCATTTAGGAAGTTACTTTTTACCTTGTCTTTTGATGACTGGGTTCACTTGTCCTATGTTATTACACAATTCTGGATGGATTGACTTGTCCTAAGGTACTGGATAATTCTAACCTTACCTGTTGTGGAATGTGTCCAAGGAAGGCATATCATTTACAATGTGTTTCTTTTTGCATTGCCAGCTTCATGAGATTTCATTGTGATTTGTTTGATTTAGGCCCCCAAAGACATATTGGGTGGTTTGTGATTGTTCACCATCTCAAGTGTCACATTCCTGAAGGATTCCTCAGCCACTTAGATCCAAGCTAAATTGCTCCTCTCCAGAATTCCTCCCCATTGCCCTGACCGGTACAGTACATTAAGTTTTATTCCCGTTGGTTTATATTTGGTGATTTATGATTTGGTCTTAAACTTATTACCCCCCTCTGATTTTGTCCTTATTGGGGTGCCTTTTTGACAATTATGAGAATATCATTGAGACATTACCTTTCTGCTTACCAGATGCCCAGGCTTCCACCCCAGAAGATGGAAATTTAGCTGTACACCTGTAGCTATGAAATTTGTTCTCTAATCAGTATTAATGTTTTACATTTATTCCATTACTCGTAGGTTTCTTCTTATTGTATTAACTGTTATGATTGCTTTTCTAAATGTGATTAGTTCTACTTTTTAGTATATATAATTATTAATAACTCTCTGTATAAAAATTGTTACTGTTAAATGTTGAAAATACATTCTTTTGGAGCTTTTCTCCCCAGGACTCCATTGAAAACGGGTTCTTTTAGGCCCAATGGACTATCCTGGTAAACCAACGACAATAAATAAATAAAATAAATAAATAAATAAATAAAATCCTTGGCCTAATTGGTCAATTGCAGCCATGGCTTGCATTTTCATTGGTGGGAGCTCTTCAAGTTGATATACTGAACACCATGTGGAGCAAGCAGAATTTTGACAGCAATTTATGTTCCATCTTATTTAGCTTTCCATTGGAGTGCTGTTTCCATAAAAATGATTGGCTTCTCCAAAGTCTAATCCCATCATCTGCTGGACAAATGTTAGTGCTTTTAGCCTAGGGTTTAAAGGAGTTGAACTCATGACTTATTTTCTCCTCCATATCTTCCACTAACTTTTCAACAATCACATTTTCAAATTTGCATATTCATTTTCAAATTACAAAGGCAGTTTATACCTTTGGTCCAGTGACTACTATTCTGTACACCTGTTCTTACCTCAGGAACTAAGTTACAAGTACCAGACAAACCTCTTATCTCAATGATTGATATTCACTATCAATAACAAACATTCATATATAAACAAGATTTGTAATCTGTTACAGTTTTTTGGATGGACCAAAGTGCATACATTTGGTTTACATCAAAATTAAACTGTAGGAAATTCTACAACCTCTTTAGCTGGTTTGTGTTTAGTAGTAAGATCAGTCACAGGTACCTGTCTGACGTTAATAAATCTATGCGTAAAAGATCACAATAAGTTTTAATGGTGAGGTCTGTTTCACAGCCTTTTGAAATGGACAGCCTCTCTTCCCCAGTGGTGTGCAGCCTATGATCGCTGACCTTTAACTGCTTGAATTTAGTGCCTGGAAGATTGGAAGGTCACAGTATCCTTTAACTGAGCTCCAATGGACAGTGTTTGGTAAGGGACATGCTGTGTCTCCTGAGAGTTGGCAACAAAGAGTTAATATATTTAAGAAAGAAGGTACTTTTTTGTGTATCACTGTTGTTCTTTTGATTTTTAATCTATTACAGATCAGGAAAAGGTGAAAGGGAAAGGAGGGATTAGGTTAGCATGGACATAATTCTGTGCATATTTTGTATCTGTGGCAGTATTGTCTGTCAATATCATACCTTTTTTGTATACAAACTGCAAAACTCTCTAAATTGTAATCTATGTGCCAGCTTGCACTGTGTCTCTTATTGTACTCTGCTGAACATTTGTTTTGCAAAAACAGAGCCTGCCATGAATTAAAAAGACAAAGCCAGGAAAAATATTAAATGGAAACAGCAAACAGACAGGTCTAACCAGAAAAAAATGGAGAAATAGAAAAATAATAGCTTTAGTAGACAGATATGGATATTATTGTGTACAAAAAAGCCCAGTTCAATAATCTCCACACAGCATGATTGATAAGTAACCAGATTGTCATTTATCAGATGTCATCAGTGGTTCTCCATTTCCTGTAATGATCTTGAGAGAAAATGGAAAAGCCTCAGTGGCTGTTATTAGAAATAAAAGTCACAGGCATCATAAGGAGTTATGAGACAAAATATAGCAACCTTATGCATAAATAAATAAACCAGGAGGTGTACCTTCGGTAATAGAAATAAGGAAGATATAGCAAATGAAGAGAAAGTTAAAGAAATACAGTTAGCAGCTGTAAAGGGGATGCTAACTGATGAGTGGGGAGCAGCTGCCCAGCTGCTGGGCAGTGACTGAGACTGGGAATTGGGTGATACAGTGGGGAGGGTGGGCCGTGTGGGTATGCATAGTGCTGGGCAGGAATAAAAAATAATCAGACCACTGGATTCCAGTATAGAATGTTTTACTGGAGTGGAAATACAGTGGATAACTAGAATGATGAAAAAGAAAAACACCATGTGTACCTTCCTTTTTGAACAAGAAATAATTGAGAAAGATGCAATATACACAATATTTAATAAAAATAAGTACTAGTTTTCAGAACATTTTGTGTTCTGTAGAGGGTGACAACAAGCTGTGAACAGCTTGATTTATTACGAAGACAGGCTGTTGGCAAATAAAACAAAATATACTCTGGCACCTCTGAATTGCCTTATATTTGTAAAACTGTAAGTCTTTGACATGATTGACAGAAAGGCTAAGTTAATATTTTATATCCAGCTCATGCACTTCTGACCATGAGGGGGTGTTCCTAATGCTGAACACCAATGTATGAGGCCTTCTGCTGTTCAGTAGCTTAAGGAAAGGCAACACAAAGAAGAACTTACCTGTTGTGTGTGTGTGCGTGCTCTCCGACGCAGGTGCAGTCATTTCACATCCTTTATATAAGATCTGGCTGACAGCAGAATATATTCACAATGGCAAGCAGGTGAAGAGCTTGATGTTGTGTTAACCTGTGAATAATAATAATAATATGTCTATGTCAGGGCAGTCTTTTGCTAGGGCTAAAGTGATGTATTTTTTTTCTTCTAAAACTTGCCAGGTGAAACAGCTGCTCATAAGTAAGGGTGCTCTATATCCTGGGTTATTATCATGTCCTATAGCTTAGGCCTAATGAAAGTGATGTGAGTCATCTGTAAATAATGCAGAGTACAATGGCACATTTCTTAAGTTAAATGATTAGAAAATAATACATTAATACTATGCTGCCTGATCTATACTGTTTACCTCTTAGGTGTAGTAAAAACTAGGTGCTTCACTCCACAAAGCCCTGTATGATCAGAATTCTAAAAAGATAGCAGAGTGACGTGGCCTGCTAATGAACAATGAGGTGTTATGAGTGACATTGCACAGATGTGCTGTGGATAGTTCCACATAATCAGGCAAGTCACTAGCTCGAATGCATGTGCTGCATTAAAACATAGCTAGTGATATGATTAGTCACGTGACCAACAAGATCCTGTAGCTTGGCTTTTACAGGCACAGCTGAGAGCTCACAGCAATGCTATACAGCAATTCACTATTAATGTCATAATTTAAATGGGATGGAAAGGGGAGTGGAGGATAGAGAGAAAGGTGCTTCTTGGTGCATGCAACTATTACTTCAAAAAAAAAAAAAAAAACATAAACAACAACCACCCTTGTGTGGGTCTGTGCCCTCCCCAGCCACACCCTCTGCTAATTATGTATACTAACTCTCAGACTGCATAATCCTTGGGGAAAGGGAATATTCCCTGATCCAGGGACTGTCAATCTCACCCACCTGTCTACTATTGTATAGTTGTTTTGGCGATCCTTTTATATTTTTCATAAGGATAAAGGGGAAGGTATCATGGAGAAGGTGTGGAATTAGGGTACGGGATGGCGGCAGGGTCAGATAAATTAGCACGAAAGACAGACATAGGTTGATGGGGTACAGTTGACACAAATGGCGTGGGATAAAACGAGAGACAGAAAGGCAGACAGATGGAGAGAACCACAAGGAAAGCAAAAATCATGATGGGAGACAGGATGGGGTGAGAAATAGCTACCATGCAGGATACTGATGCACCCAACCTGAGGTCATTCACCTCCAGGATTGTCCCTGTGGCTGGGCCAAGCTGTTAAGGGCTTGGTGGCTGCAGTTATGCAACTGTGCGAATCCAGAAGTCACATGATGATGAATTCCAGGTGGTCACTGTAGGTCTCCAAGGTATAGTCCACTACAGCTGTCAGCAGTCGCAGGTCACTCCCCTGCTGAGGTGCATGATGCGATGACATTTAATACATTGTGCCCAGATCAACAGCTGACACTCCATAAAACATGAAAGTAAATGGGGAGGCGGAAGCAGCAAAGGACAAATAATAAAATGGAGAAGATGACAGAGATAAAACAAAGCGTACATCAGGAGATCATTCCACACTTTGCAGTACTGGCACTGGAAGGAGTAAAATGCAATTAGCCATGCAGCGGCAGCACAAAAGCTATACATGTTTCATTGACCCACCCATTACACAGTAGTTTGCACTATAAGGTGGGAATGTGTAAGATATACCCTCTTTGGGAGGACAGTGGCTCACTGCAGGACTGCCAAACATTGTCAGTGCAATGACCATTAAAGTCAGGATGAAATAAGTTCACTGGCCGAATGGACTTCACAGAATGATGAGTCGAGGAGCATGTGGTACAAACTACAAGACAAAAGTTGTGATGTGCGGTAGTAGGTAGCAAAAAGCCCTTTAAACCCTGCCTCATAATATGAAGAGAAGTACATGTGGTGCACATAAATCCTGTGATTATACCAGACTCTGACATACGTCAGGCCATGAGACCCCAGCATCTTTATTCTCATGGTATGTGCCTTTTTAATTTCTCCAAGTCTTTTGGATTTCTCATACCATAATGGGAATGGAAAGCATTTCTAAGTCAAACTATGATTAAAGTCCATGAAATTAGTATTTATTTAATTTATTTATTTTATTTTGACATTTGTTTACCGGGGTGGTCTGACTGGGTCTACAGAACCCATTTTCAGCAGAGGCCCAGGGAGTAAAGCTCCACATACAGTACAATACAAATACAGTAAATCCAATACAATAAAGATTACATTAGAAATACTATACAAAAAATAAGTTGAAAGAACAAAGTGCTACATGTTGCAATATATTACTATTTTTCTACGACTTTTTCGAAACAGTCACTAAGGCCATTGATGAGGGTAAGGCAGTTCACACAGCCTACCTTGACCTAGCAAAAGCGTTCGACACTATACCCCACTCGGGCATCATAGAAAAGCTCACCAGCTTAGATGTAAACCCATATGTCACAAGATGGGTTGCAAACTGGCTCAAGGACAGAACACACAGGGTTAGAGTTGCTGGTGCCATGTCAGACTCTAAGCCGGTCACGAGCGGTGTCCCACAGGGCTCAGTCCTGGGCCCCCTCTTGTTCGGCATTTATTTTTCTGAAGTGCAGGCAAACATAGGGGGATTGTGGCTGACAAAATTTGCAGATGACTGCAAACTGGGCACCATAATTGACACTCCATCAGACACAGACATCCTCCAGAAAGGTCTCATAGAAATGGATAACTGGTGCCAGAGCCATGGCCTTAAGCTAAATGCCAAAAATGTATAGTCATACCCTTTGGGAAAAACAAGGTAACCCCTAATTACCACATAGGTGGTAATCCATTAAACACGGAAGAAGTTATCAGGGACCTGGGGACCCAAGTTGACAGCAACCTCTCTTTTGACACTCACATTGCCAAAGTGGTTAGGAAGACCTTCTACATTGCCCACCTGATCATGAAGGGATTCACATCCAGATCAGGAGAGGTCATTGTACCCCTGTACTCTTCACTTATCAGACCAATGATTGAGTACAACGCCCCATTCGGAATGTACCTTACCCGACACCTGCAGCAGTTGGAAAGACCCCAAAAGTTCCTCACCAAAAGGATAAAGGGGCTCAAACATATGTCATACGATGCCCGACTGAAGAAACTCCAGCTCTATTCAGTCGCATACCGTCTGCTCAGAGGTGATCTGTGCCTGACATACAAGGCCATGTCCAACCCGGAATTAATGGACATGCTCCACCTCAGAAAATCCAAATCCACCAGAGCCACGAGAGCAAGAGACTTAAACCTCAACACGGATATAAATAGGACGTGCTGGAGGGACAGATTCATCACCCAGAGACTCCCTACACTATGGAACAGAATCCCAGTCCATGTGAGGCAGAGCCCCTCACTGACTCTGTTCAAGAGAAATCTTGACGAGTGGATGGGAGATCATAGATTTACCCCGGGAATCATCTCTGTATCACTGCTGGACAGAGGCACAGCAAACTAATGGGTATAGTATTCTCATCCTAAGGGGTGGTGAAAGCCACACACACTCTGGCTAGGCTTTTAAATGCCCTAGAGCAGATAGCCTAGTATGAACCTATGAACCTATGAACTACACATCTAAACAATTCTTTACAGTTAAAACATTACAGACAATAATAGTCACTCTCATCATACATGATGTAGATGGTGTCAAAAAAAAAAAGTAACATAGGTAGTGCCGTGTGTGACATTGACTGTTAACACTGCATGCAAAATAGAATGTTAGTTTCAGTCAGGAAAATAGCAGCCAGAAAGTTAGTGATACAGACAGATAGTGAGAGAGTTAAGAAGAATAGAAGCAATAAAGTCTGAGCAGTAGTTTAAGGATATGGCATAGAAGCAGAGGAGGAGTTAGAGCTTTAGGATCTTGCAGTCTGTGAGGGATTGAAATGTCAATAAACAGGAACAAAAGAAAACACACTATCGAAAAACAAGCAGACAGCTTGAAAACACCAAAGCAAATTCTCTCTCAATTTATTGAAGCGCTTTTCGTCTTGCACATGTGGCAAGACTTCCTCAGAAACTGAAAAAACTTCAACACAAACAATGTATACCCCCTTTTGTATCACATGACACTTCTAATTAGAACTTTGCCTCTTAAAGGCACATACCTGTTGTTACTACTTAAAACAAATATAACTAAGAATATTTTAAAACACCTTGACTCAACTCTCCTTTAGAAATTTTTACCTACCATAAAAATAGAACTATACATACAGAATTCATATACTTATAATACTTATGCCTCAAAATATCATGTTAACTTTAAAGATATAATATTACTTAGTTCACTATGAAGTCAGAAACTTATATATACAAATCAATTAAAATCACGTCACAAATTTAAACACATTTTATGAAAATGTATACACAAGTTAACGTTTAAGATTTTTTAACTTCAAAATACTAGTTAAAGATATTGTCTCATTCAATCCCGGGTAGAACATTGCCCCAGTACGTATTTGCCAACTTAACTCGAGTTGCTCAAGCAAAAGTGTAAGTGGGCCCGCCCCGATTATCATCTACAACTGAATCAATTGCTTTAAACAAAAATGAATGTTGTGGCTGGGAAATAATGTATCTAGTCAGTGCATTGTCCATATTAAGAGTCCTTATTTTATATAAATGTTCATATACTCGTTCTTTTAACTTTCTATCCATTTTACCTACGTAAAACACTGCACAATACTGGCACTGTGCTAAATAAACTACAGATTTGGACTGGCACATATACTTCAATTTGATTTTAAACCTGGCATTTTTAACTTCGATATCTTGTCCTCTACTCATGTATTAACAGTAATTGCACATTTGGCATTTATACATGCCACACTTCCACTGAGGGATTTTTTTTTATATTGTAATAATTCCTTTAAATTAATCCCCCTCTTATAAATAATCTGAGGTTTATTTTTAACCTTACAAGAAAGATGGGAGTCTCTCCTAATTATTTCCCAGTTTTTATTCAAAATTAACATTATTACATTACTACTATAAGGTGTTATTAAGTTTAAATTCCACACTTCTTTTTGTTGTTGTTGTTATGATTCTGTACCACTTGTTTCAATACATTGTGGTCCAATAGACAAAATAGGTTTATAGAGCCCCTGTTTTCTCTTATATTTAACTTCTTCCAATAACAACTCAAAGAAGTCCCCAGGATAACCTCTCCTAGCAAACATTGACCTAAAATTATTACATTCATCCATGAAATCCTGGTCTAAAGTGACCATACGGGCAGCCCTCACAAGCTGTCCCTTCACGACTGATTTCTTTTGATGCCATGGATGGCAACTACTGTAATGTAATAAAAAATTTGAGTATGTAGCCTTTCTATAAATTTTCGCTACATATGCATTCCTTTCTATATTTTTACTAAGATCTACATCCAAGTACGAAATCCTGGACATTTCAAATACATAAGTAAAGGAGAGGAAATCTGTGGTACTGTTAAAATAATCCACTAATTTACTAGCTGCCTCCTTATTTCCTTCAAAAATGATGAAAATGTCATCCAGAAATCGGGTGTAGAAATGGATATACTGCTTCACTTCTTGTTTACCAAAAATAAATTATTGTTCCCATGAGGCCATTACCAAATTGGCATAACTTGCCCCACAGGGTGACCCCATGGCTACACCAGTTTTCTGAACATATAATTTATCATTACATAAAATGAAATTGTTATACAGAATTATGTCAAGCATTTCCTCTACTAAGGACACCTCATCGGGGACTACTGCTTTAGCTCTCAAGAAACTGTTGACTCGTTCAACACCTTCCATGTGAGGTATAGAAGAATATAAGTCTACAACGTCCACTGTTAAGAAATTAAATTAGCATTGAATTCCAAATTATTAATTTGTGACAAAAATGACTAAGAATCTTTACAGATATAATTCTCTTGGGTTACGTATTTCTTCAACATTTGATCTATCCATTTTGCCCATGGATAAGTAATACATGCCCTAGTGTCCACCAACGGTCGCATAGGTGGATTATTCACATTTCTATGTAACTTGGGGATACCAAACAGGGCAGGAATCCTTGGGGAAGGCATAGATAAATATCTAAATAAGTCAGTGGTAATCCTAGATTCTAACAACATTTCGTATAAATGAGACTTTATTTTGTTGTGTGCTTGATTTAGCTCATTACATGAAACCACCTGATAAGCAGGACTTCGGACTATTTGATCCATTTTATTGGCATAGTCCACCACATTCATGACCACAAGTACCCCTCCCTTATCTGGTGCCATAATACGCACTGGGGCTTCTTGTATTAACTGTAATAAATGTAGTTGTTCATTAGTGACATTTACAGGTGGATTATTTTTTCTTTTGTTCTGCTTAAAATTACTACCCAACCCCAAAACATTGTATAAATCCAACTCACAGATCTATTCAAAACATTGCAAAGTTGGATGTAAAGGGGGGCAAAAAGTGCTTGAAGGATGTAATGCACTAGATTGAGCCATAGCATTGTCCACAAAGAGCATAGACAAATTAAGTTTACGTACAAATAATTTTAAGTCAATCAATGTTTTCACTAAGTCTGCTTTTCTGGTGGAAACAAAAGTGTGCCCCTTAGCTAGTAGTTCCACCAGTGGCTGATCTATAGTTACATCAGAAAAGTTATAGATTTTGAAGTCTTTGTCTTCATTCATAAGAATATCCTTTAGTCCAAAACCTGCAGCATTAATTATCGGGGAACCTGGTATGATGTGGGGTGAAATCACCTCCTACGTTTCCAGTTCTTCCCTTTGTAATTGTTGTTGGATTGAGATTTCTTGTTCTTTGATCTCAAATTGTATTGGTTGACTTGGTGTTGAAAATTTTGGACATTAGCTGATGTATTATTCACAACTGTCTGTGGGGGTAACGAAGGCCCCTCACCTGGTGGAAAAGCACTCCTGTCATTTGGGGCAGATAGTCTATGTGTTGAT
Organism: Protopterus annectens; assembly: GCF_019279795.1. Classification (NCBI taxonomy): domain Eukaryota; kingdom Metazoa; phylum Chordata; order Ceratodontiformes; family Protopteridae; genus Protopterus; species Protopterus annectens. The sequence goes on from NC_056746.1 coordinate 1,365,107,085, forward strand.
TCATTCCTGTTGATTGTTGTGTTATACTGAGGTATATTCATTACAACACTGCTAGGTTTTACTACTTGAGAGCTTGGGGGTGAGGAATAAACAGTCCCCTCACTGTATGCTTTACGATCTCTAACTAGTTTTTTTTTACTTTGATTTCTCTAAATCTCATCATTTGTTAGTCTATACTCTCAAAAATTCTATTATAATCAAACACGTATCTTGAAAAATTCACATGGCCCTTGATAGCAGCATCTAAACTAGTAGCTTCTTCTTGTAAACAGTCAATGGAAGTTTCATAATGTTTTACCATCAGGTTCAACAATGTGAGTCCCTGATTGTTAAACAACTCTATAATTTCCTTATGAAACAATGAACCTGGTACCTTTTATGGCAGGTAAAAATTTCTAAAGGAGAGTTGAGTCAAGGTGTTTTAAAATATTCTTAGTTATATTTGTTTTAAGTAGTAACAACAGGTATGTGCCTTTAAGAGGCAAAGTTCTAATTAGAAGTGTCATGTGATACAAAAGGGGGTATATATTGTTTGTGTTGAAGATTTTTCAGTTTCTGATGAAGTCTTGCCACATGTGCAAGACGAAAAGTGCTTCAATAAACTGAGAGAGAATTTGCTTTGGTGTTTTCAAGCTGTCTGCTTGTTTTTCGATAGGGATTGAAATGTGACAGAAGAGGAAGACCTGAGCATTACGCAGGCTTTATGCAGGAGCAGAGCCATGTATTTTTGAGATGATGTTTTAAAGAGGCTTTAAAGTGGGTTAGGCCAGGCATAGACCTGGTAGCTAGAGGTAGTGAATTACAAAGTATAGAGACAGAGTATGAATACAGATTGTGAGCAGGTTTTCTTGTGGGTTTTGAGATAGCTAAGAGATTTTTGTCTTCTGATCATAGGGATTGATTAGGTGTGTAAGGTGTGACTACACTGGCTAGTGCAGGGCAGGCAGTAGGCTTAAAAATATGGTTGTGCAAGGTGGACAGCTGAATAAAGGGAAGCTGGTTGGGGAGTTCAAGCCAGTTTAATTCTAGGAGAGGTTTACAGTGGTGTGTGTGATATTTAGAGTTTGTGGCAAACTTTGCAACTTTGTTGTAGCACTGTTCCAACTTGCTTAAGGTAGAATATTGTAAGTTAGTTAAGATAGGGGCACCATAAAGAAGGGTGGAAAGTAAAAATGCTTTTGCAGGGGTAGTTTTGATTGCTGCAGTAAAGAAATGTTTGTTTCTATATGAGTCCCAGTTTTTATGAGTTTTCTTTACATTTTGCTGTATATAGGGGTCAAATGAAAGTTTGTTGTCTATGATAACACCTATAAGTTTGGTTTCCTGCACTATTTCTACGGCAGTGTTGTCAGATGCAAGGATGTTGAAATGAACAGGGACAGGGGAGGTTTTCTTGGGATAAGTGTACTAGTTTTGTTTTCTTTGGATTAAGAAAGAGCTGGGCATTTCTTAGCCAGGATTCGACTGCTGTAAAGGACTGCTGAGTTTTTGAGAGTAGCTCTGGTAATGACTGAGCAGTGCAGATTATGGTGGAATAATCAGCGTATTGAATGAGGATCCCAGGGTGAGAGGCAGTGTGAAGGTTGTTTTCTGAAATTAACATTTGTTCATTTTTGTTTTGTTTCCAGGTTGACCATGCTAGGTCCCTTTGCTTCATCAGGTGTTTACATTCCTTAGAGAGTCATGGTGCTGAGTTCTTTTTTATTCTTTTCATATGAATGGGAGCTAGTGTATTAAGGCTGTGAAGGAAGGTGTTATTAAAGTGGATTCACTAGACAATCTCAAAATACTGAAATGAATTTCAGTATTTCGAGACTGTATTGTTGAAATTCCACATACCCAAAAACCCACAACCACGAAAATCAAAATTACGACCACACACACACACACACACACACACACACACACACACACACACACACACACACACATATCACCACACAAACAAACACAGATACACCTACCTAACTACATTACAACAAACAAAACAACACACACACACACACACACACACACACACACACACACACACACACACACACACACACACACACACAACATAACATACAAACACACCTACCCTACCTATGCTGACAAAAATTAGCTGAGTTCCTGATTTTGTAGTGTGTACACTTAGTTGTTGGGAGTTTGTTCTAAGGGAATAAGCTGGTAGATGATTGCTCAGGGAGCTAGACAGTGTACCAGAAGAGGGGTAACTGCAGGGTGGCATACTAGAATCCAGTCTAAGGTGGATTGGCAGGTAAGATATTTACTGTATCGTGTTGGAACATTGATAAGCTGAGAAAAACCATACAGATTTATACTATTTGTAGGGGAGTCAGAAGCTATGGTTTGCCAGTCTATATTTACATCTCCTAAGATTATTGTTTCAGGGTTTATTGTTTGGGTTGTCCAGGATAAAATATTTTCGAACACTGGTATATTGTTACCTGGTGGGATATATATTACTATTAATCAAATTATTTTTGATATATTGAGGTTCAACAAGGAGATTAGTACCTCAGCATTGGAAAAGATGGGTATATTACTGGTGTAGGGTGTGATGTTGAGTGTAGAGGGATACAGAAGTTCTATCCCTCCCCTTTTTTTATATCTATCTCTTCTGGTTATTGCAAAGTTTGGAAGTATTATTTCTGAGACTTTTACATTGGGATGTAGCCATGTTTCAGTAACGGCTAGTATGTCAGGTTTATTTTGATCAATCCAGACATGCAGTGGGGCTGTTTTATTACATATACTTCTAAGGTTAAGTGTAAGTATGTTTAAATCTTTGGGGCTACTTTTGTGGTTAGGATTAGAAGGTGGGCCAGGATTAGGATGTATGTCTCCACATTTGAGTAGATAGTTAATGAGGAAGGCATACCATTGGAAGTGTTTTTTATTCCTAGGAGAGGGTACTGGTGTCAAGTGTGGTTTCATAGGAGGTGAGGAGGCCAGTTTATGGCTTGAATAAAATGGGAGGGTATAGGGGAAAAGCTGGGAGGAGATACGTGAGAAGATGTGTTGTTTACGGGGGAGAGGGTTAGAGGTGGTTGTTGATGTGTATTGGGATGTGGGGGTATGTGAAGATATAGCTGTAGTGAGGTCGAGAATTAAGGGTAAAGGAGCTAGGCAAGTTAGGAGGAGCATGTCAGCTGTGATAGTGGGATTAACAATAGTAAACGTGGCATTATTAAGAGTAAAGGAGCTAGGCAAGTTAGGAGGAGCATGTCAGCTGTGATAGTGGGATTAACAATAGTAAACGTGGCATTATTAAGAGTAAAGGAGCTAGGCAAGTTAGGAGGAGCATGTCAGCTGTGATAGTGGGATTAACAATAGTAAACGTGGTGTTTGTGTTAGAATGTAATGTCAGGGGCAGGTTAGGAGGAGCATGTCAGCTGTGATAGTGGGATTAAAAATGATTGATGTCAACAATTGGCTACGTTTCTGGTGTCATTCTAAGGGAATCCAGTATCTGTCTGCTTGGGACGACATGATTGACAGACCTCGACGCTTTTCCAGAGATGGCCTGCATCTGTTACCCCTGGGTTTCCAGGTATTGGCTAAGGCTCTTGCCACCCCTATAGTGCCTTTTTTAGGCGGTGTTCCAAAGACTAAAATACCACCATAACAGCTATAAATAAATGCAATCTGAGGGTCATGCTGCTCAAAGCTAGAAGTCTAAATCTCAAGATGCACTCACTCAAAGCACTCCTCAAAATGGAGAACATCGACATATATGCTGTAACAGAGACCTGGTTTAAAGCAGCAGAAAGCACTCCTGCACTACCAGGCTATAACTCATTCCACACCTTTTAGACCCAAAACATGGACCATAGCTCCAAAAGCAGTGGTGTATCCATATTCATAAAGGATATGCACACCTCCAGACTAGTAGCCCAGCATAATGCATCTGAGATACTTCAGGTACAACTAACATTGGGTAAGATGGCGATACAGGACATATCCTGCTACAGGTCCCCAACCATGTCCCAAGACTCACACTCCACATTCCTAAACACCCTGGAATCTATCAAGGTCCAACCCAACACTCTCATACTAGGAGACTTCAACTACCCCTTCATCAACTGGGAGAACTATTCAAGCACAAATACACTGGCCCAACGCTTCCTGGAATTCATCAATTCCAATGCCCTGGACCAGCTCATTCTGACTCCCACTAGAGGACGCAACATCCTTGACCTAGTTATTACTAACATGGATGAGCATTGCTCTACACCAGTAGCCAATCCCTCCCTGGTCAGATCTGACCAAAAACTAATCACCATGGAAATCCACATCTCACCCACACCCCCTGCAAAGGTAACCACCTTGAAAAACTTCTCCAAAGCTGACTTTGGGCTCCTAAAAACAGAGGTGGCTAAATTCATGGCACCCATGCCAATGGAAATTAGCTGCATGACTGCCAAATCATACACCGATTGCACTGTACGAACATGTACAAAAATGCATGGAACTAGCCATACCCAACAGAACGGCATTCTATAAATATGTCAAGAATCTAAATGGCAATGCTCAGATCTGCTTTGAGCTGCAACAGAATGTCATTAAATATACTGATCCCAAGGATATTGCCAATATCCTGGCAGATCGATTCAGTGCCAGCTTTACCCCCCCTCTCACCCCCTAAATGGCCCATCTCAATACCAGAAGATTGCCAAATTCTGGTAATAACGGCCACACAGGTAAAAAACACACTCTCCATAGTTAAGAATACAGCATCCATGGGACCAGATGACATCCAGGCTGTGTACTACATGAACTACAAAATAAACTGGCACCTCACCTAAGTGTCATGTTTAATCATACCCTCACCACAGGTTTCATGCCCACTGGGTGGTACACATTTACAGTTATCCCACTTCACAAGGGGGGATCGACCTTGGATCCTGGGAACTACCGCCCCATCAGTCTGACGAGCCTGATCTGCAAGGCCATGGAATGTATTATCATGGAACTTATAAACAAAGACATTGGCAACCTTAAAACTCTGGATCCCACCCAGTTTGGATTCGTGAAGGGCCAATCTTGTCTCCTGAACCTGATAAATTCTTCAAATCAGTCTCCAGAGCTGTGGACGAGGGTAAGGCAGTCCACACAGCCTATCTGGACCTCGCCCAGGCCTTTGACACCATCCCGTCTCCAGAGCTGTGGACGAGGGTAAGGCAGTCCACACAGCCTATCTGGACCTCACCCAGGCCTTTGACACCATCCCCCGCTCTGGAATCATAGATAAACTTACTAAGCTGGGCATTAATCCCTATGTCATTCGATGGGTTGCCAACTGGCTTACTGACAGAACCCACACTGTAAAAGTAGCTGACTCCAAATCCAGCTCCAGACAAGTCACAAGTGGAGTACCTCAGGGTTCAGTCTTGGGACCTCTCTTGTTTGGCATCTGCTTCTCTGAAGTACAGGCCAGCACAAAGGGACTCTGGCTAACAAAGTTCGCAGATGATGGCAAACTGGGAGCCATTATTGAATCCCCAAATGATGTTGATACTCTACAAAAGGGCCTTACAGAAACAGATGCCTGGTGCCAGAGCCATGGGCTGAAGCTCAATGCCAAGAAATGTATAGTTATCCCCTTTGGGAAAAAACATGTAACCATGAATTACCACATAGGTGGCAGTACACTAAACACCAAAAATGTGATAAGAGACTTAGGGACACAGGTGGACAGTGGTCTCACCTTCAATAACCACATCGCCACAACAGTCAGGAAATCCTTCTATGTGGCACACCTCATCACTAAGGGCTTTTCATCCAGAAAAAAGGAGGTCATTGTCCCACTGTACTCATCCCTCATTAGACCCATTATAGAATACAATGCCCCATTTGGTATGTACCTCTCAAGACATCTGCAACAATTGGAAAGGCCATAGAAATACCTCACTAAAAGAGTCACAGGCCTAAAGCAGATGCCCTATGCTGACCGCCTTAAAAAACTCTAGCTATACTCTGTCACATATCGTCTACTCTGAGGCGATCTCTGCTTAACATACAAGCCCATGTCAAACCCAGAGCTGTTGGACATGCTACACTTAAAGAAATCCCAATCCCTCAGAGCCACACGCTCCAGGGATCTAAACCTTGTCATCACAATAAACAAAACATGCTGGTGGGAGAGGTTCCTGACCCAGAGACTCTCCAGACTCTGGAATAGACTGCCCATACATGTCAAGCAAAGCACCTCTTTGGCCCTCTTCAAAAGGAACCTTGATGATTGGATGGGAGAAAGGAAATTCACTCCAGGGATTACATCAGTCACCCTGTTAGACAGGGGTCCAGGGAAGTAAATAGTGTGGGAAGAAATAGCCAGGGAATTGTTATGGCTAGGCTTCTATAGGCCCTAGGGCCAATAACCTAGTACCAACCTATGAACCAAGACGCTGTCCTCCAATAAAAGGAAACTAATCTGGTGGTCCCCTGCCATTAATAAACTCTACAACAGAAGGAAAAAAACTGTTGCAGAAAAAGGTGAAGTTCCAAGACTGGAAAAACTCCCTTATTAGCCTCAACAAAAAGTTGAAATCCTTCATCAAATCCTCTAAAGCCAGCTATGAAGGCAGAATTGCAGCAGACACTAAAAACAATCAGGAAAGCCTTCTATAGTTATATCAAGAACCTCCATGGTAATACCCAGATTTGCTCTGAGTTACTGCACAATGCTACCTCCTAAACTGAGCCAACAGATATTACCAACATACCGGCCAACAGATCCAGTGCCAATTTTACCCCTCTCCTCCCCCTTAAAGGACCAATCACAATGCCGGAAGAATGCCAGGCACTCAGCATTACTGCAGCACAGGTTAAAGCTGCATTGTCCAAGGCCAAGAATACAGCTTCCATGGGACCCAATAATATGCCTGGCTGTGTTCTACATGAACTACAAAGTGAACTGCCACCACATCTGTGTGCCCTGTTCAGTCACAGCCTCACGTCAGGCTTTGTCCCTAACAAATGGCGCATTGCTACAGTCATCCCTCTCCATAAAGGGGGAGCAACTACAGACCCTGGGAATTATCGCCCCATTAGCCTGACAAGTCTGATATGTAAAGCTACGGAGCAGATCTTCATAGACCTGATTAACAAAGATATAGGAAATCTCCAAACTCTGGACCCCATGCAATTTGGCTTTGTGAAAGGGAGATCATGCCTGCTCAACCTGGTTGACTTATTTGAGTCAGTTGCCAGGGCTGTGGATGAAGGTAAGGCACTGCATACAGTCTACCTCAATCTGGCCAAGGCCTTTGATTCCATTCCTCACTCGGGAAACTAGGCGTCAACCCTATATCACTAGGTGGGTTGCAAACTGGTTCTCAGATAGAACACACAGTGTGAAAGTAGTAGACTCCAAGTCAGACTGTCGACCAGTCATGAGTGGAGTCCCACAGGGATTGGTCTTTGGTCCTCTCCTGTTCGGCATCTACTTCTCAGAAGTCCAGGCCAACATGGAGGGACTCTGGCTGACCAAGTTTGCAGACGACTGCAAGTTGGGAGCTATTAATAACTCCCCAAGTGATGCAGACATCCTACAAAAAGGCCTCGCTGAGACCAATGACTGGTGTCGAAACTATGGCCTTAAGCTTAATGCCAAAAAATGTGTCGTCATCCCTTTTGGTAAAAACTCAGTTCACAATAATTACCACATCAATGGGAGCCCACTGAACACTGAAGGCGTTATAAGAGATCTGGGGACGCAGGTTGACAGCAACCTCTCCTTTGACCACCACAGTGCCACTGTGGTCAGAAAGTCCTTGTATGTGGCACATCTCATTACCAAGGGTTTTGCATCCAGGAAGAAAGAGGTCATTGTCTCTCTCTACTCTTCCCTCATTAGACCAGTCATTGAGTATAATGCCCCATTTGGCATGTACTTCACTAGACACCTGCAACAGCTGGAGAGGCCACAGAAGTACCTCACATAGAGGATCCTAGGCATTAAACACATGTCCTACACGGACAGAGTCAAAAGACTCCAGTTATTCTCTGTCTCATATCACCTACTTAGAGGCAATCTTTGCTTGACTTATAAAGCCATGTCTGACCCAGCTCTGTTAGAAATGCTACAGCTAAAGAAATCCCAATCCCTCCACACCACATGCTCCAGAGACCTCAACCTCATTACACAATCAACAGAAGATGCTGGAGGGACAGTTTTCTCACCCAGAGACTGCCCATGCTCTGGAATAGACTTCCCATACATGTCAAGCAGAGCACCTCGCTGTCCCTCTTCTAGAGAAATCTTGATGAGTGGATGGGTAATAGAAAGTTCACCCCGAGGATCACTCCAGTGGCTCTACTTGATAGAGGCACTGGGAACTAACGTCAGGCAGCACGATGCCAGGGCACTTCTATGGGATAGGTTTGTAAAGACGCCAGGGCCATGAGGCTAGTACACACCTATGAACCTATAAAAATAGTAAAAATGGAATTTGTGTGTTTGAATGTAGTATCAGGTGTAAATAAAGATTATTATCATGTGATATGTGTGCAGTTGAAGGTAAGGCTGGAAATGTTTTGACTTCAGAGGGGGCTTTGATAATGTGGTTAGGTGTTTTACCTTGCAGTTTGTGATAAGGATGGGTGAGGGAGATGTGATTGGTCAATAGTAAAATTATGGTGCAATGCTAGTTTGTGTGTATAGTAGAAGAGAAGGTGGTAAACCTGGAGTTAATTTAAAATAGTTTGAGGTGGTGATTGTATTGTGATGGTAAAGTAGAATAGAGTAAGATGCAAAACATTAGAGTAGAGGGCATGTGAATTCAAGGTGATGGATGTAAGGGAGAGCAGTAAGTTTGGCTAAATAAAAGAAAGTAAGGTGTGCATGAAATGTGGGTGTAAACAAGGTAGAGTTGTATATAATTGGATCATAGGAATGAGGGGGGTTGGTTTGCTTAGGACAAGAGTAGAGGTGCTGGGGGAGGGTGGGAGATGGTGGAAGGGTAGGGGAGCAGAGTGAGCGGAGCGAATGGAGTGGGAAGAACCCCCCAGATGGTCTGACTACATGGTAGTGAAGTATTGTTTCAATCTTTGATATTAGCCAGAAGTACTCTTCAGAGCATCTGCATTGTGCCCAGTAATGACTCCTTCTGCAATTCATATGAAGTTACATGTATTGGTAACATATCTAAATATGACTGTAAATTCTTTTTTATATAACTGTTTCTCCTACTGGGTATCCTTCGTCCCCCTTGCCATTATTTCTGCCTGCAAATCCTGGTATTTTATGACTTTGTGTCTCTCTGTACATAAGACACTGTAGTCACTGGATGTGGCGATTTCAATGATCAAGACTTTTGTCTTCTTTTCATGGACTGCTATACCTGGTTTTCTGGTATCTGTTTTTTGAATCATTGGTAATGGGTGATGCCATATGATGTAAACTTCATCATTTTCTATAATGCTTTGTGGCTCATGTTTCATTTTATAATGTCTGCACAATCCCCAGTGTAACAGTCTTGCCACATTATTATGCCTTTCAGTGTACAGGCCTTCTGCAATTAGTATGTCACAACCAGCAACAAGATGTGCAACTGTTTCCAGTTTTGTTTTACAAAACCTACATTTGTCTGTTTCTCCCACATGTTCCATTGGCTTTGTAAACCAACATGTATGTAGTCAACTATCTTGGGCTGCCAATATTAACCTTTCATTGTTAGATTTAAATTCACCTCTCCTTAACCATTTCTGTGTTCGATCCTGATCAACATGAGGTTGTTCCAAGAGTTTTCTGTACCTGCAACTATATTTATGCATTTTCCACATTTCTTGCCCTCTCATCTGATCCTTTACCTTATATTCTTTCTTTTGTTTTTTTGGCACATTCAGTTGCCTGATTTTATCTACTTCTGGTTTGATTTCCATTTTCACTTGACACTGATATGCTTCTGCTAAATTAAGCAGGGAAGTCATCTTAGACTTATTCTCCTCATGTTTTAAAGTTTTCACTACATTTGGGTCTTGTGAGCTCAGTAGATATGTTTGCAGTCCTACAATTGCATATCTATACATGTATTCAATTTCAAGGAGGCCCATCCCTCCTTCAGAATCGCGGATATATAGTATTGGTATACAGTGATTTTTATAAACCGTTTGATAAGCATGAAGCATTTTAATTATTGGTTTCCTGTCCATCGATCCAACACATTTTGGGGTCAGGCAGTCATTCCAAAACTGCAAGTTAGGACAGGAAGAGCAAATTGGTTTATGGCTTGGTCTTTGTTCCTTGTCTGGGGGAAATTACTCGTGTGCAAACTCACTTGCCCAAAGGTTCCTTGACTTCATTAACTCCAGTGCCCTGGAGCAGCTAGTTGACACCCCACAAGGGGTGCCAATATTCTGGATTGGGTGATTATCATTATGGGGGACCACTGTAACACCTCCATTATGAGGTCTTTTCTGGTGAGATCTGACCATGAATCAGTCTCCTTTGAAGTTACTATCGCACCTAATACCCGCCCTCTTCTCCAAAGCAAATTATAACCTCTTACGGGATGGTATAAATAGCTTCACTGCATCTCCACCCACAGATGGAACTGGAAACTATGTAAAGTTCTACACAAATGTTTTATACAAACACCTGAACAACTGCATTGACTTGGCCATATCTGATAGGACCAAAACAACTCCTTAAGGAAGAACAAACCTGTCTGGTGGACAACTGCCAGGTGCTACTGCAGGCTGTATAACAGTAAGGGAAGCAGATACTCAGCACTGACAAGATGAACTGACTAGGTTTTCCAGGAGTGTATATGGTGGGAGCTCATGGAAAATGTCAGTGTTGTCAGTGGTCACAACAGATCAGCAGTACAGATTTGATGTAGGCTCATTGATATGATACACCATGTATTCACAAAGGTCCAGGCCACTACAAAGGCAATAATGGCCATGGTTTTTAATCTGTCAGTGTAGACCAGCCTCACAAGTATTGGGGAGTTTCTGGTGTCCCTTTCCAATTACAGTGAAAGGATGTTGACACCTGCTGGTGTCCTGGATGTGGGAGCTGTGCTGGTCAAAATATTCTGTGTCTCTTTTAGGGATGCATCGGGATGGTATTACCAAAAGTCACTACCATGGTTTTGTGGCAGACCACTAACATAAGCATCTGAATGCTAAACAGCACCATGTGTCTACCAGAGGCACATTTGAGATGCAAGTGTGGCAGCATTAAACATGAGGTATATCTGATTACATCACAAATTGTAGCCACATGTGTTTATCTATATGGTATCACAGTTGCATTGGTTATGGGATCTTCCTCATTGGAACAGTCATGTCTGATGTCAATGCAGCACTGCTGCATATTGATGATAGCAGCTTAATGCTGCCACAGCCTGGGAGCACAATGCCAATGTCAGCAATCTTTATTGTAGAGGGCACTGTATCATCTGCATTCACTGACACAGCTGTGTTGTCTATGGAACATGGCCTCCCTTCTCCAAGTGGGCATGGCAAGACAGGTCATGCCTGGCACTCTGCACAAGGAACACACTTGTTACCCGCTCACATGCCCACAGTGGGCAGTGGTATCTGCACGCCCTATGATGACAGCAGTGTGGAGCAGTGTGTTGTGGGCTGTGGATGCCATGCCGTCTGCTTATTAGATGAACTAGGTGTCATACTTGCCATTAATCAATGGAAGTGCAGGTCAGTGCCATGAATTTCATCATCACCATTGTTATCATCAACCCCATCTTTTTTCTATTTTTTTAAATGGATCCAGGATGTCATGTCAACTGTAGCCATCTCTTTCAATGCAGTGCCACTCTCCTACCATCTTTAACAGTCATGTCTCAATGTTACAGGTCTTCTCAAACAATATTTACACCTCCTTGCCGGATGCTATTGTTTCCTCTTGTCTTCTTCCTGGTTACCCGAAATCTTCTTCACCAGATTGTCTTCTGCTTTTCTGCACGTGTGTTAACCAAGTAATGCATTCTCTATGACCTTCTCTGTAATTGGAGCTACGTTGGCTTCTACTCTGATCTATACCACAGTGTGCATCCTACCACCTATCTCAGGCACTTCATCTCCATCATCTCTAGCTTTTTCATCTGCTCTGCCTTCACTGCCCAGGTTTTTGTACCATATAGTAGTTCTGGTTGCACCACTGTTTTTGTACACCTTACTTGTCAGTTTTTTTGGCATTCTTCTGTCATACATTATCCCTGGCACTCTGTGCCAGTTGTGTGCAATCCCTCTGATTCTAGTTTTGACCTCCTCATTCAGACTTCCCTTCTCCTCAACCATCTATCCCAGGTACTTGAAGCTGTTAACCTGTTCCACTTTTTCCCTTCTATCTCATTTCCTAGCTTCTTCTGATTTTCCCCCATTTGCTGACATTTCAACTGTCTCATCTGTACTCAGTTTTAACTCATGTGCCTTTAGTTTTGCATTATTTCCCCTATCCTTAACTGAAGTTCTTGCTCAGAGTCTGCCTATAATGCCACATCATCTGCATACAGCAGCTTTGTTGAACTGTTGCCTCTGACCTGTCTGCTAATATAGTCCATCACCAATATGAATAGCAGTGGGCTTAGACCTGAACCCTGATGCACACCCACTTCAACTGGCAATCCTTCCGTGAGACTGAACATTGTTCATACTTGAGTCATTAGGTCCTTGTACATGACCTACACTAATTCTACCAATTTTTCTTATACTTCACATAGACAGTGCAAATCAGATTAATTGGCATTTTGTTGCATGCTTTCTCCATCAATGTCATGCCACAAAATATTAATGTATTCTGTGGCATATCTGACAACATATCTGAGGTTGTGCAGAGCCAAGATAACATGTTGGTCAGTATAACAGTCAGTTGGTGGGCAACACATTGTCCATTTGTCTGCTGTTTTGATGTTCTGGGATGAATGCCAGACCAGTGACCACTACTTCAGTGCCACACCAGTGATCACTACTCCTCTGTCTCCAGTGTTGCTACATACAACAGCATGGCATGTCAAGGTCATGTAGTACCATGTTTTCAAAGCCGCCTATCAGTGGTGAGCATGGTGTGGCATGACAGGATCATCATCACAGACATTTCCTATGTGGTAGTCATGCATGTGGCTTGGCCAGGCAGTCATGGTCACACAGTCCCACAACATCTTTGCCAGACAATGTTGGTTGTAACGTTATTCATCATTGAGGACACCTTCTTGGCTGTGGTTGTTTATGGTCTGCATATGTCCTGATTGAGATCTTTCAACCCTTGTCACATCTATGCCAACACACATGCCATCTGCTGCAGCAGTGTTCTCTGGAACCAGTAAACTATAAGAACACTCAACATTTTGTCATCTGCTCCTTACTGTACAGTATACATAGCTCATCACAATCTCCAGCAATGTAACACAATCCCTTGCATATCCTTAGGACATCCCCCACTTCTGTAACTGTACTGTAGCCATTAATGATGCTGTCTGTCATTATACCCCTCTCTCTGCAAATGATGACAGCTGTATTTAGCCCTTTACTCTGCATTACATGAGTTAGGTTATGTCTTTGGCATATCCTGCTTGTGGTATTGCATATTTCATTTTTAATCATTGTGCCAGTGATGCAGGATATTGCCACTACCTCAGCCACACATGCAGTCATTTCCAACAATAAGTCCTCACACATCCCCTCATCTGCTGCAGACTCTGGTCTTTCTGGTCCAGCTATCCATCCATCAATCCATCCATCCTCAACCCTTTTTTTCCCATTTATGCACATGGGCTTGGGGTATCACTTTCAACAGTGACAATCATCTCGAGCCAAGGTTTACACCACTGCTAGCCCTGCCATGGTAGTTTATCCATACCACTCACTCATACACACTCACACCTACAGCCAATTTAGAGTGTCCAATCCACCTACCACATGTCTTTGGAAAGTGGGAGAAAACCAGAGAACTTGGAGGAAACTCATGTGACCGCAGGGAGGACATGCAGACTATGCACAGAAGGCACCCCAGCCAAGAACTGAACTGGAGAACCTCTTGTTGTGAGGCGATAACTCATTCAATGACAATCCCTTGCTGTAGTTGTCTGTATATCACAGTGCAGTGCAGCATTGCACAGACAGTAAATATCTTGTTCCATATCTCTGAGGCATATGACAGTGTACCACATAAAGAATCTAGAATGTAATTCCAGCTGTGATCTGTGGATAATGCACTGGTGTTGTGAGCCACAGATCCAATGCATATCTGGAGTCACCACTAAGACTACCCTGTGGGAAGTCACCCCACACAAATTGTTGGCATAGGTCAGAACAGCATGGATGGCACACAGAGACATTGCAGATTATACTTGTTGTTTTGCACAGCACTTGGTCTTTTATGGACTGGAAAACATTCTAGCATATAACCTGCCACTCATGTACCATATGGGGCCTACGTAGTGATGTAGATGTGGTCAGTATACCCCAAACCTCAGGTAAATCCACTAATTACTAAAACACCTGCACAATGATGTTTCTTTCTTTATTGAAAAGTCCCCCCATAGCGAGGTTGGTCAATGTTCCACATATCTTAGTGTCCATAGCGATTGGTATTCCATGCATCTAACAAGATTCCATGTGAGGACAGTAAATGTGTACAAGCTCCTGTATGGTGTCTCTTACCACAAGGCAGTGGTCATGTAAGAGATGGTATGTTGGGTGCAATCAGACCCATCTGTGAAGCGGAGGATGATAAGGCACACCACTGTGGATGCTGGCCACAAGAATGGCCCTTAACTAGAGCCATTCAGTTAATGTTGGTGTTATTTCTTGTATATAAGCATGATCTATATTTCTGTTTATCAGGAACTGATGGTGTACAACTTTGTTGCTCAGTGCACACTACTATGCAATTTTTATATGTTAGTAATGACTCTGCTTGCTGTTTGTCTTCATTTGAATTCACAGTAGGTCACATTAAAACAATATTATTCATTCCCATCACACTATGCAATCACTTGTATGAGATACTGACCACGTAATTTCCCTAGGAAGGAAAAGCATAGATATAGTTGGGTATAGGCCTGAGTCACCAGGTGCAAGGTATTAGTGGACATGACCAGCAGTATTGTATTACTGCAGAAACGATTGTACGGAAATAAATGTTTTAATTACAAAGCCACAGCAAGCCATTTGCTACAAATGTAGAAAGCATTGCAACATTTTTCAAAAGTAGAAAAGGTTTGTTTGCATCTCAACCCTAAGTTGAGGGTATGGACCAGTTTTGTTCCTGAGGATAGGAGTAATAGCTAGAAATTGAGCAATGAATGACTTTTTTTTTTTTTTTTGCTGACTAACTTGAGGGGCACCAGATCGAGGAATGTCCTCAAGCACTAGGTGAGTCTGACCACAGTCCCACCCCGCACCATGGGTCACTTCTTACTCTGTTGTTTTGTGTTGTGTGTTGTGTTAATTTTGTCTGAGTCATGGCCTCAGGATGAACTCACTTCACAACTTTGAATGCCATTTTATTTACATCAAGAGCAGAACCCTGCTATTCAAACATTTTGTTCTGTATACAGTTTAAGTACGGCAGACAGGAAAGGAAATGAAGTAGTCAGGAAATGCAGGCATTAGTACAGTGAAACTATTCCACTGTAGGCATTAGTACAGTGAAACTATTCCACTGCAGGCATTAGTACAGTGAAACTATTCCACTGCAGACATTAGTATAGTGAAACTATTCCACTGCAGGCATTAGTATAGTGAAACTATTCCACTGCAGGCATTAGTACAGTGAAACTATTCCACTGCAGGCATTAGTACAGTGAAACTATTCCACTGCAGGCATTATTATAGTGAAACTGTTCCACTGCAGGCATTAGTACAGTGAAACTATTCCACTGCAGGCATTAGTGCAGTGAAACTGTTCCACTGCAGGCATTAGTACAGTGAAACTGTTCCACTGCAGGCATTAGTACAGTGAAACTGTTCCACTGCAGGCATTAGTATAGTGAAACTATTCCACTGCAGGCATTAGTACAGTGAAACTATTCCACTGCAGGCATTAGTACAGTGAAACTATTCCACTGCAGGCATTAGTATAGTGAAACTATTCCACTGCAGGCATTAATATAGTGAAACTATTCCACTGCAGGCATTAGTACAGTGAAACTATTCCACTGCAGGCATTAGTGCAGAGAAACTATTCCACTGCAGGCATTAGTACAGTGAAACTATTCCACTGCAGGCATTAGTACAGTGAAACTATTCCACTGCAGGCATTAGTACAGTGAAACTATTCCACTGCAGGCATTAGTACAGTGAAACTATTCCACTGCAGGCATTAATACAGTGAAACTATTCCACTGCGGGCAAGACTTATAACTTATTAGTAATATTGTTCGTTCTGCAATGAAAACAAATATTTTGGTTTTCTGACATGCTTGCCTTGTGACCTTAGTGCCATTAATTAATTTAATGGTATATCATATAGCTGTATTTAATTTGTTCTTCCTATGATGAAAAACATGTATTTTAGTTTTCAAACACCTGATACAACAGAAAAAAATACAAAAACAAAGAGACAAGTGAAAGGAATTACATCTCTTTTGCTGCAGCTTCGCATGTCAGCTACTTTTACTTCAACCCACATAGAGCTCTGCTCTAGTCCACCAACATGTCACGCCTCTGCTCTTAGCATTCAACCCTCACACAAATACTATCTCATCGCTTCACTGTCTATGAGAGATACAAGCACTGCTAACTACGTAGTCCACTCTTCATGAAT